>NC_135638.1:37777500-38087359 GCF_053574225.1 Canis aureus | reverse complement strand
ATAATGCCTGACAATGGTAGTGTATATGTTAGACTACAACTAATTAATTCTTAAGTGCCAGGAAAGTAGCAGTGAATTATGGCCTACAGATGTTTATGATTCTGACAGTTATCAATCATGATTTGGGAGCTATCATTTAAACATCTCTGATTTTAAGATGTTTCATCTTTTAAAACCTTTCCAATTCCAAAATTCTATTAAAATGGGAACTGTTACTAAATCAACAAAGTACCTATTAATACAATGTTGATCATTATCCTATTGTGATAGTTAATTTTATGTGTCAACTTGGCTAGGTAGCTGAGATACCTGGATATTTGGTCAAATTAGATATTTGGTTAAACACCAGTCTAGATATTGCTGTGAAGGTATATTTTAGATGAGATTAACATTTAAATCAGTAAATTCTGGGACACCTGGGTGGCTCAGCAGTTGAGCATCTGCCTTCGGCTCAGGTTGTGATCCCGGGATCCAGGATCGAGTCCCACATCGGGCTCCTGCAAAGAGCCTGCTTCTCCCTCTGCCTGTGTCTCTGCCTTTCTCTCTCTCTCTGTATCTCTCATGAATAAATAAATAAATAAATCTTTAAAAAAAAGTTAAATCAGTAAATTTTGATAAATAGATTACCTTCCATAATATAGATGGGCCTTATCCAATCAGTTGAAAATCTTGGGAGAAAAAAGATTGAGGCCTTCTGAGAAAGAGGAAACTATGCTCCAGACTGCCTTTGGACTTGTTCTGCAACATCAGTTCCTTCCGTGTCTCCAGCCTGACAGCCCACTCTGCAGAGTCTGGGCTACCTAATCCTTACAATCACTTGAGCCAACTCCTTAAAATAAATCTCTGTGTCTCTTCCAATAATTAGATAGATAGATAGATAGATAGATAGATAGATAGATAGATGATAGATATGGTTATAGATATGTTAGAGAGAGACAGCTTATATATATGTTTATAGAGAGAAAGATACATATATACATTTTTGCTTCTTCTGTGTTTCTGGAGAATCCTCACTAATATACTATGTTTTATCATTTGAGGGTCATAAACAAGATCACATTATTTAAATGTAATTTATATAAGAAACTGCACTGACTCATCCTTTTTAATTGCTCAAGTCATTAACAAAGGAGGTGAACATATAATCAACTGTTTGTAGATGTTGGTTCCTTCTCACATGTAAGGATCCTTCATTTTCCTACTAAATTTGGATATTGCAAAGAGTTAAAAAAAGAAGAAGAAGAAAGTCCCACAGATGTTTGTCAGATAAACTCTTCTATATCCATCTGGAATGGAAAGACATCACAAGTTCAGCCACTTGAAGCTGCAACCCCCTAAGAGGGACTTTCAGGTGAGCTGTGTCCTGTCCTCTCTGGCCAGTTTGAAGTCTAGTTCTCACTCCTGCAAAACAATTTGAAGAAATATTTGAGACCATGATTATATACTTTGACAATGGTGAACTGTAGCTTCTGTAGATGACCACATTGCAAAAATATTTCCTCTTTCATTAAAAATTAACTTCTTTCCTTACGCAAAGTTTGCAGTGTTTGCCTGTCATTGGGGTCGCGGAGGGGATTAATAGCTTCCTTGAATACAGCTTGTTCAGACTGTGTGTAGGAAGTGACAGCCCCCCTATGTATTCTGTGCTCCACTCCCAGAAATTCAGAGTGGCAAAGTCTCAATCTGCACCCGGAGTTTCAGGGGCTTCTTATCCAAATATGAAGAGAGATCTCTTTCCCCCTCTGTTATGTCCCAAATTTATACCAGAGCTCTAACGGACCTCCAACAGAAGCATTTTTCAGTAGTCTTTGTATTTTCCAAGTAATACTTTGTGATAATAAATTTTTGGCACCAACTTCTCCATCTTCTACTTATACAAAACTGTTTGTTTGGGTTTTTGGTGATGTGTTTCAAAATTTTGAGAGCTTGATACACAATGCTCTCAGATGAGGTGACCAGAAAAATGTCCATTCGTAATATGTCAAGGGGATAACAATAATGCCGACCTGATAGGCTTATCCAGAGGTTTGTATAAGTCAATACTACTGGTAAAGTACTCAGAACGTTGCCTAGGTAATGAGTGCCATGCATCAGTCTGTTAACAAAACCCAGGGTCAGGCATCCTGATGGCAGTAAGCCCTGCCTTCTCTTCCATTCTTAATAGTATTAAATTGCAACTCTTTCTTAGTTGAGGGCTCTGAGGGAAGAAGTGTATCTGCTTTGTAACAAAAATATAACAAAGTTTCAAGCACACAGAAGCTCTAGAGCAAGATGTAAAGATCTTGTTCTAGAGCAAGATGTAAACATGAACGTCTCATGTTTTTGTTCTCTTTCTGTTTTGAACTGTATCTCATGAGACTGAAATAGCAGCACCACATGTTCCTTAAGGTACTTCATTACTGCTAGATATGCAGAGGTAAAAGAAATGTCACATGGCAGAGGAACCCAAGCTCTGGGGTTCAAGAGTGTTCCAGGGTTTCCTGGAACATTTGGGAAATGGCATTAAAAATATCTTATTATGTATTTATTTGAGAGAGAACTGGAGCGAGGTGGGGGGTGGGAGGAGAGAAAAGCAGACCCCACTGAGCAGGGAGCCCGACCTGGGGCTCAATCCCAGGACCCTGAGATCATAACCTGAGCTGAAGACAGCTGCTTATCAACGGAGCCACCTAGGCCCCTGGAAATGGTATTTCTGATACACACCTCGGTTAACTCTGATGCAGGTGGTTTGAGGATCACCCTCAGAGAAACACAGACCTAATCCTTTATTACATTTAAGTCAAATTCACAACTTTTAAAATATATTGTAATTGAATTGAATAAGCTACCTGAGGTTTTCCATTCTTTATAATTTTAGATGAAATGAAAATAAAAGACCTAGGAACAGTTATTCTGGATTCTTACATGGTAAATGTATGTTCTCTGAATAGAAGCAGATTCTTTTATTTAACATTTTTGCCTTAACCCTTAATATCACATTAGAGTTCTCAATTCTTTCTCTGTTCTGTAACCTACTAGGAAGCAAGTGAGTGGTTCAAGCAATCCAGGTTCATGTATTCCAGAAAATAATACTATTTGTCTGGGTGTGAGTTTGGTGTCTATGCAATGACTAAAGTTTTATACATTGGGATTTTGTTCAATGCTTTTGCAATGCACCACAAAACAAAGTCCAAAAATGCTTTAATCAGCTATATCAAAAATTTTTAAAAATTGGTGAAAGATCATGCTATTAAAATAGCTATTCTTGTAGCCATAGGTTACATTAAAGTACATGAAAGTGTGTTTTATTTTTTTTGACTTAATAAATGTGGGAGTGCTTGTGGATGAATTTTATCTGCGGCTCAATGTATGACTTTATTCTTATGTAGGTATTATTAAATGGCTCATGTTAGATAAGTAAAAAAAAACAATGCCATAAATAAATGTCACATCTCATAGAAATCATGGTTTTCCCAAAGATGAAAATTACAGGAAACAGGACCATTGAATTCTAGGAAGTTAGTGTCTCTACCAAGGACAATGGTCTTTTAAATTTCAACATTCCTTTGAAGTCATGCCTTTTCAGATAAGCATGTGGGACAGTAGGTGGTTATATACAATGACTTTTGGTCATGCTGATGGTATTATAAAAGCTCTGGCCTTTTCAGAATGCTCAAATGTATCATGTTTGAGTCCAGAAGCCTACTTTGGTCTTAGTTGAAAATAAGGGATTAATGAAAAATCAAAATGTGTTTTCCTGAAGTATTCTTTTTTTTTTTTTTCTAAAGGAAAGGAATGCCTTTAGTTTTTTTTTTTTTTTTAAATCATCTTTCTGTCTTCCAGTGTCAAATAACAGAGACTTTAAATAAATTTTCCTTTACACTAATAAGGTGAAACTATCATTTTCCAGTTAGAATAATTAATTCATGAAAATAATGGACGATAAGGACTGTATATGAAAGACAGCACCTCTAGAAGAACCACAGTGTCACATTATGTGGGGAAAAAAGGGAGACATTATTACCTCTATTTAAAATACGCTAAAGGAGAGAGGGAGATAGACCTTAGAAAATGCCCAGAGGAAGTGATGAGCAGCAGTTGAACAAAGGGCAGATGTTAAATGAAACAGCATAAAGACTAAGTATATGTGAACTCAGGCCCTGAGTGATTTATTAAGGATGATATCATGGCCTAAGTGTAGAACCACACATTTTCAAGAAGAGCCCAGAGCATTCTCAATGGCTTTGTCATAGGTGGGGACATTGTCATTTTTGTCTAACCTATTTTCAGGACCTCTTAAGCAGCCACTCTGCTCAACTTCCACACTCCCACGACAGCCTTCTCTAGAAATTCCCCCATACTTTGACCATTGCATGGGGGAAAAAATTCCACGCTTCTTAATAATTGTAAGGTGCAACTATTTTTTAAAGATTTTATTTTATTTATTCATGAGAGGCACAGAGAGAGAGAAAGAGAGAGAGAGAGAGGCAGAGACACAGGCAGAGGGAGAAGCAGCCTCCACAAGGAACCCAACGGGGGATTTGATCCCGGGTCCCCAGGATCTCGTCCTGGGCTGAGGGTGGCGCTAAACCGCTGGGCCACTGGGGCCACCCTGTAAGGTGCAACTTAAAGTTACAAAAGTTACAATGCTTTGAAACCAAAAGATTTCAGTAAAATTGGGCAAAACTTGGCAATTTTATAGCCTGTGGAAAACTAATAGCCCTAAAAGATTTATGGAAATTCTGTTCTACCTCCATACTTCTGCTTCTCTAAAGGCTGTCTGGTAACACCAAGCTGTCCCATGTGTGAAACCTAGTTTCCTTATGAGATTACACACACATACAGTAATCAAGATAACCTACTCAGAAAAACCATAGATCTACTGAGGCATGTGCAGGCTACTGAGGGTCTGTGATCCTTGAGGAGAAGCTACCTACACTGGGGATGGGAGACACAAAGGTTCTGTCCCTGACCCTTCTCTGCCTCTCTTCAAATTCTCCCCTCCTTCCTTGAGGCAAAACAAACTTCTCATTGCTGCCTATGCAGGTATTAATAATGAACAGTTTTGGTTTCCTGGACATAATTTTGGGTTCTCAGCATCCATCTCAAGATGTTCTATGAAGAATTTTTCCCATGAAAGAGAGTTCTGTGCCGGATAGCTCTTCATGGTCTCTTGGGCTTTTCTCTGTCCTGCTTTGTGGCCCAGGAAGCCTGTGGACCCCATCAACCAAAAGTCTCCCATCTTAGGCTTCCCGTTAGATTCAGCTAGTGGCAGACACTAGATGCCTAGTGGCATCTGGGCAGATCCCAGGATGGGCTGTATCTTTTCCAAATGCCCTCTCTGGATATGGCCATTTTATTTCCACTTCAGACCTACGGCTGGCAAAGGGTTCCCAGGGAGTGGTGTTATCCCTTTTTGGTGTCTTCAAACCCTGATTCGCCTTTGTAAGTAATCCGTTAACTCTCCTCAAATTACCCAGCTTGAGTGTGCCAGGAGCCTGACTTCCTGTGATGAATTAGGTGCCTGCTGTTATGATGTCGTAACTTCTCCACTTGATACCACATAGTGTATGAAACACGTCATGTTCCACTTTTCCTTGAACCTAACAGTATTGTAACTCTGTGCCTTTGTGTTTCCCCTCCTGCAATATAATGCTTTTTCCTCCTTTTCTGCCTAGCATCTATCTCTTCATTTTTTTTTAAAGATTTTATTTATTTATTCATGAGAGACACAGAGAGAAAGAGAGAGAGAGAGAGCAAAGACACAGGCAGAGGGAGAAGCAGGCTCCATGCAGGGAGCCTGACATGGGGCTCGATCCCAGGTCTCCAGGATCACACCCTGGGCTGAATGCGGTGCTAAACCACTGAGCCACCCAGGCTGCCCCTACCTCTTCATCTCTGAGATCCCCCTCAAGTACCACTCTTCTGGGGAGTCTTTTGTCTGCCCCCTCCACCCAGAAGGACTTGAACTGTGTGCTCCAATTATTTTGACATCTTTATCTTCCCCACAGGAATTATGTCTTCATTCATTCACTCATTCCCCCAAACAATGACTTATTTATTTATTTCTACATTTCAGACACTGTTCTAAATCTGTGGGAACACATTACTGAACAAAACAAAGTCCCTTCCCTAATGGAGTTTACATTCTCATGGGAGAAACAAACAATAAATCTATGAACAAATATATTTATGGTATATCAGGTAGGGGTAAGTATTAAGGAGATAAAGTAGGCTAAGGGGTGACCTGTGTTGGAACAAGAAGCCTCCAAATGTAGTCAGTTTTTCGAAGACCTGAAGGCAAAGGTAGTATTTGAGCAGAACTCTGAATATAATGAAGATAATATCTGCATGTAGGTCTTTTAGCCAAGGGAAACAGCAGTGCAAATATCATGAGGGAGAGGTGTGCTTCTTAGTTAAGAAGAACATGGAGCCCAGTGAGGTAGGGAAGCACTAGGATATGAGATAAGGGGTATTGGTACCAGGGGAAGGGGAGTTCAGGGCAGGCCTCACAGCACAGGATCACAGATTTGCAAGTTTCTGGGGAGCTGTGAGTAATGGGTGCCCTGACTTGATTATGTATTTTGTTACCCCGGTGCCTTGTCCAGTGTCTGGATGAATGGAAGATTAAATTATAGTAGTGATCACTTAATTCTGTGATCCAACCCCCTCCTCTTTAGCCAATGTAATTTTCCTAAGTATTAAAAAATAACTCGTTTCTTGGAGATATAGCACCATTCGGTAGAGCTGACATCGAAGCACACTGTGCTGGAAAGCGGCCAGCCCTGTCCCCAACTAGTCACTGTCTGTGTGCCTGGCAGTGCAGTGTGCAAAATTCTGTTTAAAGCATCATGGATCATACTACATAAATTTGAAGCCAGTAGACAAAGATTCCACCTCTATCAACTATCTAGCTTATTTTCCACAAATTTTAGCTATTTATTTCTAATTTCTCAGGTCAATTTTTATTGAATTAAAAAACTGAAGGTCAAAATAATGATTTTCATTGAGAAAAACAGATGATGATAACCCATTTATTAACAGAATCATCTCCTTGCTAAAAGATAGTTTTGTGAAATGTTTTATATTTTCATTCATGAATCAAAATATGAAGTTACCTGAACAAGATACTGATTTCCTTATCCTTTTTCTTTTTGTAAATTTTAGTATAATGTAATTACTTGAGGGAATGAAGAATTAGATAAGAAAAGACTCAACCTCTAGTTCTGCATTGAATATTTATTTGAGTTTCCAGACAATGAAAATATTTGATCAGAAGGAAACCTGTATTCTGGAAGTATTGGATTGTTTCTATTGGACATATTTTGCAATTGAACATTCCAAAAAGAAAACTCATAAAAATATGTATATTTAAATTTCACAACTTTACTATTTTTAATCTTTTATTGCTAAAGTAAATAACACATCAAGAAAGCAAGTTATAATCAAATATAAAACAGATTGCTCAGGGAAAGCTAAGCCTATGCCTTAATTAAATGCAACCAAGAAGCACAGCTCTCTACCAGGAAGGGAGTGTGACTGGGAGCAGAGGGTCCTTGTTGTTTTGGTAACATCCCAGGGATTTACCCAAACCACTGTGACTGCAATGCAGCCAGAGCTTGGTAATAGAAAAAGTTTCAATCTCAGGAATTCACTTTGGCTCTATTCCAGTCATTGTTTCTTGCCCTGTGAAGAAAATGGAAGTTTGTGCAAATCTAAGGCGAAAATTGCTTCCTTAAGGATGATTTAAGTACCATATTTTTTTTTAATTTTGGAAATTAAATCTTCTTGAATAAACCAGATATAACAAATCCCCTAGACATTGAAGAAGAAGATACAAAATTAAATTGCAACTTAATGCATTTGGTTTAAGTAGAAGAATGACCTTTGTAACAGAAAAAGTATATAGACATTGCAAACAGGTCGCTGAATGGTTCTAAGAAATATTTCTCCCTTAATGTATACAATAATGTGTTTTGAAATGGCTAAATTTAGAGGTTTAAAAAATAAACTTTTTAAGGAAATGAGCAGTCTTCTATTCAGGTAATTATAAATCTTAAAAATTTTTAGAACTCATCCTTATCCATCATCATTAATACATTGATATTACATAAGAGCTCATTTTCATTCTTCATCAATCACTGTTATTTTAATATTCAAAAGAGAGTTTTACTGGATATTTGTCTCTAACTTTCATGATTTTTTAGTTATGGTAAAATATACATAACAAATTTACTATCTGAACCATTTTTAAATGTACAGTTCTGGGGAATTAAGTACATTCATAGTGTTGTGCAACCACTACCACTATCCATCTCCAGAAATTTTGCAGCATCTCAAACTGAACTTTATAGATGTTAAACAATAACTCCTAATTCCCCCTTCCCCTAAACCTTGGGAACCAACATTCTTCTTTTTTCTCTATGCATGGACTGCTCTAGGTACCTCATGTAATTGGAATCACATAATTTTTGTCCTTTTGGATTATTTCACTTTGCATAATGTTTCCAAGACTCATTCATATTTAATATGTGCCAGAGTCACCTTCCTTTTTAAGGTAGAATAATATCCTCTTGTACGTATGTACCACATATTGTTTATTCATTTATCCATTGGTGGACATTTGAGTTGTTTCTATATTTTTGGCTTCTGTGATAAATGCTATTATGAACATGGTTATGTGAATATCTGTTTGAGTCCCTGCTTTCAATTCTTTTGGGTATTTTCTCAGAAATGGTATTTTTGGATCATAATAGTAATTGTGTTAATTTTTTTCCTGAAGAATTGCCATACAGTTTTCTACAACATCTGCTTCATTTTCCATCCCCAGCTGCAATGCATAACATTTGTGACTTTCTGTTTTTATTTTCTTATGATGGCATCCTAATGAATGTGAATTGATATTTCATTGTGGTTTTGATTTCCATTTCCCTAATGATTAGTGATGTTGAGCATCTTTGTATGTATTTATTGACCATCTGTATATCTTCTTTGGGGAAATGTCTATTCAAATCTTTTGCCCATTTTTAATCAGGTTGTTTATTTTTTGTTGCTGTTGAGTTGTGGTTCTTTATGTATTATAGATATCAATCCTTTATCAGATATATGATTTGCAAATACTTCTCCTATTCTGTGGGTTGTCTTTCACTTTGTTGATAGTGCCTTTATGCACAAAAGTTTTAAATTTTGATGAAGTCCAATTTATCTTTTTTTTCTTTTATTTCCTGAGATTTTGGCATCATTCTATATTTTTAAAAAGTTTACTCTTTAGAGATAATATTATATAATTTAACATACTAAAAGAATATGTCATCTTTTGGTAAGAGATGATGTTTTAGTTAATAATCAAGTGGCTATTAAATTTACCAATGAAAAGTCTTAAAAGAATGAAAGATAAAGAGCAAATATTGACTACTAATAAAAAATATGCAATAATAATAGCCTCTCATTCAGTGAGTCAGTTGGTCAGTCAGTTAACCACTGAATATTTGGTGCCTACTTCAGTTATAATCACTATACTGTTTTTACTAAGAGGAAAAGTCTAACATAAAATGTCTTTTTTAAAGATTATAAAGCCTGTTTGAAGAAAAAAAATAGTCCCTATGATACCTAAAAAAAGCAAATCTGTAATAGTAACTCATCTTTATTGATAGCTAAAATATCATGACACTATGTTGCTACTTTGTATTATTAATTTTTCATTCATTATCTCTCTTCATGATCAAAACTGCGTCTCTCCATGTAACTCGGGAACTAATGTTAATTTCGTTAGACAGGTAGAAAAGCCAAAGCCTAGTGGAATATAGTCTTGCACTGGTATGCAACAAAGTGCCACTCAGTGCAGACCTCTTTGATGCCTGTGATAGAATGTAAGCCCCATGTAGTCAGGGCATGGGCTATCTCATTTACCTCTGTATCTCAGCAACATAAGTGTTTCTCAGTTAATGTTTATGCCTGGTCGTGGAAGGAAAAACTTTAATACTTGGTTCTTAACCATTCTGCTATGTCATAAGAAAGAATAGTAAAACTTTTCCCTTCTCCCTAAATATAAATCCAAAGAGAACCCAGTTTACATTGCTCCTAATCTCTTCCTTTGGCTCTTGGGACAATTTATGGCTTTCTTCATATTCAACTTTGATGAAGGCTGATGAAAATAAAACTCTTGCAAGAAAATCTCATTTGTTTGAACAAATGGCACCATAGTTTACTCATAATAATCTTTTATAACGTTCTCCAGATCACATTTTAAATGCTAGTGTATAATTGCTGTGAGTTTCTTTAATTGCTTAGTATGTGGAGATATAGCCGAGGCTTCATCACCACATGTAAACAAATGTTTTGTATGAAATATCTCACTTAGTTGTATCACCTGATTTCCCTGGGCCTCGGTTAAACATATATAGAAAAAATAACCCTAAGAATAACCTTGATATCCTTCAAATCTTATATTGTTATTTAGGTAAATTTAGGAGTGAATTATAAAATAAACATAATATGGAAAATTAAGTGTTTTATCAACCTTTGGAAGAAGAACTCAACAACGAGGTCTTCTTAAATTAAAATTGATGTTACAAAACTACCTCAAAACAGTTAACAAAATGACAACATTTAACAAAATGGTAATGTCTATGGATAATTACTTTAAATGTAAATGGACAAAATATTCCAATCAAAAGACATCAAGTGGCTAAATGGGTAGAAAAACGAGTCTGCTGCCTACAAGAGACTCACTTCAGATGTAAGGCCATGCACAGACTGAAAGTGGAAGGATAGAAAAAGATATTCCATGCAAAGGTAGTAAAGGAAAAAGCTGAAGTAGCTCATATCAGACAAAATCAAATTTAAAACAAAAAGAAAGACTGTAATGATAAAGGGTTCAATTGAAGAGAAAATAACATTTGTAAATACTTATGCACCTCACATAGGAACACCTAAACATATAAAGTTAATATAACACATAATGAGAGAAAACAAGAGCAATATAATAATAGTAGAGGGTTTCAATAGCCCACTTACATCAATGGATAGATCATCTAGACAGAAAATGAATAAAGAAATATTGGCTTCAAACAACACATTAGATGAGATTGACTTAATTGTTAAATACAGAAAATTCCATACAAAACCAGCGGTATACACATTGTTGTGAAGTACACATGAAACATTCTCCAGAAAAAAAAAAAAAAAAAAAAAAAGAAACATTCTCCAGGATAGATCACAGGTCAATTAAAAATTGAACTACTATACAGTCCAGCAAATCCACTTTTGGGTATTTATACAAAGAAAACAAAAACACCAATTTGAGGAGATATATGCACTCCTGTGCTTATTGCAGCATTATTTACAATGGCCAAGGTATGAAAGCAAACCACTGATGAAGGAATAATGAAACTATGGTGTGTATAAATAAGAAACAGAATATTAGCTGTAAAAAAAGAATGAAACCTTGCTATTTGTGACAAGATGGATGGACCTAGAAAGTATTCTGCTAAGTAAAATGAGTCAGACAAAGACAAAAACCATATGATTTCACTTACATGTGAAATATAGAAACAAGTCAATGAAAGTAAACAGAAACTGACTCATAGATACAGGAAACAGACTGGTGGTTCCCAGAAAGGAGGAGGGTCAGGGAAATGCATGAGGTAGGTGATGGGGATAAAGAGAAAAAAAACTTCCAGTTATAAAATAAATAAGTCATGAGGATATAATATATACCATGGGGAATATAGTCAATAATATTATAATAAGTTTGTATGGGACAGATGGGAACTAGACTTAACATCAGGATCATTTGTAAAGTATAGAAATATTGGATCACTGTGATGTACACATGAAGCTAATAGAATATTATATGTCAATTATACTTCAATTTTAAAAATGATGTGAAATACACTCTGCCACCTGGAATTTGGGTGTCTCCACAGGATATTTGAGTTACTTTGTAAAACACTACTGTTACTGTGGCAGTTACTTGAATAGCAGCCATAGTAATGAAGCTCTGAATTCCCTATGCATGTAATGGTTGAATCAGGATCTAGAGTATCTGCACTTTAACTAAACAAGGACATATAACAATACAGTTAATTTACTTAGTATATATTATATAGAGACAAAATAACATATATATACAACACAGAATAGATTGTTAATATATACTCTTTGTATATTAACAAAGTATAATTAATACTATATATTGCTAATATTATCAACTTTTAAAAATCCTTTTGGTATTTCTGCATGAATTCCTTCATTTTGCTCTTTCCTTCAATTAATGTTTCCACTTTAAAAGAATCCAGACTTTTCCAAATATTATTTGTATGTGTGTGTATACTACAAACACATTTAACAAGAAATAGTACCCAGTTTGCTCAGAGAACCCATAACAAAACCACATTTAGGAAAATATCAAAAGTCTGGTTGAACTATTACCAGGAAAGACATTATGAGGGAAAGAGCTATTTATTTATATAAAGAGAATTGGGTGCATTTTGTATAAATTCCCATCATTTTAGAAGTTTTTTAAGCCTAGGAAGAGAATGTGAAGGAAAGTACAGCTTTAGGTATTTGAAATTGAATGATCTTTGTAATCCTAAAATTATTTGATAATATTTTATAGTTTGAAGGATGTCATATTTGGGATTTGTGGCACCTTTTTATTTATTTGTGTGTGTATGTGAGGGGCGATATTTTCCCCACACCATGAAACAATTCTCTGATACCAGTTCGGTGTCCTACAGTTCAAGTTACCTCTGGTACTGTTCACCTGGAGAAGCATCGGATCTCACAGATTAAAGACTCAGTCCCACAAGACTATCTGCCCACATGCTTTGGATGCCAATTTCCAGTCCAGATTGCCACCTGTGCTTCTGACCAACTGGGCTATAGATCAAAGGTTCCAATGACCTCCTCAGGTTTGATTAATTTGCTAGAGTGACTCACAAAACTCAAAAAAATGTTTTGCTTACTAGAACACCAGTTTATTATAAAGAATATAACTCAGGAACAGCCAGATGGAAGCAAGGCATGGGGAAGAAGCATGGAGCTTCTAAGTCCTTTCTAAGCTTGGCACTCTTTGTGACTCTACATGTTCATAAACCTAAAATCTCTGCAAACCCCAACCTTTTGGGTTTATGTGGAGGCTTCATTACATAGGATTGAGCAATTAAGTCACCGGACATCGGTGATTGATTCAACCTCCAGGCCCTCTTCAGAGACTCCCAGGGAGTAGACTGTGCTATTGTGATTTATAAGAAATACATATTTGGTCTTTGTCCCCAGTTTTGGCACAGAGCTCCTAAAACCTTTGGAATTTCCTAAGCAATACAACAATGGGAGCATCTTTTGCTATAATATTTGGTCTCTAGTCTTGAGTTTCTGAAATCTCTTTGGAGTTTTTGTTTGTTTTGTTACTCATAACAAGTACCTTTCAACCACAACTGAGTTTGTTTATGAGGTGACTTTTGGAAATCCCCTAAATATGGGGAAGTTGGTTGCCAAGGAAACCAACATGATTAGAGGGTTGAAACTTTCAGTTCCACTCCTTAATCTCTGGGGCAGGGAGAGAGACTAGAGCTTGTGATTGGTATTGGAAGTTGGGGGGAGGAGCAGTCTTGTGGAGCCTTTAACCTGTAAGATCTGACACAGTTTCCAAATAGATAATATCAGAAATGACACTCTGGTGGTGTCAGAGAATTGTTTGGTGGTATGGGAAAAATACCCACACGTTGGAATTGGTGCAGAATCTTAAAAAAGTTTTCTAGTCCTGAAATTGTTTGATAATAGTTTTAAATGTTTATAAATAATTCTTGATCTTTTATATTCAGGATTTGTGATGCCTCTGGTTTCGGCTTTTGCATATCAGTTGAAAACATCTACTTTGAAATTTTAAAAAAATTAGCATGTCATGGCTAAACATGCATTCAAGTAAATTAATCTTCCAACTCATTTGGCAACATCAGCAATTCACTCAACAATAGGAATAGGGAAGAAGTGGGGAGCACAGAGAGGGAATAACAAAAGAGACGTTTTATCAACCACTGAAAAGGGAGCAATAGGCATCTCATTGCTGCATGGAGCACCGCTCTCTGGAATATGGCCTGCTCCATAGAGCCCATGTATTTCTGTTTGTTTAGGCTTTCTACTTGTCTCAAACATAATTTTAAAATAATGTTATTCAGTATTTTGAAGTTGAATGTTAATTTTATATATACACAGAGAAACTCTGCATCAGTTGTGAACTAAAACAATTTTAAAGATGAATGTGAGCACATGCTATACTATGTAGTATACCTGTAGTGTACCATTTATACCTAGCTGTGTTGCAGGTGATTTATGGTTGAAGTAAAAAATTTCAAAAGTTAAAAGTAGAAATATTGTCATATGATTCATATCACAAACACTGGGGTGTACTACCTGCTAACTGATTTCCCAGAAAGGTAGTAACTGTAAAAATCTGAAATAAAACATTTAGTATATAATGAAGGCAGGACTCTTTTCAGATATTATCATACTTTTAAAACAAAAATTTATAATTTTAAAGGGAGGATTATTTAATTCTTTTAAAATATGGTGATAGATGAACTTATTAATGAATCATATACTCACGCTGGCCACATGTAACTTGAAATGAATAGATCATTGTTTTCATTTTTCACTGATACCTACTCCAAAAAAGTATCTAACAATAAATGTGAAATCTTAACTGAGAACTTCCAAGTATAAAGCACACTGATAACAGTGCTTTTTAAATATAAGTGAAAATACTGTCCCCCAATCTATTCTATTTAATACTAAAAAACAATGGAATTAAAAAGAAAAAAAACTTCATGAACAAAGGTAAAAATCTCCTGTCTTGCTTTGCATGAATATTGCAAGTTTTCATAAAAACAACTCTGCAACTTTGCAGAGGATATAAGCCAAACAAGCGACATAAGTGAATTTAAAAAAAGCTGATTATCATCCTAAGCGTGAGGGTTTCACCTAGCTGTTTGTCAAGCAGGCATTTATTCTCCAAATGGAGAAGAGGTGGAAAGGTTTAATTTATTGCAGACAGTCTGGCACCACTGAAGGGTTACTAGCACCTGTTTAAGGATTTGTTTTCAAGACCCTGCTCAGCATGATTCCGTTTGACCTCCAGTAAGTCATTCACACTCTCAGGGGCCTTATTTTTTTTCATCTCAAATCTCACATTTAATTTTAATGTTCTCTTTGGCTAGGTTACATAACTAGCTAAAAAAAACTCAGGGTTTTTGTTCTTAATATTAAATAAGCTATTTCTAGATTCACTTTTCGAGAGAATTCAGTATAATCTGTAGATGATACTATCATGATTTGCAGTAATCAAAGGAACCATGCTTTTAGAATCACTTAAACTCATTTATCAGACACTTTCCCTAACCATTTTTTTCTCTTCAACCTCATACTTTTTCTTAAAATCATAAAATATTATGTGCTACCATAAATATATTTTGCAACTAAAATTTTTACATTTTTTAATGTAAGGTCACTCAGTACGCTATATTAGCAAGTTAATTTCACCCAATATTAATATTGTACACGTTATTAAAATTTTATTGCTAATAATTTCCAAAGACAGTTTTAATTAATAAGCATTGAATATTCAACATTATGATACCCATATTTGAATTGTAATTTCTCCTTGCTCAAATTACTTTTCAGTGCCCACCAATACTGTCTTAAAGTGTGACAAGTTTCATGTTATGATCCATAAATGATGATAGACTTAGGACAGGGCATGTTCAGATTTGAGTTTGTAGAGGTCAGTGCCCTTGGAAGGTATTGATCATTTTGGAGCTGGTTATTATTAATGGATTACTACTCAGAACCTGGGATTCATGCACCATTGCTGGACAGGGCTTTAGGCTTCTGTGTTGCTGGTGCTCTCCAGTGTGAGGTCCCTGACAAGTCTCCAAGCAGGTATGTCTATTTAGAATTAATGGACAGATATTGGAGAGCTCTGACTATTGATTCTTAAAAGACTTCTTTAAAAGGTGAGAAGAGTTTCTGCCTAGGGAACTAATCTCGCCAAAGTGCTAAATTGTTCAGGGAGGTACTGAGCACATCCAAAGTCTCTGCAGCTGTTAGCACCTGCATGTGAGCCATCCTTGATCTTTGATCTCTCCTCTTTGTAAATATTTTAATGGTGGGAATAGCCATATTCCACACGACCCCTGATCCCATGCAACTTCTCCACCCACTGAGAGCTGCCAAGATGACTCAAATAACAGATTCACATTTCATTTTCATATTCTACTTGGGTGGGCTGTGTAATGTACAACTTTGCAGCTCTTCCCTGGACTCCATGTTCAAGATTATTTGCTTATTTATTTATTTTTAATGTTTATTTATTTACTTAATGTGCAATGACCATAGGATGCATCAGTCAAATATAAGACTTTCAGGTATTTCCAAAGAGTCACATTATTTTTGTACAAGAGTAGTTTAAAATATATTCCTCTGTTTTCTACTTTTCCATCTCAGCTCAGTTAAAGTATCAAATCCTCTAAAGCTTTTGCACAGTGAAGAAAACCATCAAAAAAACAAAAAGACAACCTACTGAATGGGAGGAGATACTTACTAATGATATATCTGATAAGAGGTTAATATCCAATACATAAAAAGAACTTATACAACCCAATGCCAAAAAAAGCAAACAATTCAATTAAAAAATCAGCAGAAGACCTGAATAGACATTTTTGCAAAGAAAACATACAGGTGGCCAAGAGACACATGAAAAGATACTCAATATCACTAATCACCAGAGAAATGCAAATCAAAACCACAAGGAGATATCACTTCACACCTGCCAAAATGGCTAAAATCAAGAAGACAAAAAATAATGCTGGTGAGGATATGAAGAAAAAGTAACCCTCATGCACTATTAGTGGAAATGTAAATTGGTGCAGCTACTGTGGAAACACGCATGGAGATTTTTCCAAAAATTAAAAATAAAATAGAAATACCATATGATCCAATAATTCCACTATTTCGGTATTTACCCAAAGAAACAGAAACACTAATTCAAAAAATATACATGCGCCTTTATGTATATTGCAGCCCAATAGCCAAGATATGGAAGCAACTTATGTGTCCATTGATAGACTAATGTATAATAAAGATGGAATATTACACAGACATAAAAAAGAATGAGATCATGCCATTTGAGGCAATATGTATGGACCTCAAGGGTATTATGCTAAGTGAAGTAAGTCAGACTGAGAAAGACAAATAACACATGATTTCACTCATATGTGGAATCGAAAATGAAAACAAATGAACCAACAGAAGAGAATCAGACCCATGAATACAGAGACCAAGCTGATGGTTGCCAGGGGGAAGGAGGCTGCGGGATAAGTAAAATGGGTGAAGGGGAGTAAGAGATACAGGCTTCCAATTATGGAATGAGTATGTCATGGGGATAAAAGGCACAGCATAGGGAATATAGCCAATGGTATTTCAATACTGTTATATTGTGACAGATGGGAGCTACACTTGTGGTGAGCACAGCATGATGGATAGAGAAGTTTGAATCACCACGTTGTACACCTGAAACTAACGTGACATTGTGTGTCACTCATACTCAAAAGCAGTTTAAAAAATGAAATGTCAAATATTCTTTGAAGAACTCAAAAGCAAAATGTTTACCAGCATCATTAGGCATTAGAACACTTGTGGCTTGGATCTGCTTGCCTTAAAATGTAGTGTCAGGATGTAATGGAAGAGGCTAGTGGCCAACTTTTGCCACTTAGTAGTTTCAGAGTGTGTTACCCTGTGTTTCTGTGCAGATGTCATGTGCCAGACACAACCTAAGTTCAAGAAACCAGAAGAAGGTATTGCATTTTTTTCTTTAAGAAAGTACTTTTCAAACATTTTTTCTATTTAAAAAATTATTTGTAAGATTTTATTTTTAAGTAATCTCTACACCTGATGTGAGGCCCGAACTCACCCCCTGAGATCAAGAGTTGCATGTTCTACTGACTGAGCCAGCAAGGTGCCCCTGTTTTAAAATTCTTAAACACATTCCAACATTGTCTATTGAGTGTTCATTTACCCGGTGAAGAAAATGGGGGAAGAAAGAGAGAGAAGCAATGCTCTCCATGCTATGAAGAGAAAACTGTCTAGAAAGATTGGAATAAAGATCTTCAACCAAAATGGCTTTGCTACTGCAGACGAACTCAGGTTAAGACGCAAGGATGGTGCTTAAGCGACTCCTAAGTTCTCCTCTAAGTGCAGGGGAAGGCCAGGGTTGGAGGGTGTAGGATGCGCTCTCCTTGGAGGGCTGCAACTGTTGCTGCAGGACACTCAAGAGCCATGTGCATTTTCAGGGCTCCGTGACTGTAGGTGTGTACCTCACCTCAGGTAGATCACCTGCCTGGGTGGGTACTTCCTTCTTCATTCCCCAGCCCTGCTGCCACTCCTGGAGTTTTACTCTACCCTCTGCATGTCCTACACCCATTTATAAGCTGTGGCTCTTTGGGGTCCTGGGTACCAGGAGGAGACAGCAAACAGGACTGCTGAGACCTCCCCCACTGTGTCTCATTACCTCCAGCTACACAGGCTTACTTTTCCTGCTCCTTGAAACCCCCGGGCATGTTTTTGCTTCCAGGCCTCTGCACCCGGGGCTTCTTTCTTTCTTTCATTTAGGGTCTGTTCAAATGTCACCTCATCAGAGGGCCTTTCCTGGTCACCCAGTATGAAGTAAACCCAACATCACTCTTATCATGACACTCTTTAAAATATTTCCTAGTACTCTTCATTGTTGCTATTTTATTTTTCATTTGATTACCTGTCAGATGACTGTCTCCTCCCACAAGGATATTAGTTGCACAACAGCAGGCACCTGGTTGGTCTTGTTCATTGGTTTAGACTCAATGATCTAGACCATTGCATGCAATAGCAGGTGTTCAGTAAATAGTTGTTAATTAATAAATATAATGTTGATTTCATGTAAGACCAGCACCATAGGATTAAACAATACTGGTCAATCTTACTTCAAAGTAGGTTTCAGTCAAGGCTAATAGATGTCAACAAAGATCTTTTCCTAACCCATTAGTTACATAAAGCCTATCTACCAACTAGGGGAAAGTAAAAGCTAGACCAGGTTTTCTGAGGTGACTGTTTAATAAACAACAAAATTGACAGAGACAATAGATAGTGCCTAAAACTGGAGGTCACATAGGGGAAATGTGATTAAAGCAGGTCTGGGTTTCAGACTCCTTTCCTTAATTGCAATGCATACTATCATATCAGAATTCTAATTAGCACATCTTTTTAAAACCCTTTCTCCTTTCCTTCCTTTTTCATTCCCTCTCTCTGATACCAGGGTCTCAGAATGAAGCACTTCCATGTCATAGAATAGTCAGATCGCTCTGAAAAACACCACTATATATATATAAAGAAGTTACATTTTCTCTTCATTTTGCAGACCACTTCCCTATTTCCAAACGCAGACAAAACCTCCTAGTGGAGCTCATTTCTATGACTCCCCGGAGTGTATGACTGCCCTCCTCACCAGACACCCTGAACACACAATGTCCCTTTCAGCCCCTGAGGGAGGAAGACATGTGGCCAGGGAGAGTGTTATTCATGGTGTGGCCAGGGATGCTCCTGAGCTGGCCCGGCCCCCACTGTCTCCTGCATGCTGCTGTTTCTCACATCTACCACCTTGTGTGCAGGTTTCTTCCTTCCAGCTCCAAACTCGGCGAGATGCTGAGCAGCTGAGGAAGTACCACAGCGACACCACCCCCTCCAGTGAGCCCCATTGCTACTTTGGACTGTTTTTGCTAATCACAGACTAGAATTTGGGTAAAGGAAAATGTGCTGACCCAGGTTGGGTTGGAAGAAGAGCTCATCTGTGTGTATGTGGTCCAGTTGAAAGACGCCACACCCTGGGCCCTCAGGGATTTCAGAGGGAGCTCACTGAGGGCAAGGGCCTACAGAAGAGGGCTGTGCCTGCCTCTGAGAGAACAAGGAGGTGAATGAGGGCTGGAGAGTATTTTAGTCTTATATGAAGCCAAATTAACCCCTACTAGCACCACTTCCCTTTTTTTTTTTTTGGTCTAAAAAGAAGACGGGGATTGTTATTCTCATTAATAAACATATCCTTGAGGACTCAAACTGAGCCACAAGCAGTAAGTAAAGGAAAGGGCACATGAAGACCATAGTTGGAACTTCCTGAATTTGTGGCCACGAGCCTTGCGTGGGAAGCAGGAGTCCTTCTGCTCGTTAAAAATAGAGGTTTACCTAAGCTTCACAGAGTCCTAGACTATGCTAAAATGTTTCAACGATGAGTCAGGAGATGGGCCTGTCAGGGCTGGCTAGGACTGGTCTTACAGGAATTAGTCTCCAGCCCTCTGGTTAAGTCTCCTGCACACAATTTCGGAGGGACTGTGGGAAGCAGTGGGACTAAATAAAACATAAACAGTGAATCATTTCTTCCTGGTCAGTTCAAAATTTGTGTGGCTGCTTTGCCATTTTTTAAAAAATATTTTATTTATTTATTTGAGAGACAGAGAGCATAGAGAGAGAGGGAGAAGCAAACTCCCCACTGTCCTGATGTGGGACTCGATCCTAGGACCCTGGGATCATGACCTGAGCAGAAGGCAGACACCTAATGGACTGAGCCACCCAGGCACCCCACCATTTCTTTTTTTCAAGTAGGTTTCATGCCCAGCAAGGAGCCCAACACAGGGCTTGACCTCACAATCCTGAGATCAAGACCTGAGCTGAGGTCAAGAGTTGGGTGATTGACTGAGCCACCCAGGTGCTGTGCTTTGTCATTTTGGTAGGGATTAGATTGAATCTGTAGAATGCTTTGGGTAATGTGGACATTTTAACATTATTAATTCTTCCAATTTGTGAACATGGACTATCTTTACCTTTATCTGTGTCTCACAATAATACATCTACTTGTGTTTATTTGGGCAACAATGGAATGCTAGACTTCTTATGCAGAACTGCTTAGCAGGCACCAAATACATATTTGTTTGTTTAACTTATTTACTTTATTATTTTTTAAGTAGGCTCCAACATGGAGCTCGAGACCTGAGCTAAGAGGCATTTGGGTGGTTCAGTTGGTTAAGCGCCTGCCTTCAGCTCAAGTCGTGGTCCCAGGATCCTGGAATGGAGCCCCATGTCAGGCTCCCTGTTTAGCCGGGAGTCTGCTTCTTCCTCTGCCTCTCCCTCATGCTTGCAGTTTCTCTCATGTTATCACTCCCTCTCTCAAAAAATAAATGAAATCTTAAAAAAAAAAAAAAAAGGCTTGGGCTCAGATCAAGAGTTGGAAGCTTAACCAAATAAGTCACCCAGGCACCCCAAAGAATCAAAATACATATTTAATTTTAGAAATAAAGGTCCACCTGACCTATTTTAGAAATAAAGGTCCTATCCTGCCACACTGCAATTTGGCAGTGTGGCAAGATACAAAATCAATGTCCAGAAATCAGTGGCATTTCTATATACTAACAATGAGACTGAAGAAAGAGAAATTAAGGAGTCAATCCCATTTACAATTGCACCCAAAAGCATGAGATACCTAGAATAAACCTAACCAAAGAGGTAAAGGATCTGTACCCCAAACACTACAGAACGCTTCTGAAAGAAATTGAAAAAGAAAAACAGAGCTGGGGGCATCACAATGCCGGATTTCAAGTTGTACTACAAAGCTGTGATCATCAAGACAATGTGGTACTGGCACAAAAACAGACATATAGGTCATTGTAACAGAATAGAGAAGCCAGAAATGGGCCCTCAATTCTATGGTCAACTAATATTCGACAAAGCAGGAAAGACTATCCACTGGAAAAAAGACAGTCTCTTCAATAAATGGTGCTGGGAAAACTGGACATCCACATGCAGAAGAGTGAAACTAGACCACTCTCTTTCACCATACACAAAGATAAACTCAAAATGGATGAAAGATCTAAATGTGAGACAAGATTCCATCAAAATCCTAGAGGAGAACACAGGCAACACCCTTTTTGAACTCGGCCACAGTAACTTCTTGCAAGATACATCCACGAAGGCAAAAGAAACAAAAGCAAAAATGAACTATTGGGACTTCATCAAGATAAGAAGCTTTTGCACAGCAAAGGATACAGTCAACAAAACTAAAAGACAACCCACAGAATGGGAGAAGATATTTGCAAATGACCTATCAGATAAAGGGCTAGTTTCCAAGATCTATAAAGAACTTATTAAACTCAACACCGAAGAAACAATCCAATCATGAAATGGGCCAAAGACATGAAGAGAAATCTCACAGAGGAAGACATAGACATGGCCAACACGCACATGAGAAAATGCTCTGCATCACTTGCCATCAGGGAAATACAAATCAAAACCATCATGAGATACCACCTCACACCAGTGAGAATGGGGAAAATTAACAAGGCAGGAAACCACAAATGTTGGAGAGGATGCGGAGAAAAGGGAACCCTCTTGCACTGTTGGTGGGAATGTGAACTGGTGCAGCCACTCTGGAAAACTGTGTGGAGGTTCCTCAAAGAGTTAAAAATAGACCTGCCCTACGACCCAGCGATTGCACTGCTGGGGATTTACCCCAAAGATGCAGATGCAGTGAAACGCTGGGACACCTGCACCCCGATGTTTCTAGCAGCAATGTCCACGATAGCCAAACTGCGGAAGGAGCCTCGGTGTCCATCTAAAGATGAATGGATAAAGAAGATGTGGTTTATGTATACAATGGAATATTACTCAGCCATTAGAAATGACAAATACCCACCATTTGCTTCAACGTGGATGGAACTGGAGGGTATTATGCTGAGTGAAGCAAGTCAATCGGAGGACAGTCATCATATGGTTTCACTCATATGGGGAATATAAGAAATAGTGAAAAGGATTATAAGGGAAAGGAGGGGAACTGAGTGGGAAAAATTACAGAGGGTGACAAACCATGAGAGTCTCCTAACTCTGGGAAATGAACAAAGGGTTGCAGAAGGGGAGGTGGGTGGGTGGATGGGGTAATTGGGTGGTGGTCACTGAGGAGGGCACTTGATGGGATGAGCACTGGGTGTTATACTGTATGTTGGCAAATCAAACTTAAATAAAAACAAATGTAAAATAAAATAAAATAAAATAATGGGAAAAAAGAGATGGCTGGATCATAATGTAGTTCACTTTTTAATTTTTTGAGGAATCTCCGAATTGTTTTTCATAGTGTCTGATGCACCAATTTACATTCCTCCCAATAGTACAAAGGGCTTCCTTTGATCCACATTCTCACCAACACTTACCTTTTGTCTTTTTAATAATAACCATTTTAACAGGTATGAGGTAATATCTCATTGTAAGTTTTGATTGGCCTTTCCCTAATGACTAGTGATGTGGAGCATCTTTTCATGTACCTGTTGGCCATTTGCATGTCTTCTTCAGAAAAATGTTTAATCTAGTCCTTTGTTTGTTTTTAAATTACGTCTTTTTTTTTTTTTTTGGTATTGAATAGCAGGAGTCTCTTACATATTTTGCATAGTGACTCCTTATCAAATATGTGGTTTACTAATATTTTCTCCTGCTCCACAGGTTGCTTTTCATTTTGTGAATGGTTCCCTTTGCTGTGCAGAAGCTTTCTAGTTTGATGCAGTCTCTCTTATTTATTTTTGTTTTTCTTAGCTTTGCTTTGAGTGTCAAATCCAAAAATCATTGCCAAGCCCAATATCAAGGAGCTTACCCTTTGTGTTTTCTCCTAGGAGCTTTATGGTTTCAGATCTTACATTCAACTTTTTAATCCATTTTGAGTTGATTTTTCTGTATGGCATAAGATAGTGATCCAGTTTCATTCTTTTGCATTTGACTGTCTAGTTTTCCCAGCACCACCATTTATTAAGGAGAGTATTCTTTCCCCACTGTGTATTCTTGGCTCCTTTGTAAAAAAATAATTAACTACATATGCATAGGTTTACTTCTGGGCTTTCTATTCTGTTCCATTGATCCTTTTGTCTGTTTTTATGCCAATACCATATTGTTTTGATTGCTATAGCATTGTAGTATAGCTTGAAATTAGAAAGTGTGATGCTTCTGGCTTTCTCAAGATTATGTTTGGTTATTAGGGGTCTTTCATGATTCCATACAAATTTTAGGATTGTAAAAGATGCCATTGGAATTCTGATAGGGATTGCAGTAATCTGCAATTGCTCTGGGTAGTATGGACATTTTAACATTATCAATTTTTCTAATTCGTGAGTGTAAACTATCTTTCCATTTGTTTGTGTATTTTTCAGTTTCTTTCATCATTGTCTTATAATATTCAGTGTTGAGATCTTTTACCTCTCTGGTTAAATTTACTTCTATTATTTATATAGAAGATATGTAATTTTTTAAATAAACTCAACTTTCAACAGGTATTGCCTGCTCAGAAAGCTAATCCATGGAGGTCTTTATGTTAATAAGACCGAAAATATTCCATTATGCATGAAAGAATTCTGTTACTTGGGTAATGGGTTGCATTTATGTTTTTGCTTGATGAGCAGTTTAACTCTCAATACAAATATTATTGTTCTCCCCAAAGGAAGTAGGAAATAGCATCCCTTCTAATGTAGTAGCCCAAGTAAAACACAACAGAAAAAGAACAAAGTGGGTAGGATGCAAGGCTGAGGAAAAGAGAAAGCCATGAAAGGGGCAGGCCACAACAGATGTGAAGCCAATCTTGGTTCGTAGTTAGTGTCAGTCATTGGAGGAAACAACTGCCATAGAAATATAAGAGAGTGACCCCTTCTTTTGTCTAGGTCATTCTTTTGCTGCTCCAAGAAGACAGATTCTGTTTTTGTGTTTTTCTTGATCCTAGGGACTCTTCATTCTCTATGCACAACCCCACACAGTGTCATGAAGGCCATCTGTAACCATTTGAGTATTGTTAGTTTTCCACAACAGGCTTTCCCACACAGCTTTCCTCCCAGCTGGATTTGGAGTCTGGTCTCTCAGCAGGGCTCGTACCAGACATGTGTTATCTTTTCATCGGTTACAGCTAGTTAGGGGGGAAATTGTGTTGCCCCAAAATTCATATGTTGAAATTCTGTCCCTGGTTTGGTCCCCAAACCAACAATCATATGACAAGATACTCAATATCATTAATTGTTAGGAAAATATAAATCAAAACCACAATGCAATAACATTTCACATTCATTAAGATAACTAGTATAAAAAATCAAACAGAAAAGAACAAATGTTGATGAAGATATGGAGACATTGGAAACTGTGTGCACTGTTGGTGGGAATGGAAATGGTACAAACATTATGGAAAACAGTATGGCATTTCCTCCAAAAGTTGAAAATAGAATTACCACCAATTTTACTTCTGGTTGTGTATCCAAAAGAATTGAAAGCAGAATGCCAAAGAGATAATTGTACGCCTATGTTCATAGCATCATTATCCACAATAACCAAGAGGTGAGAGCAACCCAAGTTCCAATGACAGATAAATGGATAAACAAGATGTGGTATATAAACAATAGACTATTATCCACCCTATAAAATGAATGAAGTACTGATGTGTGCTACCACGTGGTTAAACCTTGAAGACGTTATGCAAAGTGAAATAAACTAATCACAAAAAGCCCAAATATTGTATGATTCTACTTAATGAGGTACCTAGAGTGGTTACATTTATAGAGACAGAAAGTAGAATAGTGGTACTAGGGCTGCAGGGAGAAGGAAATGAGGAGTTAGGGTTTGGTGGGTATAGAGTTTCAGTTTTACAAGATGAAAAAATTTTAGAGATGGGTTGCACAGCAGGTGCACATGATGGGTAACACTACTGAACTGTACTCTTAAAAACAGGATGGTGAATTTTATGCTCGTGTAATACCACAATTAAAAATTTTAAGAATATAAAACAGCTTCAAGGATTTCTATGCAAGGAAGCCTTAGGCCTTATTATGTCACAGAGGAAAATAAATATATCCCATAAAAAACAATCCTGAATAGATCTGACAACTTTGCTGTGTGTGTAAAAGTCATTTTCATGTGCAACTCAGAGAACAGCTTTTAATCTTCCAAAATATGAAAAAAAAAAAAAAAAAAAAAGAGGAGCATGAAGTTCTTTTTAAAGTCACATTTTTCCCTTAAGAGTTCTGGCTCAACTCCTCAAAGATGTTTTCTGGAACACAGCTACTAGTTGCCAGCTCTTGCTGGATCCATTTTTCATTTGTCTTACCATCTGGGGTAGAGTCTTAAGACTTGAAAGATGCTTCAGGTGCAGAGCTGGACCTTCCTTGGCCATGGTGCAGTTTCAGTGATTAGAGGCTCTCTCTTTCCATGGGGCTTTGTTCCAGAATGTTTTATTTTTTTATTTTTTATTTTATTTTTTTAAAGATTTTATTTATTTATTAGAGACACACAGAGAGAGAGAGAGGCAGAGACACAGGCAGAGGGAGAAGCAGGCTCCATGTAGGGAGCTCGATGTGGAACTCGATCTCGGGTCTCCAGGATCAGGCCCCGGGCTGAAGGCAGCACTAAACCGCTGAGCCACCAGGGCTGCCCACCAGAATGTTTTAATTACTGGAAGTTGATTAGTTCCCAATGTTTTACTTCTTAATTCTGATGATCATTTTTCTTCTCACTTTTGCAACTGCATAGTTGGTTTCTGTCTGAATTTTCAGCAATGTAGCATGAGAAAAATAACAATTGAACTTAAGTTACTGCTTTCCAGGTTTGGTGCTATCTAGTTATCTGGCTCACAAACTATAGGACTTAGGTAGCAGTTCTTCACTGCAGCCTACAGTACCTAAAACCATTTCTGGTATTATTAATGTGCCTGAATCTACCAATGAGGTCCTGAGAGAAAATCAGTATTCTGGGCATGGCCCTTAAGCTTCAGGAGTGTTGTTTAATAAATTATCAGTTTATTGAATCAGACCTCTGTCTGCTTTATAAACATTTTCTTGATTTAAAAAACAAAAACTAGTCATGGAAAATGTAAGGTACCACTCTTCAAGGTGTTTTAGATATAAAACTGTTATTTTAATGAGATATTTTCTGTAGCTCGTCTTTCATGTAGCTATATCAGCAAGGGTGTTAAGGGCATTAGGAATTAGCCAGAGAATTTACATACAGCCTCTCAGAAAATGAGGTGCCATACACTAGAGACTATATTAAGTAGTTGTAAGGATGCATATACACACTTCATACCAAAAATAAAATCCTGAAAAAAATAGGGTTTCTCCAAATTTTTAAAAAATATTTTTATTTCTTCGAGAGAGAGAAAGAGAGAGAGACAGCATGAGGCAGGGGGCAGGGAGGGTGGGGCTGGATCCCAGGACCCCAGGATCATGACCTGAGATGAAGGCAGACACTTAACCGATGGAGCCACCCAGGGACCTGGGATTTCTCCAAATTTAATACTCTCACACAACTCCATGCTGAAAGAGCTTCAGGAATACACCTGGGCCCTTCTGCTCTGATGTGAAGGGGTACAAACTGGGAGTGTAGATGGGAGCTGCCTGTAGATTAGTTCAAAAATCCAGCTGACTGTACTTTATTGGTAACAGAATTTTCACCCGCATGTACCCTCTTGTACAATTATGCTATATTAAATGGTGGAAGACAATAATCATCCAAAGAACTATAATATTGCTAAAAGCATCTCTTTTTTTCTCATTTTGTCTTTTCATGTCTTCTTTTCTTTTTCTTTCTCCCTTCCTTTCCCTCTTCCTCTCTTTTCTTTTTTAGTGTTAGAGATCACTAACACTAAAATGCAGACGCTCAAGGCCTGGGCAGCGCGGGGAGTGCCTTGGAATTGAGTAGACAGGCAAGGTGAATGGGTGCCAGGCCGCACCCGACCCCAGCAGGAGATGCCAGATGGTGGGGGCTGGCCCAGGCACACAAGCAGTGGAACCAGGAGTCGGGGGCCCAGGTAGGCAGACCCAGCTGGGGACTGGTAGGGCAGCCCTTGAGAAGGTATCTGAGCCAGGTGGTGAGTGCCCAGGTCCCAGGCCCTAGCGCTGGGATGTAGGTTTGGGCCTATGGGGGGGCTCCCAGAGTAGGAACTGGGATTGCTCGGGGCCTGCTGGAGCTGCTGCTGGAACCCAAGGAGTGTCTGGCGGTCGGAGTCACGCAGCCCCTGCGGGCAGGCGTGGAGGTGGTCTCCTTCTCCAGCAGGCGGTTCACACAGCAGTTGGTCGGATCCAACACGGAGCGGACGGCAGCATATTCAGCTTCCCGGAAGCTGCCGTCCTTCCCTCCCACGCTCGCCCCGGTACCGGTACCGTCTCGGGCACCGCCAGGGCCCAGCGCCGCTGGACGGAAACAGCCTCGCGCAGTGGTGGGCGCTGGCCAGAAGGACAAGGTGCCGGGAAGGCACACTTTCAAGTGAAACCCCGTATTTCAGTAGTTATACTAGGCATACCAGTTTTTAAACTAGTATACGGCTTTGCTAATTTTTAGCTTTGTTGGATTTTCATTTGCATACTATAAAATTCACCCATTATAAGTACAATTCATTGATTTTTAGTAAATATACAGAGTTGTGCAATTATCACACAATCCAATTTTAGAACATTTCCATCTCCCAAAAAAACTCCCTTGTGCCTATTTTCAGTTAATTCCCACTCCTTCTGCAGCCTTAGGCAACCACAGATATGCTCTCCAACTCTACGAATTTGCTTTTTTTGATCACTTGATACTAAGAGAATCACATAAATGTGAATTTCTTATCAGGTTTCTTTTATTCGGCATAGTACTTTTGAGATATATCCATGTTTCAGCATGTATCATTACTTTTTAGCTAAATAACATTTCATGTATGAATACACATTTTTAATGCATGTATAACTTTTTATTTTAAAGTTTATTGTTTTTTTTTTAAGTAATCTTTGCACTCAATGGGGGATTGGAAAACACAACCCCAAGATCAAGAGTTGCGTGCTCCTCTGACTGGGTCTGCCAGGCATCCCTGATGCAATTATCTCTTGATAAACATTTGGATTGTCTCCAGTTTTGGTCTACTATGGATAAGAATGCCAGGAACTTTTACATACACATCTTTGCGTAGACACATGCTCTTATTTTTCTTGGGTGAATTTCCAGGGGTAGAATTATTGGGTGTTTTTTTTTTTTAATTTTTTATTTATTTATGATAGTCACACAGAGAGAGAGAGGCAGAGACACAGGCAGAGACACAGGCAGAGGGAGAAGCAGGCTCCATGCACCGGGAGCCTGACGTGGGATTCGATCCCGGGTCTCCAGGATCGCACCCTGGGCCAAAGGCAGGCGCTATACCGCTGCGCCACCCAGGGATCCCGAATTATTGGGTTACATAGTAAGTTCATGTTTAACATTTTCAGAAATTGCCAAACTCTTTTCCAAAACAATAAAGCAACTGCACCATTTTACATTCCCACCAGCAGCATATAAGGGGTCAGTCCATGTTCTCTACATCTTCAACAATAGTCTGTCTTTTTTGTTACAGACTGGATATGTGGTTTTTATAAGTAATGCACTTTGTCACTAGATTCCTCTCTGAAGAGCCAATCACACTCTTTCTACCCAGAGGAGAAGAGAAGTAGGACACCAGGACATGAAAGATGTAATTTTTATTACTGGTGGAACTAGACTGGAGAATATGGCTTACATTTGGACAAGAAAATAGAGTTGCTAATAATGTCATCTCTGAATTGAAATTACCTACCCCAAAATGCAGGCCGCTTTCACTTTCCCCTACCTCCCAGGGTCCCAGTCTGCCCAGTGAGGCTACCTGGGAGAGAAGAAAAGCCAAGCCATGAGCAAAGAGCAAGGAGCTGAACACCGTGGTCCCAGTGAACATCAGAACCAGTAGATGACAGGAAACCAATAGATGTCAGATGCTGCCTTCTCCTTGCTCCAATAGATCATTTTTTATGTGGAAAGCCATGTGAAAGGCTTAAATTGGTCCTCAGATATACATCCTTTTGGGGGAAGGGAGTAGAAATCCCCACTTAGAAATATGAGCAAAGAGGAAGAGAATCCCTTTCAAATTTGTAATCATGACTGTTATTTCTTGCTCATACATATGTGTAAACCTTTATTCTCCATTTTCTAGCAATATTGAATTTGATACTACTACCTTCTGCGTACACAGAGTTTATCATCACGTAAAATGCTACTGCATAGGTTATCTTATTCCAGACTCACAGATAGAAAACTGATCTCCAAAGGGTATGACAGCTCACGAGTAATAATGCTTGACCCTGTGCCAAGTCTCTGACTCCAAGTCCATGCCTTTGCCTGCTCACCTTTGTTGATCACCTAGGAAGCAGGAACTATCTTTACAAAATTTATGAAATTTCCTGGTGTGACTGCTTGCTTTTAAAGGGCAAAACAATATTTGAAATATAGAATTACAAGTTAAACCCATATTATTAAAAATAAACCAAAATAGCAAACTTCGTATGGACACTACCAAAGTGAACAGATCACTTTGACGGTCCTGAGCCAATAGACGTATCCACTCTTCTGCCTTATGCATAATATGCTGTTTTATTTGCCACCAGTAATCTTCGTGAAAATGACTTCCTTGAAAAATGCAACTGTGTTAGTTCCACATAATTACACTGTGACTTAGGGTTCCTTAGCATCAGGGAAGCACACTCTAAATAATTATCTCCATACATCTCTTCCATGGTTCCTACAGTCACTTCATCTTTACATGTTCTAATGAAGTGTTTCCAAAATGGGTCCTGTGTAACACTAATGTCCAGAGACATAGTACTAGATATTCTATGAAAAACTTATTTTTTGGCCAAGTAATTTCCAAACATCATTGGGTTAGCACAAATTTATAGGTTCTTTACTGTAAAGAACCTCTGAAACTTTATTATGCTATTGTGCATGTGTATTTTCAAGAGGGAATATCAGGTGGTTTCCCACATTTATTAATTTTGGAAAATTTCTCATGGAATATCTAACAATATGGGTGAGGCATTGGTAATTTCCAGGGGACATCTCTGAATATGCAACTATATGGAAATATTTTGCATTAAGTTGCCTTAAAAAATGGATAATGCTACCATATATGGTAAGGAGTGTTTAAGGGTTGAATTTGATAAGGAGATCACATTAAAGATATTAATGGATAATATTGAGGATCACAAAGCTTGCTTACTTTTATGTTATGAAGGCATATGGTAAGAATAGCCACCACCAAAAAGAGCCCATTTATTGACTCTTAAAGTTGAGTCAAGAACTACTGTTATCTTATGTTCATCTCTCCCCAAATCCTGTGAGATAGAAGAAACCCTTATCTTCAATTTGCCAAAAGCAAGGTTAGCTTATAGGAGTAATTTTCCTGAGAGCACTCATTTAGTATATCAAGGAACTGAGATTTGAAGCAAAGTTTGCACAGCTCTGTACTCTATTTCCTATACTTCTGCATTCTAAAATGTAACTTTTACCTTAAATGACTTAATATGCTATTTCTATCAGAGATTTAATTATTGAAGATTGTGACCATCTAAAAGTTATAACTTTTCAAATAAAACAAACAGAAAAGAAAATATTATTCTAATGTTAATTTTCTCACTGTGAGGTTTGGCAATTAGTTTTCCAGAACTGATGAGAAATCAGAATTTTCTGGAAACAAAATAGAAGCATCATAAATGAATTTAATATAGTAACACTTAATAATTCTGCTAGAAATTAAAAATACTTCTAAATGTTGTAAAAAATAAGCTGTGGAGTACAGCTGTAAATTCCTCCATATTAGGTTCTAGTACCAGATGCCATTGGAAAAGATTGGAGGGATGGTGTGTGTGTGTGTGCGTGTGTGTATATGTGTGTGGTGTTACTTGCAGAAAGACCAAATTAAAATAGAAAACAGGATAACATTTTCTTTTCTCCTCATTTATACTCAAAGGTGGGAAATGGCTATATAAAGAGATGACCTTTAAGGGGCTTAGCAAGGCTTGACCAAGGTAATCCTGAAAATAAAGAACAGGCTGTGGGGTCATGGCTTAGCCCATGAGAACTACCTCTGATATTGAGGGGGTTGTATTTTGATGAGACAGTAAGCTTCTGTGTTATCTAGAGAAGAAATCCTGAGCAATAGGACTCTGAAAGGGTCACAGTTTAGCACAGCAGTTCAGTCTGAACTCAAAGTCTGGCAGCTTATGTGCCAGCTCATCCTTCAATAGCTGTGGAAATTTGCTCTGCTAGCCAATATATTTAAGCTTGATTACCCTCATCTCTGTTCTAAGACAACCATACCACAGGGTCCACGTAAGGCACACATGAGACGATGTCAGTGATGTGATCAGTCCACTGCCTAGCAATTAATGTAAGTAGCATAGGTGGTAACAAAAAAAGTAGGATCATTAGGAGTCAGATTTTTAACTCAAGATAAGTTAAAACTTCCTCACCAAAGGAGGTAACTAATTCTGGAGGTGCTAAGTCTTAGTTTGGATGATCCCATCTCAAGGAAGTTATGAACAAAGTCAGATTGCAGACAGGCTTGTCCTAGCTCAGATTCCCTGACTCCTTCTCTTTCACTTGATGCCTCACCCATGCTGAATTGCCTTTCCACTTTCAGATTCAGAAAGAAACTAGATGATGTGGGAATTGGCTTCCATGTGGAACACGATATGGAACAAGAACCAGAGCCTGGGAGTTACCTGCCTGCAGAGTGAACCTTGAACAGTGAGAAATGGGACGTAGGAGGGAGCTGAGCAAATAAGCTCATCCTTCCTTCGCTCTGCTGCGGACTGCCCTGGAGTCCTGCATGTGGACATGCTAGTTGTTTTCTAGCTGTTTTGAACTGTTGTCATGTGTCACACAGCGGAGTGTCTCATGTATTTCCTTGCCTAGCTTTGCCTTTTTCCTCACCTCATTGCCCAGGGCGTGCACCTCTCAAATGAGCATTAGGAACCGAATCTTTACTTCTGGCTCTACTTTCTAGGAGATCTGGGCTTAAAAGGTGTTTCTTGCAAATCTGAAATTTGCTTTATTGCAAAACCAAACTTTGACTTTCATCGCATTAGAGAGAACATCATATAAAAAAAGCAACATCAACTGAACTGTTTAGGATTTGTCCACTCCTTTGTAATAAACTTTATATTAAACTAATCACATTTTCCTATTAGACATTTACATAATAATTTTAGTGTCATGAAACTGGAGTGGCTTCTTTTTTCATGCACATTATGATATTGTTGTTGGTGATACTGATCTCATGCAATCCAGGGCATTGATTATTGTTGAAGAACAAGCTCATAGAGCCTTTTTGCCACTTCTGGTACTTGCTCTTACCCTAATACATTGTTACTCCTCCAGCTAGTAGCAGGGAAATAGTAAATAATGTACTTGCTGTCCTGAACTTCTGACTGATGTCACCATTGTATTAGATCTGAAGCTTCAGGGGTTAGTGGCTGAAATCCTAGTCTTTTTTTTTTTTTTTTTTTAATAGTTACAGAGAACTGAAAGCTCAGAGTACAGCTGTTTATGCATTTGTTACTTAATGTGTATTGATTTCCGATATTCCATGATATTCCTTCTATTCCATAATATTCCTTCTGTTCCATGATAGATACTGGGGTTAAATGATAAGCTGGATAAATTAATCCCTGCTTTTGTGCAGCTTGTAGCCAGGTCGAAGAGTCAGAGAAAATGTGACATATAAAAAATTACCAAAAACTGTCATGCTATGAATGAAAATCTACCCAGTGTACTGAGAAGAAAAATGGGTGGGGAACACGATATGAAGGATGGCCAAAATATAAACCCAACCCTGTGTGATGAAAAGGAGCTGGCTATATGTGGAGTGGGTATAAGAGGATATGTGGAATATAAGGAATAACTTATGCAAGGGCTCTGAATGGAACCAAGGATCCTGTCTGGGGTCTGACACAAACACAGTGTCAAAGGGAAGAGGTCATGCAGGTGAGATTTTAATTTGTGTCCATTGGGAAGTTAGTACCTCAGGATTCTGAGGAGAGAAATGACATGGTCCAATTCAAGTACTAAGAATTTCACTCTGGTTTCTTGTGGAAATCTGGCTAGAGTTGGGGAGAGAGTTAGTAAGTTGTTTGTGTGAGAAACTCTATGATGAGAGGCACAAGTAACTTAATGAATGAGAGAGAGAGAGAGGTACATTATTGCAGATATATTTAAGGGAAAAATCTATTGATGATGGAATTTACTGATGGTTTGGATATGATAAGTAAAGAAAGATGGCAATCAAGAGTGATCACTGTATTCTGACTTAAGAAGATGGTGGGGAAGACTAGGAAATGCAGGTTATGCTTAGAAGAAAAAAATGGTCTAGTTTGGAAATATTACTTTGAGATATTTGCAAAGATATTTAAATGGAAAGTCAGGAGTGCCTGGGTGGCTCAGTCAGTTAAGCATCTGCCTTTGGCTCAGATTGTTATCCCAGGGTCTAGGGATCAAGCCCCACATCAGGCTCCCTGCTCACTGGGGAGCCTGTTTCTCCCTCTCCCTCTTCAGCTCTCCCTGCTTGTTAGCTCTCTCTGTCAAATAAATAAATACAATCTTAAAAAAAAAAAAAAAAGGGAGAAGTCAAATAAGCAGCCAAACATATGGGTCTGGATTTCAGGGGGTGTTTCTGGGTTAAAATGATAAAATTTAAGAGGCTTTTTATATAGTTGATACTTAAGAAGTAGAATGAAATCACCTGGGATGAATGTGTATAGAAGAGGAACAAGGATCTAATACTAATGAAAGTCAAAGGAGGAAATTAGGGAGGATTCGACAAGGTGGAAGGGATAAACAGGAATGGGTGGAGTCCTGGGAGCTAAAGGGGAGGGAGTGTAATTGGAGGGGGAAAGAGCACCTCTCCTAAAAACTGCTGAGAGGTTGTGTGAGATGAAGACAGAATTTCCCACAGCTTACGGTAGTAAGGAAGCCAGTGCCCTTGACAAGACTCTGGCATGAGTGAGGCTAGAGACAGACAGGATTTGCTCAGAGTCGTGAATTGAATGGGCCACAATGGTGTAGATGTAGAGACAAGACATCAAACAGTGGCTGGACAGAAGCCCAAATGGGGCATTCCAGATGAAGAATTATCCAGGAGAGAGGAAAGGATCAGTGATTCAAGGGAGAGTAGATAACAGATTGCAGTGACTAGAGAAGACAAAGGCACAGGCCCCACACCTCAGTTGAAGAGATTGTCTCCCAGTACATATTATGGTAAGAGCAATGTATTAGTGTCCTAGGGCTGCCATAACAAGGTGCCATTGACTGGGAATTTAAAAAACAGAAACACATTTCCTCAGTTCTGGAGACTGGAAGTTGAAATCAAGGTGTCAACTGGGTTGGTTCCTTCTGAGGGCTGTGAGAGACAAACCCTTTTCCTTTGCCTGTACATTCTTGTCTTCTCTATGTGTGTTCAGGTGGTCTTCCTCTGGGCATGCATGTCTCTGTTCAAATGTCCTCTTCTTGTGAGGAACCAGTCATATTGGGTTAAGGGCAAGTGTAATGACTTCATTTTAACCTAATTATCTCTGTAAGAACCCTGTGTTCAAATACTGTTACTTAGTCCATGAGCTGCTGTGAGAAAAGCATCATAGATCTCACTTACATGAGGAATAGTAAAAAAACAAAAACAAAAACAAAACAATCCAAGTGAAAAACTGAACTCATAGATACAGAGAACAACTTGGTATTTGCTGGAGGCCAAGGTGGGGGTGGGATGGGGAAGGGGGTTAAAAAGTACAAACTTCCAGTTAAAAGATGGTCCAGGGGATGTAATACACAGCATTGTATTATAATTAACAGTACTGTACAGTATATTTTAGTTGCTAAGGCAGTAGATCTTAAAAGCCTTAATCACAAGAAAAATATTATTACGTGCATGAAGTGATGGGTGTTAACTAAATTTATTGTGGTGATCATTTCACTATATGTATATATATATACATAAATATACACACATATACATATAATCATTATTTTGTATACCTAAAGCTAATATAATGTTATACATCAATGATATCTCAATTAAAAAATAGAAGCAAAATGAATAAAAATATATGAAAATCAGAAGATAATTATGGGAGGTCCAACATCAAAATAATAGGGTTTCAGATACACCACAGTGAAAAATAAATGAAGATAAAAAAATAGAGGAGGAAATTTTTAATAGGACACTTCAAGAAATTTTGTCAGGAAAAAATATTTGCTTCTTGATTCAAACTGTATATTAATTGTCCAGCAAAAGAAATGAAAATGTTTCCCCTCCTGATCCAAGCTACAGTATGTAATGACTAAGATCCTGCAAAACATTGACAAGTCTTCTGTTGTTGGCCAACATGAGTCATATCTGCATATAAGCAACTGAAGCAACAATGAAATGAATGCTTTCTAAGGCTTCCCACTGCACCTAGAATACACTGAGTTCCACCTCTGACCTGTAAGTCTCTCCATGATCAGGGAACTCTCTGGTCTTCTTGCCTTGCATGTTCTCCCTTTGGCCACACTGGCTCCCTTGCTGGTCTTTGAGCATACAAGATGAAGACCTTGAGGCTTGCCTTTTCCATTGTCCTGGAATGATTTTTTTTCCTTCTCTATATTTACATGTCTTCTCCCATAGTTTTATTCTGTTCTTCACGTAATACAGCCTCTTTCCTGACATTACAATCTACATTTTACTTTCATTGCTATTTCTTCCTTTATTTTCCAGTACTTTTCTCAGAGCACCTATCATTAATTGGGTAAGTGAATAAATGAATTTTCTTTTTTTAAAGATTTTATTTATTTATTCATGAGAGGCAGAGAGAAAGAGGCAGAGACACAGGAGAGGGAGAAGCAGTGAATTTTCTTGTATCTTGTCTTCTCTGTAAAATACGAGCTCCATGTTGACAGAATATTGTTTTGTTTATTGCTGCAATTGATGTCTAGAACTGTACTTGGGAAAGAGTGGGAACTTAATACATTTCTATTGTATTAAATAATAAAATTGTAGGTGTTTTTTGCTTTCATCTCTACCTAGAACTTTGTCCTTCCCAAATCTCACTTAAAAAACAAAACAAAACAAAACAAAACAACAAAAAACTTAGCCAAATCAGAGGTTTTATTTATTTTTAAAGTAGCTTCTAGGGGAAAGTCCAGTAGATTCTACCTAGACCTACTAAAAAATGAAAAGAGAACCAAAGCAGATATTACTGGCAGCAGAGCCAGGGGGAGCAGGACTGAGGAGGTTTTTATACAGAATCATAGGAAAGGGGCATCTTTGAAGGAAACAACAGTGTGGTGTCCCCGAGAGACTTAAATCCTGAGGGCTTGTTTTACTAAAGAACCTGTCTTCAAATTCAGCTTAAGATTTTTTGAGATCCATATTTTCCAGATTTGGTTCAATGAAAATGTTAGCAGTGGCCAGTGCTCTGCAAGGTATAGGAACCCAAAGACTTTCCTTCAACCCTGAAGGGAGGGGAAGAAATTCTCCTCTAGGCCCTCTAGTTAAAACTGCTCCCAGCCCAGTGGCATGGGGATTCAGGAAAAAACTTAACTTGACTCAGAGAAATTCCGAATCTCTTTCTCATCCCTTATCTAGGGAGTAAAGTCATATTTTCAACAGATGGAATAAAATGTTTTACCCATTTAATGTAACAAGTAAATATCTCAGCTCTGCCAGAATTTTGACCCCACAGTCACAATTCAAAATAGCAAGTGTACACTGTATATGAATGATCCAAATACTATAGGTGTCAAACACAAGGAATGATTGTTATGGAAATAAAAACTATTCATCTGAAGAAAAAAAATGTCACAGACTAGGTGGCTTAAACAACATTTGTTTCTTGTAGTTTTGGATGCTCAGAATCTAAGATCAAGACATAGGCAGAGTTTGTGTCTAGTAAGAGCCTATTCCCTGGTTCTCAGATAGCCAACTTTACACTGTATCCTCACTTGGCAAAAGGGACAAGGGAGTGCTCTTGGGCCTCTTTTCAAAGGGAACTAATCCCATTTATGAGGGCTCTGTCCTGATGACGTGATTACCTCTCAAAGGCTCCACCTCCAAGCACCATCACATTGGGAATTAGGTTTTAACATAGTTCGGCAGGGGAGGGGGGCAAGGGGTGCACAAACATTTATTTTATAGCAGTCACATTCTGGGGTACTGGGGGTTAAGACTTCAACATGAATTTTGGAGGGGCATATAATTCAGAATATGGGCTGAAAAGCATTTTTTCCCTTTTGTAACAGAAGGGGGGAAAGATGGGGCAGGCACAGTGTGTCTAATTTATGGCTTCTACAGTCTCAGTGAAACATGTATGGGGAGGAGATTTAAAAAGAGAAAAAAGGGGGTACCTGGGTGGCTCAGTTAAGCATCTGACCTAGGTCATGATGTCATGGATCATGAGATTGAGCCCCTGGTTGAGTCCATACCGAGCCCCACATGGAGCCCGGGGTCTGGCTTTGCACTCAGTGGGGAGTCTGCTTGGAGATTCTCTCCCTCTGCCCCTCCTCCTACTCTCTTTCTCTCTCTCTCTGTCTTTTTCTCAAATAAATTAATGAATCTTTAAAAAAGGTAAAAAGAAAAAGGTTTGACATAGTTGCTTAGAGGTATAGAAATACTAAAGAAACATAGTAGGAGCCCTGCACTCCGATGAGGTGCATTTTAGTTTTGTGGTCATGAATTTAAAGTGAAACCATTCAGCTAGGTTTGTAATTTCCTCTAGCAACACGCAGCTGCTCCGGAAGGCAGAAGAAAGCAGATGGGATTTTACCAAGCAAGTGTCACTCACCACTAGGAATTAAAATAACATGCAATTATGAGAGAGGTTTAAAATAACACATTTAGATATAATCTATCACTCTCTTCACCAAATGTTAACTGCTACCAATTATGCCTCTATATTTTTCTGGTTCACTCTGAGCTTGGATGAATCAACTTACATTAAATCTTCTGTTAGAACCCAGGACTTCCTAAGGGCCATGGTACGCACCCAGGCTTCAGAATAGCTGAACCTCTAGGCTAGAGTTAGTTTTCACCAGTGAGCCCTAACAGAGGACAAAAGTTTGCCTGAGGGCCAGACAACCAAGCCAAAATTCCTAGCTGGTGAAGGACTCAAAATTCATTGACTTTCATGTATATGTAAAACTAGGGAGCAAGGAGAGTTTGTAATGTTTTGTATTCATAGCCTGAAATGAACTTTAATTTATTCATCCATCGCATATATTACTGAATACTACTATGTGCAGGTGCATCTCTCATGCTGGAGGTATTAAACAAGAAGATCTCTGCAACGTGGAGTTTAATAAAGGAGAAGGAAAGGAACATGCAAGTTAGAAAAGTGTCAATATAGTTTTAGTTGGGAATAACACTGGGAAGGAAGATAAAGCATAGTAAGGAGTTAGGGAGGGGGAGGGTTTAGATAACGTGATTGCGTGAACTCAGGAGGGTGTGTGTTTGGGTAGCATGTGAAGGAAGCTGGGAAGTGCTGCAGAGCCCAAGCATTGCTCTTTGCAGTCATTGTTTGCAGAACTGCAGATTGAATGTTGATAAATCTGCCCCAAGGGGGATCCTGCTTCCTAACACACAGTAATTAGCATACAAAGTTTGATTAGCCATTGCTTTATTGTACACATTGCAACACTATCAAATTATCAGTGAATATGCAACTATTGTTTGCACTGTGCTAGTTGGTTCCTCTGTTATTTAAAATTTTAGTGAGTGTTCAGTGCTCATAAACAAAGTGAATAGAAACTTTGAAGCCACACAAACTCTGTTTTCACGGACAATGGATAGGCACCAAAACGGTTCTCCCTACATCATCACAACTGCTAAGTGGGCTTTAGTATGCAACCAATTCTTACTATAACATGGAAGATATCTCCATGTCACAGTACTGTCACCTGAGCTTTTTCTGAGTATGAACTCACCTCTGCCATGGCACTATGACACGATAGTTAAACAACTTTGGCATTAATCAGGTGGAGGCATTGAGGGATGGAAATAAGATCACATTTTGGAGGGAAGCCTCCCATACATATAGCATATATGTAGATGTGCGTATCCATGTCCAGGAGTCCTACCTATCTTCTACCCATCTCAAGAAATTTAGAAATACATAAGAGGGTAATTTTGATTAAGTTCCAACTATGCTACTTCGGTTAGGTAATGTCTTTCATAGAGTAGTATTTTGTGTCTGGTTTTATGCCACATAGTTGAAAATAGATTGTTGATTCTATTTCTGTCATGAAAAATGTCCACTAGAAATGACCAGTTCTGACAATATCTAAGAATCATGGTGGATCCTCAGTCTCAGTTCTCTCAAGTAAATAACTAGGAAGTAAACCAACTGCTCAGACAGATGTGACTTAGGGAGATTTCAAGGTAATACCATGCAAACAGTTGCTCATTCAATCACTAGTTCAACACATTTTTCTCTATAAAAGGTACAAGAATTCCATGTTTTGCTTTCCCACTTCTGGTCAACAGCTAAAATATGTGTCAACTATTTAGCTATCATTTAGCAAAGATGAATGATCTTGATCTCCAAAATGTTTAAGAATAACTGAGGGCAATGAATCTGGCGTTATACTTATGCTATGCCAGACTTCCTTATTTATCTAATAGATAATAATAGGACTGTCACATCATCTTAGAAGGTTTTATATTTTGTTTTTATAACAACTTTATGTGATATAATTCATAGATCACAGAATTCACCCTTTTAAAGTGTGCAATTCAGTACTTTTTACCATATTCACAAATGCAGCATATTCATAGTATATTCTAATTTTACATATTTTATAAACACAAAAATATCCCCTGTCCATTACTTCCTCTCAGCTTCTGGTAACTCTTCTGTCTCTATGAATTTACCTATTCATTATTATTTTATTTTCTTACCCACAGTTATATATCTTCCTGAATGATCTATCCTTTTGTCATTACAAAATGTCCTTTATCTCTAGTAATAGTTTTTGTCTACAGTCTATTTTGTCTAATATTTTGGTAGCCACTCCATTTTTCCTTTGATTACTGTTCTCATACTGTTTCTACACTTTACTTTCAATGAGTCTTTCAATGAACCTAAATTGTATCTTTTGCAAACAGCATATAGTTCAATAATCCTTTTTTTTTAAATTTTTATTTATTTTATGATAGTCACACAGAGAGAGAAAGAGAGGCAGAGACACAGGCAGAGGGAGAAGCAGGCTCCATGCACCAGGAGCCCGATGTGGGATTCGATCCCGGGTCTCCAGGATCACGCCCTGGGCCAAAGGCAGGCGCCAAACCGCTGCGCCACCCAGGGATCCCTCAATAATCCTTTTTAAATCCATTTTACTAGGGCACCTGGGTGGCTCAGTCAGTCAAGCAGCTGCTTTGGCTCAGGTCATAACCCTGGGGTCCTGGGATTGAGCCCCTGCCCAACGAGGAGTCTACTTTTCCCTCTCCCTCTGCCCCTACCCCCTGATCATGCTATCTCTCTCTCTAGCTCTTTATCTCAAATGGATAAATAAAAATCTCTAAAAAACTTTCTTAAATAAATCAATTTTTTCAATCTCTACATTTTGACTGGAGTGTTGAATCAATTTTCAGTTAACATAGTTACTGAAAGGTAAGATTTACTTTTGCCATTTTCTGTATGTTTTCCTTACATGTTACATCCCTTTTCCCTTATTCTTCCATTGATACTGTCTTTTATGTTAAATAGGTATTTCCTGTTGTGCCCTTTTAATTCATTAATTTCTTTTACTATATTTTTAAGTTATTTTCTTAGAGGTTGCCCTAGAGATTACAATTAGTATCCTCAATTTTAAAATATTAATTTCAATACCATACAAAAACTTTGCCCCAATATAGCACTCCTTTCTTCCTCTCCTTTGTGTAATCTCTGTCATTAAAATTATAACTTTATGCATTATAAGCCCATTAATACATTTAAAAATTATTGATTTATGCGAATGTCTTGCTTTTTAAAGATTTTTATTTATTTATTCATAAGAGACACAGAGAGAGAGGCAGAGACATTGGCAGAGGGAAAAGCAGGCTCCTTGCAGAGAGCCCAATGAAAGACTCAAATGCTGAGCCACCCAGGTGTCCAATGCAAATGTCTTTTAAATCAGATAGAAGTAGAATAGACTAACATACAAAAATACACTTATAATGTCCTTTATGTTTACATATGTGGTTACCTGTACCAGTGCTCTTTCTTTCTCTCCATGGATTTGAGTTATGGTCTGATGTCATTCATTTCATACTGAAGGACTCCCTTTAGTATTTTTAGTATTTCTTGTAGTGCAGAGCTGCTAGAGAGAAATTCTCTGTTTTTATTTACCTGAAATATCTCAATTTCTCCTACATTTTGAAGAATGGTTTAGTTGTATATAGAATTCTTATTGACTGCTTTCTTTCAGCACTGTGAACATATGTCATCCCACTGCTCTTTGGCCTTCATAGCTTGGGATCATAAGTCAGCTGTAAATCTTACTGAGGCTCCTTTTTACAGAATGAGTCTTTTTCCTTTTGCTGTTTTCAGGATTTTCTTTTCATGTTTTGTCTTTTGACATTTTGGCTATCATGTATTTAGGTGAAAATCTGTTTGAGTTTGTCCTATTTAGGGTTGACTGAAATTCTCAAATGATTAATGTTTTTGTAAATTTAGAATGTTTTCAGCCCATTTGTTTCTATCAAGTATTCTTTTGGCCTCTTTTTGCTTCCCCCTCTCCTTCAGGAACTCTATTATGTATAAGTTGTCATGCTTTAAGGTATTGATGGTTCTCCAAAATGCTCTTTATTTTTCTTCACTCTTTTTCTTTTTCTTCCTCAGAGTGGATAATCTCTCAATTTTCTTCAAGATTTCTGAGTCTTTCTTCTGCCATTCAGATCTATTGTTAATTCCCTCTAGTGATTTTTTTCATTTCAGTTATTATATTTTTCAATTCCAGAATTTCTACTTGGTCCTTTCTATGCAGTATCTCTCTACTGATATTCTCCACTTGGCAGGGTAATACTGTACCACATTATTTCTTTCAAAATTGTATTCTTTAGTTCCCTGACATGCCTATTGTGACTGATTTAAATTCTTTTAGTAGTAGGTCCAGCATCAGAGTTTCTTTGGGGACAGTTTCTATTGATTGCATTTTTTTTCCTATGCAAAGGCAAAAATTTAATTATATAGCCTCAAATTTACATATAGAGTTTATATTAAATTAGAGTATTGGTTCTTATTTCCAACTATACATTAGAATCATGTAAGAAACTTAAAAAAATACTGATATATACCTCCAACAAATCAAATTGGAATCTTTGTGGATGGGCCCCAAGTATCTGCATTAATATTTTTAAGTTCCTTAGCTTATACTTATGCTCAGTAAGTGTTGAGAACCGTATGGTTTTAAGTCTGGCACTAAACGATTTAACCATCTTTTGTGAGTACTCAAAGGAAATGGACCATTCTCCAGAAGAAGCAAAATAGAATGGCTTATGTGGAAACTCTATGATTTAAGGTGGAGTGAAGTTGAGGAGATCCTGAAGTTAGGAAAATGTTTCTCACTGCTATAAACATATACAACTATCATTTACTGAGCTCTTGCTATATACTTGGTGCTGTGTCATATACTTTATGCAAATGATTTCACTTTAATCTTCCCAAGATCCTCTTAAGGTAATTGCTACTTTTATAAACCCCTTTATGTAGATGAGGAAGTGGGTCTGAGGGTGGTCAGATAACCAGCTAAGAAACCAGATGGTAAACAGATGGACTCAGAGGGAAATCTGGGCCCATCTCAGCCCCACACCCATAATTTTACTCACTGAACTCTCCTGTTTGTAGAGTTACCTATGATGTAGAGCTAATGCACATAGACAAAACCTTTAGGTCTCTTCACCACCATTGTGGTTGAGGATAATTATTCACAGCAATAGGGCTTTATTATTACAAAAAAATACTTTAGGCTATTTGGCTTTAAAAACCTATACTAATGGTATGTGAATAGCCGTTTGGTCTTGTGGAAGAAGATTTAAGTGTCAGGAGAACTTGCTAGCATAGCTACATGATATGAGGCATATATTTATCTTTCTTTATCTTTCAAGCTTAAAGTGAACTGTTAATGGCATGATCTTTATGATCCTTCCCAGGGGTAAGACTTCATGATTTGGTGAGTACTCTGTTGATTTGTCTGTCATTCTATCAACCTAGAATTTTTGGAATCACTTATCACAAAGAACAATGATTTGCCACCATAAGCAGCTAAGCCTCAGGAGTGTTTTGAGTGATAAATAAAATGATGAATACAAAAGCAATGGATACCTGGGTGGCTCAGTGGTTGAGCATCTGCCTTCAGCTCAGGGTGTGATCCTGGGGTCCTGGGATTGAGTCCCACATTGGGCTCCATCTGAGGAGCCTGCTTCTCCCTCTGCTTGTGTCTCTGCCTCTCTCTCTGTGTCTCTCATGAATAAATAAATACAATCTCTAAAAAAAACCTGAGAAGCACATACAAATACATAATTTTATTATGTTTCAAAACTAGTCTGAGAACCAGATGTATGTATTATTTATCTATAGAACATTAGTTAATTATGATATTATATCTCAAATATTTCTGGAAAGATTACAAATGAAAAGCTTCCATTGATCTCAGGATATGTTACCCTGCTGGGATCAGTATGTGACACATGGAGTTCAGTGTCCATAGTTTTTATTGTGACTTCATTAAATAGGCATGACTGATTGATTGCCTAATGGTTGAATTCAGTCTCCAACCTTGACCTCTTCCCCAGAGTCTGAGCTGCTATAAAGTGACCCAATGTACCTGCCATGCCGCACCTTGTTAATGTAAACTGTCAGTGTTCTTTGAGTGTTTTGTCATGAATAACAAGAGATTCCTATTGCCTTAGGAACTCCAGCAATGCGGAGGCTATCTCCCAGGGGCTGGGAACAAAAGTCAGACCTCTCTTTAGGCAAAGACATACCAAAATTTGAATTGTGTTGAACTGGTATTATTTAACTAGATCACAGTAATTTAAATTCATGAATATTGGGATCATGCAAAACAAATACTGCATTTATATATGTGTGTGTATACACATGTATTTTACATGCATAAATTGCTCATAAAAATGAGCAATTTGTTTTATTTGGAAAAATGGTTTGTCAGAATGTATCAAAAAGCCCTACCAAAGCATACATTGGGTCAAATGATCTCATACTGTGACTCATTCAAAGAATAACAACAAACATATTTAAAAATTTATGTCAAAAAATTGAAAATAACCTAATTGTAGAAATGTTATGTTTGAAGAAATTTAATTCAGCTATTTTAACCAAATTGAGAAATGTTTTTCTATAGTGTTAACTGAAAAAGTATGTAGAATTATATATGTATCATAATCAAAACTATGAATTATATAGGTATCATAATCAAAACTATATTATAGAAGGCATACTAAAGTTTTAAGCGTAGTTATCTTTAATCTGCAGAAAAGGAAAAACAAATTGCTAATTTAGTTTTATTTTTCTGTATATTTCAATTTTCTATAAGTGAGCATTTAGAAAAAAATTAAAACATAGGAGATACACATGATTTTCCATAAAGAGTTTGTGAACAGTTGTTGGGTTCATTGGGTGCCCCCTTAGTTAGCTTGGACTGCCATAACAAAATACTAACACTAAACCTATGAGGTCAAGAGCCCCATTCTTATGACCTCATTTAACTTAATTACTTCCTTAGAAGTCCCATCTACAAGTATAGCCACACTGGGGGGTAGGTCTTCACTGTATAAACTGGGGGCTGGTGGCAATACAAACATTTAGTATAACAAGCACCAACTGAACATTGAAAGTGATTTTTAAAATAAGATCTTTAAGTAAAAGAGGTTTCAGAATGGACTTTCTTAATCTAGGTTCTACGTAAGAATTTTAGGGGCATGGAATCTTCTTGAAGTTATATGCAAGATTGTCTTAGAATTTGTTTTAGGGGTGGAAAGTAGTGCAGAACTTCTGTCAGATGTGACCTCAAAAAAGATAAGAAATACTTAATTAGAGAAAATTCATTTAAAAAGAACACAACAGATGAATGAAGAAAAAGTAATATTTTGATGACAAAAACAAGTCAAAAAGGATTTTCTTATTCAGAACAGGGACACTACCTGCAAGGAAATCAAAGACACAGGCTTTGAGATGGGTGGATCTGGGTTTAAAGTCCAGTTCTGTCATTTTTTACTAGAATTGTGACTTTATTGGCATTTGTCAACCTTCTGGAGTCTATCATTGAGTGTGCAAGTCTAGATATTGGTTAAAGCTGGTTCAATGTTGCCAAGTACTGTAGTAAGCAGTCTACATGAGCCACCTCATTGATAGAATGACCCCAGGAGGCAGGTATCCTCAGTTAGAGGTAAGGAGGCTGAGGGTTACTCAGCAAGGGAACACGAAAACACATCCTGAGCATTTAGCACACACTCTGGCCTGGTGGAAGAAGTCAGCAATTGCTTGCTTCCACCCTGTTGGACTGTAACATTTATATTTTTTTGTTACTAGATAGTTCTTCCAATCCTATCCTTCTGTTCCCCTGTCTGATCTATTGAATATTGCTAGAAATACAAAAAGGTATTTTTACTTCAATCCACAATTCTTGAAGGAGTCACTCTGTCAAACATGACTGACTAGTTTCTCTCTCTGAAGAAATCTCTGGACTGCAGGTCAGGCTGAGAATTCACAGAAAGATACATGTCCTTTGAGGGGTTTGACTCTAAGACAAAAAGTCTATGAATAGAATGCAGTAATTTATTGCTCAGAATGATAAACTTATGATTATTAAGGTGAGTACCAAATTATACCCATTTTAGAAAGCTTTCTGTATCATTCTTTGTCCACTCCAGAAGTATTCCTTGAGTAATTACTTGGTGTCAGAGGATCCTTAGGGGCAGGACACAGCTGGGAGCAAAGAAGAACAAATCTCTTTGGGGCACAACCATAAAATGCCTTGTGTACTTTCCAGGTCTGTTATGTTTGGTGGCTTAATGGATTCATACGCTGGATTTACATACCAACAATAATTTGTACAAGGTTGATAGAAATTTGGATCTCAGGAAGTGGTATTTGATTACTTGAAGCAGTAGACCTACTGCCACCTTGTGGCAAGGCTATGAATTTCAGGGCTAAAGAAAATCAGGTAGTTTGTTAAGTTTATAAAACATGACAGATGTCATATTACTAAATCACACTGAGTCAAAAAAAATGTCTATTTTGGGGGATAGTGACATTTATAAATTTAAGTGAAGAGTAACTTGTACTCATTATAAAATTATTACACAATATTTCTGGAGTAGATTTCAAAGTACTGCCCAACAGTCCTAAAAAAAGAGTTGACATACTAAACTCTTATAATGCAGATTTCTACAAGGTGAAATTGTTGATAAATCTCTTCCTTGCCTAAATTTCCAGTTAGTTTTATTGAAAAATATACTGTCTCATCTCACCCTTTTTGTTTATTCTTTTCTTTTCCTTCATGATGACAATCGAGCAGCTGGAGAATGTATCACTTGGGGTGCTTGATCTACTAGAGTTTGTAACATGATCTGTGTTTTTTCACCCTGCTGTACAGTGAGGTTAAGTCATGTGTTTAGTTAGCAGCAAATGAAGCCAATGCCATAGCATGGAACTCAGTTATTTTCTATATGGGTCACTTAGCTTTGCATTATTTGTGGCCACAGCATGTGACTTTAACCAGCTCTGGCCAGCAATTGTAAAAACATGCACCAAAGGGTTAGCAAGGTTATCATGGTGGAAATCCACCAACACCACAGAAAAAAACCTGTTTCAGTCTACTATCCTCTTTTGTAAGTGATTAGCATTGTCATTCTAAATCTAAGCTAACAAACACTATGCAACAACGTATTGTTGGCCTATTTATTATTTATGGCAGTACAAGATATAGACACAGTCCTTTGCTTATCGAATTACCAATGTCTAGTAAGTGACAGATACAATGTCACTGATAGGAACTTTTAGGAAAAAGTGATCCATTCTGTTTGCATCTGACATTTTACAGGGACTCTAAAACAGCAATTATTTTCCAGTCATTGTCATCATAGGAAGCCCTGCACGCATGTGCACACACTCACACAAACACATGACACACTTTTGACAAAATGGAAGCAGGGTATCATAAGCACATCCTATGTTTCTGCTAAGCATGTCTGACTTTGTAGACGGTCATCTCAATCAAAGACTTTGTTGAGGGGGCCTATGTAAAGAGTTAATAACATTCACCTATGGCTAAAAACATTATCTAATTAAAAAATTAATTTTACAAAATGACTATTGGCTAGTGATTGTTTAGCAAAAAGCACTTTATTTTTAATTTTTTAAAAGATTTTATTTATTTATTCATGAGAGACATAGAAGAAGAGAGGCAGAGACACAGACACAGGGAGAAGCAGGCTCCCTGCAGGGCTAGAGGGAGAAGCAGGATCCCTGCAGGGAGCCCTATGCGGGATTCCATCCGGCCTGGCATCACAACTTGAGCCAAAGGCAGACGCTCTCAGCAGAAAACACTTTAATGTTTAGTTTTTTCCAGTGTAAAACTCAAAAAGCCAGATCATACATTTAGTGGCCTCTCTCTCTCAAAGTTTCAGCAGTCTTGCAAATTTGAATTAGATTAAACATTTAATATGGCTCTAAAGAGATTCTGAATTCTGGGGGAAAAATAGTGAATTTTTTTGTTGTTCTTGTTATCCTAATGCAGGCTTTTGATATTCAAAGTGGCTATTCTTACGGAAAATTATTTAAACTGTAAGGGAGCAAACTTTTAACACATTAAAGAGCTTTACCCTTTACTGACTATAATTCTAATAAATTTAAAGGAAGCAAGAAAACTTTTCAGAGTTCCCCAGTCAGAATATTCAATGGTTCTCTTCACAGGAGATCCAGATGACAAACACATCTGACAGAGTCTCATTCAAATGATATTTCTTGATTAGCTGCATTCATTTAGGTATTGAACTGCGAAGTTGTAATAAAATTTATCCTTACTCTTATGGAAATAGCACATGTTCATATTTTAAAATCGAATTATCCTACATCAACTTGTCTCTCACTCTTATTCCAAGCCCCATTCCTAGTACAATAATTTTTAGCCTATTTAGCAATGTCCAATGATCCTACTTGTATGTAACATTTTGTCGCCATTTTACAGTGTTTTCCTAATTTCTATGATTACCTAATTACTTATTATTAGTTATTTCCATTATGGAAAAATGAAGGATTGGTTATGTTACCCACCTCCCTGCCCCCCAACACACACACAACTTTTTTTCTCTCCATCTTCCTATTATGTTGTTATACTGGACTTTGGGTTATACTGGACTTTATTTTTATTTTATTTTATTTATTTTATTTTTATATATACTGGACTTTAAATCTTCACTGTTACTAGCAAGTTTGGAGGAAAGCATTTGGTTTTGGAAGCTGTCCTTCCTAGTCCTCCAATGTGCTATCTGGCTCTATCTAACCTGAGACCTTATCCTTTGTACCCTGTACTCCAGACCCAAAGCACATATTCTTGTTTCTAGGGCACCCTGGAGGCTTGCACATGTTCTTTCCTGTCCATGGCTTTACTCCCTTCCTCACCTTGCAAACTCCTGGTTCCTTTTATACCTCACCTCTTAAGAAGCCTTCTCCAACACTCCTGAGTAGAGGCTGCCATTCCCTCGCTGTGCTCTTGACAGCATCCCAGTACTTCTGGCATAGTAATTATTGGATTAAATAAAGTTTGAGGCAAAAACTGATCATTTAAGACTGTTTTCAAGCCTTTCATCTTCTTCTGAACCAGAGTTGGAAGGGATAGTATCATAAGATGAAGAGGCTAGGAGTCTAAAGAAGTTTTTTTCTGGGGAGATCAAGGGCCCTGTAAGAAATATTCGGAGGGTCTCCTGCTTGCCTAGAGTGTTTGAGAAACCCATGTAAATTCCACAGAGCACACTGCTAGGACCTGACCCAAACTGCTGTCCCCATCAGTCATCATGGGGCAAGCTGGCCTGGCCCCCGACTCTAGCACCACATCCAGTGTCCTCACAGCACTGGCCTTCAGGAGCCCCACCCATTACTGGCTTTTCTCCCTGTCTCACTTCTACACTTTAGGGGTAGTGTTTCCTGGAATCAACTCCCAGATCACATCTATTCTCTTGTTTTAGAGTTGGGTTCTGGGAAAACCTAAGAGGACACTTATCTTGAAATTTCTTTGTAGTACATGGATTGTGTTCTGGCTGTCACCATTCACTCCAGGACTGACCTGTGGGGTCCTTGATGGGATGATCTTTCCCACCAGACTGGCAGGCAGAGGTTTTGTCTTTGATTAATCTATTCTCAACAGATTTTTGTGAAGTGAATAAATGTGTAAGTGAATGAAAGATATCCCATAGGAGCCACATAGTAATATAGGAGATTTCTAAAATGCTACCAGTTAGATTCCCTTTTGCTTATCTATTTCAGCAAACATGCAGGCTCATCTGAACTGGTCCATATTAGGTAGTGAATGAAGCTCACTAAATATTTTAGTCACACTCACACTCCCTAAATGAGTCATTTTTTCCAAACCTACGTAGCATATTATTGGCTCGAAAGATGTTTTCACTCTTAAAAAAAAATTAACGTTTCAGCAGAGGAACTTTTTATTTAGAGTTTAATGATCCCAGAGACTCATTACTTTTCTTTCTTGAAACACGGAAATAAAACATTTCCATCTAGTTTAAACCATTTTTATGAAGCTAATTTTCTCCACTGCTGACTTTAGAGGAAACCTTTTAAATTCAGAATTAGACATTACATCCCATGTGTTAAGTCTTAAATATGTAAGTGTATATTTAAAGTGGCTTATTTTCTGCACTGTGGAGCAATACAATGTTGAAGTTGATATTTTAAAGAATCAAAGTACAGAAACTGAAAGGAATAAGTGTTAATTAATTTTAGTTTGCCAGGAGCCAGGTTTAAGACACACACACACACACACACACACACACACACACACACACAAATTCAGCCAAAGATGTTTGAAACTCTTCATATCACATGCGTAATTTGAAAGCATTACAAGTTGACAGCATCCAAAGCAGACCCTATTTGTCCTTTCTCTGTCACTATGTACTGGGGAGGAGTTGGAGATATTACACTTCATCTTACTTTTTAACTAATGTGCACGTGGTGCCAGGACTTTGCTATGGACTGAGTGTTTGAGTCCCCCCAAATTCATATGTTGAAGCCATAATGGCCAGTGTGATGGGGGGGGGGAGCCTTTGGAAGCAATTGGCTCAGGGGGCAGGTCCCCTCTATTTGAGCCCTCTCTCTTTTTCTCTTGGTGAGTTTAGCTAAGGGATTGTCATTTTATTTATGTTTTCAAAGAATGAATATTTTGTTTCATCTATCTTTTTAGTTTTTAGTTTTGTCTTTTTAGTCTCTAGATCATTAATTTCCTTTTTTTTTCTAGATCATTAATTTCCATTCTGATTTTGTTATTTTCTGCCTTCTACTAACTTAGTTTTTTGTTTGTTCTTCTTTTTTGAATTCCTTGAGATGTAAAGTTAGATTATTTATTTGAGATCCTTCTTGTGTCCTTAGGTAGACATTTACAGCTTTTCCCACTTTGGAATTCCTTGTAGTTCCTAGAGCTGAAAGTTTGTTTCCTTCCCAGGTTATGAATGTTTTCAGCCATTATTTTTTCAAGCAAGTTTTCTGCCCCCCTCCAATTTTTAATTATTAGCATGATTCTTATCCTTTGTCTTTATACGGTGCAATGCCAGTTTAAAATGCAAATATAAAAACATTGAACTCATTTGCACAATCACTGAAGTTGCATGATTTGTATTTCATGGCTTATGTGTACATATGCACTCATTCTACCACCATGGCTGTCTGCCTTGGATTATTGAGGGTTACTGAGAAAAGACAAAGGAAATGGAATTATTTGTTGCTTTATCTTTCCCTTCCTTTCAATGTCATCATCTTCAGTTAATTGAAGGAAGAATATACATGAGAAATGTATGATAGGGTTTTTTGGTCAATGCGTTTCATAGCATACCTTCTTTCTGTGTTCTAGGCAAGTTCTGGTTCAAATGAAAAATGTGGCCTCTCTGGGCTACCAACTTACTGAATGATGATAGACTTACCATGCTTAACTTGTCCTTACTTTGAGTTTTGCTGAGCTCTTACTTGTGATGGGATCACTAGAATTCTGTACTTATGGAGCAGTGTGAACTCTATCTGCTGAAGGCCTAGCCTGAACCTTTCAGAAGAAAACAGAGTATTTGCAGAATCTCAGTGCATTTCTATCAAAATATTTATTCTTTGCTTTGGTACTTTCACATTTGTCCATGCATTCATTGATACTTTTCTCTCCAGGAGAAGTGAGCTGGTTGTAGTGACGGGCTTCTAACAGAGTATGGAAAAGGAAACATAGCACCTTTCCAGTGGAGAAACCTGGCATTTTCCCTCAGAATTTTAAAAATAATTTTATTTATTTATTTATTTATTTATTTATTTATTATTTTTTTTAAAGATTTACTTATCTATTTATTTATTCAGAGAGAGAGAGAGAGAGAGAGAGAGAGAGAGAGAGAGGCAGAGACACAGGCAGAGGAAGAAGCAGGCTCCATGCAGGAAGCCCAATGTGGGACTCAATCCCAGGTCTCCAGGTGACGCTAAACCACTGCACCACCGGGGCTGCCCATAACATTCTTTATTTAATAGCAACCTAATTGCCATTAGAATTTTGATGCCAGTCTGATCCTTCCTTATTCCTCCATCTTCTATCTTAACCAGAGCTATTAGAAGTTTTGTCTTTTGAGTTCTTTTATTTCATCAAGATGCATGTTAGTTTTGGTCTTTGACTTACTATCCTATTCAGTATTGGACTAAGCAAGTGAACTCGAGGACTTGTGCCTCTCTTTAACTGGAAGAAATATTATTCTTTTTTGATGTTTTCTCTTCCCTTTTCACTCTCTTTTTAAAAATATAATGGAGCTCCCCTACTAAAAGCATAATGGACTTCGTGATTTGTCCTTGCGAAATGTTTTCTCATATGGCCCTTCTTTTCGTCTTTTTTACTTTATGTTCTTAGAGAATTTTTGACTTTGTCCTCTTACTGTTTTTCAGATTACTAATTTACTTATGTTGTTTCTTTTCTCTTAAGTGTCTTAATTTTAAAAACTTTCTACAATCACATTTAGAACTCTTTTAAGGTCGTGTTTATTGAATATCATTTGCATAGAGTAATATTTGCCCATTTTAGCATATAGTTCCATGAGTTTTAACTAAAGCACACAGTCATGCAACCATACCTACAGTGAAGATAGGAAACAGTTCCATTACCTCAGAAGACAGTCTATCGTTTCTGTTCTTTTTTGTACATTATTCTCTCAGATATACTTAATAACTTTTTAGCTTTTTTCTTAGTTTCTTTCTGCATCCTGAATCACTTTAGACTTTTAAGGATCAATTGTTTCATGGTGATTCTCTCCCTACCCCCTGCAGGTTGCTGGTGTGAGTTTTTCTGCAATTTGTAGGTCCATATTTCTACTGACTTCTTCCTTGAATGGGAGTGCTGACTCCAGGCAGGTCATTGAGGTGGACAAAGTGTGTGAATGGTAGGTTCACTTTAGGGTCATGAGCATGACATAGGCAGGGCAAGGATTCCAAAGAACCAAGTCAAGGTATCTTTACTTGGCTGAGTGGTATTCCCAATCTGGGTAGAAGGTTCTTTTTTATTTCTTTCTCTTTTATGATTGTTATTATAAAACAAGGTCCAGAGTTTCTGGAGATATACTCCCCCCCCCCCCCTTTTTTTAATACTTCTCTTTTTTGCAGGTATTTACTCCCTACTTGGAATCTTCCAAAGGCATATAGCTCACTTTCTTCACGGGACATGATCTAGGTTTAAAGTTCTGGTCTAGGCCAAGTGCTGACCTCTCCTGCAGTGTGTGAGTGTGTGTGTGTGTGTGTGTGTGTGTGGTGAGGAGCTCTCAACTGGTCCACTGTTCCATTCACTATCATGGCCTCAGCGTGCAGGAATTTCTCACCCATTCTCTTCCACTGGTGCTTATTTCTTGTTTTCCAGCAATGTTACTGGTTTTGTGTTTCTGTCCTTCCTTCCTTTTTCTTTTTCTCCCGCCCTCCCTACTTCTCTCCCTTCTACTCTTCCTTCTTTTCTTCCTTCCTTTTGTGTGTCCACTATCATTTTCAGTATACTGTCTCAATCCAGTCTTTCTTACTTTTGGATCCTTTATTTTTATTGTCATTAAAGAGGCAGTGTACTGTGATGGTTGAGAGTGGGTGTTTTGATACCAGATGGCCTGAGTTGAAATATTAGCTCTTTTATATGTTAATGTGTGACCTTGTGCAGGTGGCTTTACTTTTCTGTGCTTCAGTTTCCTTATCTGTAAAGTGTAACAACATTAATGATTACAAATGATCTCACCTCTACGAGATTGTTTAAAGGATTAGGAGTAAATATGTGTAAGTCACTTAGAACATTGTCCAGTACATATTATTGTTTTGTATATAGAATGTTCTTGAAGTTCAATGAATTCTCTCTTTAATATTGGGGTTTAAATTTTTTTGGTTTTATGAATTACACCATCAATCCATTTTATTTACTTATTTCAAAGGTGAGAAAAACATTATTTGTATAAAGTTGCTTTATAAAGTATTAAAAACAACTAGAAACAACTCAATAATTATAATAACTCTAATAATTAAAAACTACTTTAATACTTATAGAATGAATAAATAAACCACAGAATTTTATTGTAAATTAACAGGCAAATATGGGAAAAGTAGATTCATAAAATTTTTTGTATGGAAAAGAAAAATATGAATACCTAATATACTTGTGCATTGATTTTATATTTAACTTTTGAGTTTTTAAGGATTGCAATCAGAAAATATTCTATTTTACATTTTTTGTTTTAACTTGGTTCATTGTTCTTTTAAAGAAGAAAATACAGAAAGGAGAAATTAAAATTCCTTTAATAACCAGGTCAGTTTTAAAATGCCTTTAAGCTGTTCTAGTTCCAGAGACAGACAATGTAGGCTGTCTGGAAGCAAAGCATCATATATCATAATTGTCACTGGGACCCATCCTACTCTGAGAAAACAATTTTGAGACATGCTATTTTGCTTAAATGAAATAGCTCTTTGTGTCTCAACCTTTGAAGGGAGCCCAACCCACCTATATTGCAACATTACAGGTATAGTCAGAATTTCTAGCAAGAATTTTCCAGTGAAGAACAAAGCTTCATTGAAGCTTAAATTGTAGGAATCCAAAGAAGTCTGGAAGTGATGGCTCACATCAAACAATAGATAGTATAATGTTAAATTAAAATAAAAATTAGGATATTGTTGATGAAAAATATTTTAGGTTTTCTTTTGGGGGCATGTACTGGGATAAGACGGGTGAAATATTTGAGAGATTATTTCTTTCTTGTATGACTTACGATCAGAAAATTAGTAAGATATTGCAGAGAATATAGGCAGGACAAAGAAAGCTAAGGATGAAAAAAAAAGAAAAAGAAAGCTAAGGATGTGGTCAGCATGTATGATTTAAATGAAATGCACTGGTTTGATAGTTACTTTTTGAAAAGGGAATAATTTTAACATTTAATAATCGCCTGCATTAAAACATTTTAAAAGTGTAATCATACCCACTGCTAGTGCTGAGTACACTTACATATGTAATAGACTTCTAAAAACTTAATTTGTAAACTAATCTACCAATTATAAAAATAGTGTTAAGCTTATCATTCATTAACATGTTGCTTAATTTTTGTGTTATAAACAAGCAAACAAGATGTTTAATTTTTTTTCTTTTAGCAAATCAAATTTTATACAATAATCTGGTATACCCTGATTTGTATACTTTTAAAAATTATATTGGGAAAGATACATTACATTCTTGAAAAATGCCCCTCTGATATTTTCTTTCAGTTAACAATTAAAAGAAAAAAAATGAAATGTGACAGCTGATAAATATGAAAGAGTCTATTTACTAAAAAACTAGTTTACAGATTGAGTTAAAATAATGAGATGAGGAGACTTCTGGCAGACACATAGGACTTGTTTACATTTTGATTGCAGTTTAATAATTTGCTGATTGCATTATAATCACAGCAATATTGCATTTTAATCACTTGCATACATTCGGTTAACTAAATTACTGTCTTTAAATCACAATTTGATTTTTGCTAATACATAACCAGTTCTTTTTCTGTCCCTGCTCCAATAAGGATCATAATCAGTAAGCATGGTTTTGAATCAATTCTTTTTGGTAAACTCCCTAGCCACATTCTGCTTCTTGCCTACTAACGACATTATCTTTCACACAAATGTGGAATAATGAGTAATGCTTCACAGAATAATGTATAATAAATTGGAAGCAAGCCTCATCTAGCATAAACCTGCAATATTCCTTGTGTGACTAAAAGCCACAATTACTGAAGCAGAGAATTGCCCTGCTTTTCTCAAACTAGATGTCTGTCCTTCCTGGCACTGAGGCTGTCTGGCTTTATGTGGGCCAGTGGTTGAGATGAGTCACTGCAGAATAGGACACAGGACAGGCCACCAGACCCTTTAGGGTATGCAAATACTGTGGAAAGTTTTTCAGTGCCCCTTCCCTATATTAATCAAGCATTTATTCATTTTTAGAAGAAAAATATTATGAGAAAGCAAAAAAGGCTCATAATCCACTACCCAGATAAGCTCTGTGCCATTTAAAAAGTAAAATAGAGGGCACCCCGGGTGGCTCAGCAGTTTAGCGCCGCCTTTGGCCCAGGGCCTGATCCTGGAGACCCGGGATCAGTCCCACGTCAGGCACCCTGCATGGAGCCTGCTTCTCCCTCTGCTTGTGTCTCTGCCTCTCTCTCTCTCTATGTCTCTCATGAATAAATAAATAAAATCTTAAAAAAAAATAAAATAGAGACAACCCACTTATGAAACAAAATTCAAATAATACAGCGTGTTTTGTAGTGAAAATAAATCCCTTCTATCAGTTTCTGCTTCGTTCCCTTTCTACAAAGCCAGTGTCTTTGAGGTCCTTCCAGGAGGAGGACCTGGGGTGGGAGGGACAGATGCCCCTGGGATGTTGGAGGATGAGGAGGCAATGGGTTCATGCCCTCTGACTGTTCAGAAACCCAGAGGGCCAAGAGAGCATAAGGGACCCCAGGGAACAGAGCCAAGACTAAGAGGGTCCTGAATTGGGGTGTTGGGTGGCATGTGTGTGTAGGAGGTGGCTGGGGGGACCAGGTGGCCCAATTGGCTCAGAGTCATGCAGATGGAGTGAACCAGTCAGAGCTCCACAGGGAGGACCAAAGACAGAATGACACACCAAAGACAAGGCCGGTGAAAAGCCTCTGAGGAGCCCATGAGGATAAGACATGATGTGCTGGCTTGGTGCCACGTTTTACCTAAGTTTCCTGAGAGTCCAGGAGCCAACTGGTCAGACCATGAAAGAAGACAGGAAGAAAGAATCTTTGAAAAGGGAACATAACTGAGGTGAGCCTGAAAGTGATGTAGTTAACTTCGTAGTCATGTTAGCTGGCAAGGTTAAGTTACTTCCACCACCAATGGAAATGGGTGTTTCAGAGCTAAGCTAACTTCTATAATAGAAAAGTTGTTTTGTTCCTGTACATCAGTGCTGCGATTGTCATGAATAAACCTGTTCTACTTGAATTTCCTCACTTAATCCTCACGGCTTCAGCAATACTAACATTTGGATGGATGACTTTACCGAGTTACATAGCTCATGCTCTGTGCACCCAGGTTTTGTGCTCAAATCTCCCAAGTTCAAAGTCATTTCTCCATTAGTTAGTATTTAATAGATAATTTACATAATAACTGTTAACTAGTATTAATGAACTGAAAATTCAGAAAGGTGGATGCTCTGTTTTTCAGGAAGCAGTTTGCCCCCTATTGGGCTGGGGGAACAAAGGGAGGTTGGTGAGATAGTGGGTGGGATTATTATAACTTACACACTTGGAGCAGAGACTCCAAAGAACTGAGGATGCCTTGGGGAAGGGAGGCTGCTTGACCAGGCTGGTGTCTCTGAGCTCATGGAAGGCTCCAGGGAGCTGGACCCAGGCCTCCAAAGAGGGGGCACCAACTGGTGCTGTTATCTCTGAAGAGATATGATGAAGGGCACCAGGGTGGCTCAGTGGTTGAGCATCTGTCTTTGGCTCAGGTCATGATCCTAGGGTTCTGGGATCAAGTCCTTCATCGGGTTCCCTGTAGGGAACCTGCTTCTCCCTCTGCCTGTGTCTCTGCCTCTCTCACTCTGTGTCTCTCATAAATAAATAAATAAAATCTTAAAAAAAAAAAAAAAGACATGATGAGCTTAGGTCTGTGATTCAACTGCTGCTATTGGAGCAAACTGCCACAACCAGATTCAGGGAACATTGCCTGGAGACAGTGACAGGAAGCAGAATCTGGAACAAACAGGAAAAAGGAAGTAGTGTGTCCCTTCTTCTTCCTTCAACTTCTGGTCACCCTCTTGTGCCCTGATTGGCAGAGTCTAATGTGGAACCAGGGGGGAAAATATAAATGTGGTCTGCAAACCCCCCAGTGGAGTTTAGAAGGATGGATACAAAGCTGAGAAAGTACATCTAATCATTGATATAGTCTATCATCACGTTTCCATTCATTTTTAAACTTCCATACTACATCCAAAATAATTCCATAATCTTCTTAATGAGCTCCAGTTACCTTTTTTACAAAGAGTTTCTCACTCTTTCCCCAGAGCAGGGATGCCTAAGGTGCCAAGAGAGATACTATGTGTTTCTGGGCTATTAATTGTTCTTTAAATTCAGTCACAGATCTATCTAAATACTCTGTTATCTAAACACCAAAGTGGAATACTTACCATTGCCAACAGATCTTGTATCAAATTAAGGGCAAGGAGAAGAGGTAAGAAATTAGTTAATATGGGGCACCTAGATGGTTCAGTAGGCTAAGCATCTGACTCTTTGTTTTGGCTCAGGTCATGATCTCGAGGTTGTGGGATAGAGCCCGGTAAACCAGAAGCTGTTTCTCCAAAAGAATATTGTTATAAAAAAGGACTCATTTATACACTTGTGTTTGTGTTGCAGGGTCCTTTTCTCAAGAGGATCTGCCTACACTTTAGTCAAGGCACTGTGAGTCTGTGAATGGCTTACGTATGGAACCTATATAAAAGTTGGTGACACTTCGTTGTGGTGTCTTAAGTCCAGATTTCGGTCACAGGCCTGGAAAATTTCCCTGTTATGGAGATCAAGGAACATTTTAGTAAGCTGTTTCCGTCTTTCATTGTAGAGACACTACAATTTGCCACGGCCAAAAATCCCAGTGGGCCAAAACATTTTCATGACTACTCCATCCCTGTTCCATTATGGTTAGTGTACCTGCTTTGTCTTTGGAAGTTATGCATTGCCAGTTGAACTCTGCCATTCTCGGATTCTGTCACTTACATCCTTTGAAATCAGGGAGTCCACCTCAATGGTGGCATTTCCTCTTTTGACATCTGATGTGCAGAGGGCAATCACTACAGAACTTTGCAAAGATGCTAGTGCCCCGCCCCAATCCTTAATACATTTCTCAGTGTCTTAATGGAGGGAAAGTCCTCTGGTTCCTTTCAGGGAATGCAGTGGGGTGGGTGGGTATACAGGTCATGGAGTGATATATTCACTCTAATATATTTGTTTCTTTAAGCTGCCATTAGGTCCAAGATTCAACTAACCAACCAACCAAATAAACTATTGGAAATTATAGCTACACTTATAGTGAACATAGCATAACACATACAGTTTTTGAATCACCATGTTGTACGCCTGAAACTAATGTAACATCATCTGTCAATTATACTCAAATACAACAACAATGACAACAAACCCAAATAAATTGTCAGACCTATCTATAAAGGCATAAACTAGAACATTAAATTCAGAATCTCTAATAGGTGCACTCATTTCAGTAATTTTGTCTCCATATGGTGTTTTAATATATTTTTCTTGATATAACATCGTGAGAACCCATCCTCATACAGATTCCTCAGCTTTCAGACAACATAAATTAGCAAAATCTTGTAATTACTTTGGTGCACCATTTCCTCCAGTCAGATTTTGTTCTTCTCCCCCTAGAGATGCTGATACGTGATGCCAGCTTTGAGTCTTGTGGCAACAAGAGGCAGCTGAATTGGATCTTAAGGAAAATAGGCCTCCCCTCACATGGAAACTACCCTAGGTGAGCTTATTATGTGTCTTTATGTAAAGGAAGCCTTTACTTGCTTGATTCGTGTTCTCGGGGGGAGGCTGCTTCTGCTGGCATGAAGGTTAATTTTTTTTTTAAGATTTATTTATTTATTCATGAGAAACACACACACACAGAGAGAAGCAGAGACATAGGCAGAGGGAGAAGCAAGCTCCTTGCAGGGAGCGTGATGTGGGACTCGATTCCGGACCCTGGGATCACGCCCTGAGCCAAAGGCAGACGCTCAACGGCTGAGGCAACCAGGCATCCCATGGAATGAAGGTTAATTTGATGCATCAATTTAACTGGGCCATAGGATGCCCAGATATCTGTTCCAACATTATTTTGGGGTGTTTCTGTGAAGGGATTTCTAGAAGAGATTTACCTTTGGAATCAATGAAGACAGTAAAGCCTATTGTCTTTCCCCATGTGAGTGGATGTTGTTTAACCCACTGAGGGCCTGAACAGAGCAAAAAGCAGAGAAAGATTGAAGGAACTCTGCCTGACGGCTGGAGCCTTAACTGCAATCTTCTGTCCTTGGTGCTCCTGATTCTGATTCTCAGGCCTTCAGACCTGAACTGGATTCCCCGCCATTTGGTTGGGTATTATTTATTCCATTTTATATATCAATACAGTGTTAGAGATAGTTGCTTCCCAATAACCATTCTCATCTTCCTAAGAAGCATAGTTCTTACTACATTTGCAACTATCAGGGTACCTAGTTAAGGTACACTTTTTTTTTTTTTTAAGATTTTATTTATTTATTCATGCGAGACAGAGAGAGAGAGAGAGAGAGAGAGAGAGAGAGAGTGGCAGAGACACAGGCAGAGGGAAAAGCAGGCTCCATGCAGGGAGCCCGACGTGGGACTCATCCCAGGTCTCCAGGATCACACCCCGGGCTGAAGGCAGCGCTAAACCGCTGAGCCACCCGGGCTGCCCAAAGGTACGCTTTCTTACAACTAGATGAAACCATGAGATTGCATTCTATTTCCTGAGATGTAATTGCATGTGTTGTGGAGGAATTCTGAGACATATGTTAAGAACCTAACTTGATTGAGCTTCTGATCCTCTCCTTTTCATTCTTCTGCCTCCTGAACTATGAAAGTGATGGCTAGAGATCTGGGCACTATATTGGATTATGAGGTAATCTTATAGATAAAATCTTAAAGATAAATCTCAAGTCCAAAACTTGAGAACAAAAGAGCAGAAAGAGAAAGTTTTAGGATCCCAAATGATGGTAGAGTTTATGTGTGATAGAAAGACATGTCCATCTTGTTTAAGCCAGTCCTTTTGGATTTTCTTTATATGTAACATAATCTATAACTATTTATGAAAAAAATCTATAACTATTTATGGATATAGGATTCCAAAAAGATTACACAAATTGCCTCAAATCATGCAGTTTGTAAGCAGTTTGTAAGCAGAGTCAGGATTCAAATCTAAGATAATCTTTTGTTTGTAATAAACTATTATGCAATAATGAAGAGTAATACATAATATATTTGTACCAATTCATACCAATTCATTGATTTAGCTCACTTTCAACAACAACTTAGGCATAATTTATGGTACTTAAACTAGCAAAAACTATGTTACTTTATATTAGGTGCAAAGCAGGGTAAGATAGTTTTTTTTTCTTTCACTTTTAAATAAGTATGTAAATTTAAGATGTACAATGTGTTACTTTGATAGTTATATATTGAATTTCAATCTCCTTCAATTTGCTAAGATTTTTTTTGTGTGTGTGTTCTATCATATGATCCATTCTGGAGAATATTCTGTGTGGTGTGTAAGAAGAATATGTGTTCTGCTGTTGTTGGATGGAATGTTCTGTATATGCCTGTAAAATCCATTTGTTCTAAGGGATGTTTCAAGTCCAATGTTTTCTTGTGGACTTTCTGTCTGGATGACCTATCCCTGCTGATAGTGAGGGTACTGAAGTCTTCTACTATTATTGTCTTGTTATCTATTTCTCCCTTAAGATCTATTACCATTTGCTTAATATATTTCAGTGCTCAGATGCTGGGAATGTGTATATTTACAATTGTTATATCTTCTTGATGTATTGATCCTTTTATCATTATATAATGACTTTCTTTGTCTCTTGTTATGTTTTTTGGCTTGAAGCCTATTTTGTCTGATAGAGCATGGCTACCATGCCTGCCTTCTTTTGTTTTCTGCTTACACGGAACATTGTCTTCCATCCCTTCACTTTGAGCCTATGTGTGTCTTTATAGCTGAAATGAGTCTCCTGTAGGCAGCATATAGTTGGATCTTGCTTTTTTACTCATCTAGCCACTCAGCACCTTTTTATTGGTGAGTTAAATCCATTTATATTTAGGGTAATTATTGGGTGGCTACATTAGGGTGATATGTGAGGACTTACTACTGCCTTCTAGTTATTTTGTATCTCCATCGTTTCTTTTTTCTTCTGTTTCTACCTTTGTAAGTTGGTGATTTTCCATGGTGATTTTCTCAGTTTCCTTCTTTTTTATGTTTCGTGTCTCTGCTCTAGATTTTTGTTTTGTGGTTCCCATGAGGTTTGCCTAAAACATTTCATAAATAAATCATCCTTTTTCTGCTGACAGGCACTTATCTTCATTCACTTATAAAGTTTCAGCCTTTTCATCTCATTTTATATTTTTAATGTCGTAAATCCTCTCTTTTTATGCTGTGATTTTGCTACCAAATTGTAGTAGCTATGGTTATTTTTTTTAAGATTTTATTTATTTATTTGACAGAGAGAGAGAGCACAAACAGGGGGAGCAGCAGGCAAAGGAAGAGGAAGAACAGACTCCCTCCTGAGAAGAAGGCCTGATGTGAGATTCCATCCCAGGACCCAGGGATCATGACCCAAGCCAAAGGCAAGACGGTTAACTGACTGAGCCACTCACGTGCCCCAGCTATCATTATTTTTAATACATTTTTACCTTAACCTTGATGCTATAATTCACACCTTATTTCTAAAATACAGTTTTAAAAATTTGCCTGTTTATCACCTTAATTGAAGTTTGTACATTTTTTGTTTTTTTCACTTAAGTTTGAAGAGCTCCTTTTAACATTTCTTATAATGCAGATCCAGTGATGGTGAACTGCCTTAGCTTCCATATGCCTGGGAACGCCTTTACTTCTCCATTATATCTGAAGGATAACTTAACTGGATAGGACATTCTTTAAAAAACTATTTTTTAATTAGAATATTTTTGACTGGCAGTTTTTAATCTTTCAATAGTTTAAATATATCACTCTACTCTCTCTTTGCCTGTAGAATTTCTGCTGAAGATCTGCTGATGGCCTAGTGGGCCAGTTACTTTCTTTCTTTGACTGCCTTTAAAATTCTTCATCACTGACTTTTGACAGCTTCATTGTAATGTGTCCAGGATAAGGTCTTTTTGTATTGAGATGGTAAGGTATTCTTTTAGCTTTATGGACATGGATATCTAGTTTCTTCCTCAGGTCTGGGAAATTCTCAGCTATCATTTCTTTCTTTCTTTTTTTTTTTTTTAAAGATTTTATTTATTTATTCATGAGAGACACACACAGAGAGAGAGGCAGAGACACAGGCAGAGGGAAGAGCAGGCTCCATGCAGGGAGCCCAATGTGGGACTCTATCCTGGGTCTCCAGGATCACACCCTGGACCCAAGGCAGGCACCAAACCGCTGAGCCACCCAGGGATCCCCCTATTATTTCTTTTAATAACTTCTGCAATCCTTTCTCCTACTTTTCTCCTTCTAGTATACCCATTATTCTTATGTTGACTCTCCTACTGGAGCCTGACAGTTTCCAGAGGATTTCTTCCCTTTTTAAAAATCTTTCTTCTCTCTCTGGAACCTGCATCAGTTCTTATATTCCAGATTGCTAATTCTCTCTTCCATCTGATCTGCTCTGTTTCCAATGTTTTCAAATACAGTCTTCATCCTGTTTATTGAGTTCTTTAGCTCCAGGATTTCTATTTGGTACTTTTTTAGCATTTCAGTCACCTTGGTAAAGTACTCCTGTTCATTAATTTTATTCCCGAGTTCATGAACTGCCTCTCTGAGTTTTACTGTAGCTTGTTGAATTTTTTCATAACAGCTGTTAAATATAAGTTAGTTCCCAATATTCCATGTCTCTTGTTGGGTTGCTGAAGGATTGTCAATTTCTTTTTGTGATGCCGTATTGCTGTGACTTTTCCTATTAGATGAAATAGGCCTCTGCTGCTGCACTTGAAATAGTGAACACTTTTCTTATTTAGGTATTTAGGTAAGGTTTTTTAGTTCCCTTGGATTCTGACGGTTCAACAGGTTGGTTGCTTCTAATTGAAGCAGTTCTTCTGAGGGGGAGGGGCAAGACGGAGGAAGAGTATGGTCCCTAGTCACCTGTCCCCACCAAATTACCTAGATAACCTTCAAATCATCCTGAAAATCTCCGAATTCGGCCTGAGATTTAAAGAGAGACCAGCTGGAATGCTACAGTGAGAAGAGTTCACGCTTCTATCAAGGTAGGAAGACGGGGAAAAAGAAATAAAGAAACAAAGGCCTCCAAGGGGGAGGGGCCCCGCGAGGAGCCGGGCTGAGGCCGGGGCGAGTGTCCCCAGGACAGGAGAGCCCCGTCCCGGAGAAGCAGGAGCTGCACCGACCTTCCCGGGGGAAAGGGGCTCGCGGGGAGGTGGAGCAGGACCCAGGAGGGCGGGGATGCCCTCGGGCTCCCGGGGACAGTAACAGACACCTGCGCCCCGGGAGAGTGCGCCGAGCTCCCTAAGGGCTGCACCGCACGGCGGGACCCAGAGCAGCTCGGGGGGGCTCGGGGGCGGCTCCGCGGAGGGGGCTGCGGGGCGGGAGCAGCTCGGGGGGGCTCGGGGGCGGCTCCGCGGAGGGGGCTGCGGGGCGGGAGCGCGAATCCAACAGCGCAGGCCCCAGAGCACAGGGCGCGGGGACACAGCCAGGATCCGGCCTCCCCTGGGACAGGCAGAGGCCGGGAGGGCCCAGGACAGCGAGGACGCTCCTGCCCCAGCTGAGCAGATCAGCGGCCCCGCCCGGATCCTCCAGGCCCTGCAGACGGAGAGCTCCGTGGTGACTGCGGGAGCTGACTCCAGGGCTCCAGGGCTGGCCCCGCCACTGCGGTTGTTCCTCCTGCGGCCTCACGGGGTAAACAACCCCCACTGAGCCCTGCACCAGGCCGGGGCAGAGCAGCTCCCCCAAGTGCTAACACCTGAAAATCAGCACAGCAGGCCCCTCCCCCAGAAGACCAGCGAGTCCAGGGGAAGCCAAGGGACTTAAAGTACACATAATCAGAAGATACCCTCCCCCCGTGTTTTTTTTTTTTTTGTTTGTTTTTTGCTTTTTGATTTCTGTTTGCTTCCCCATTCTTTTTTATTTTTCTTTCATTTTCTCTTTTTCTTCTCTCTTCTTTCTTTTTTCTTCCTTTTTTCTTTTTTCTTTTTCTCTTTTCTTTCCTTCTTTCTCTCTTCTCTTTTTCTCCTTTTCTCAATACAACTTGTTTTTGGCCACTCTGCACTGAGCAAAATGACTAGAAAGAAAACCTCACCTCAAAAGAAAGAATCAGAAACAGTCCTCTCTCCCACAGAGTTACAAAATCTGGATTACAATTCAATGTCAGAAAGCCAATTCAGAAGCACGATTATAAAGCTCTAGAAAAAAGCATAAAGGACTCAAGAGACTTCAGGACTGCAGAATTTAGAGCTAATCAGGCAGAAATTAAAAATCAATTGAATGAGATGCAATCCAAACTAGAAGTCCTAAAGATGAGGGTTAACGAGGTGGAAGAACAAGTGAGTGACATAGAAGACAAGTTGATGGCAAAGAGGGAAACTGAGGAAAAAAGAGACAAACAATTAAAAGATCATGAGGATAGATTAAGGGAAATAAACAACAGCCTGAGGAAGAAAAACCTACGTTTAATTGGGGTTCTCGAGGGCACCGAAAGGAACAGAGGTCCAGAATATGTATTTGAACAAATCCTAGCTGAAAACTTTCCTAATCTGGGAAGGGAAACAGGCATTCAGATCCAGGAGATAGAGAGATCCCCCCCTAAAATCAATAAAAACCATTCAACACCTTGACATTTAATAGTGAAGCTTGCAAATTCCAAAGATAAAGAGAAGATCCTTAAAGCAGCAAGAGACAAGAAATCCCTGACTTTTATGGGGAGGAGCATTAGGGTAACAGCAGACCTCTCCACAGAGACCTGGCAGGCCAGAAAGGGCTGGCAGGATATATTCAGGGTCCTAAATGAGAAGAACATGCAACCAAGAATACTTTATCCAGCAAGGATCTCATTCAGAATAGAAGGAGAGATAAAGAGCTTCCAAGACAGGCAGGAACTGAAAGAATATGTGACCTCCAAACCAGCTCTGCAAGAAATTTTAAGGGGGACTCTTAAAATTCCCCTTTAAGAAGAAGTTCAGTGGAACAATCCACAAAAACAAGGACTGAATAGATATCATGATGACCCTAAACTCATATCTGTCAATAGTAACTCTGAACGTGAATAGGCTTAATGACCCCATCAAAAGGTGCAGGGTGTCAGACTGGATAAAAAAGCAGGACCCATCTATTTGCTGTCTACAAGAGACTCATTTTAGACAGAAGGACACCTACAGCCTGAAAATAAAAGGTTGGAGAACCATTTACGATTCAAATGGTCCTCAAAAGAAAGCAGGGGTAGCCATCCTTATATCAGATAAAGTAAAATTTACCCCAAAGACTGTAGTGAGAGATGAAGAGGGACACTATATCATACTTAAAGGATCCATCCAACAAGAGGACTTAACAATCCTCAATATATATGCCCCGAATGTGGGAGCTGCCAAATATATCATGATATCAATTAATAACCAAAGTGAAGAAATACTTAGATAATAATACATTTATACTTAGTGACTTCAATCTAGCTCTTTCTATACTCGCTAGGTCTTTTAAGCACAACATATCCAAAGAAATGAGAGCTTTAAAGGATACACTGGACCAGATGGATTTCACAGATATCTACAGAACTTTAATCCAAACTCAACTGAATACACATTCTTCTCAAGTGCACATGGAACTTTCTCCAGAATAGACCACATACTGGGTCACAAATCGGGTCTGAACTGATACCAAAAGATTGGGATCGTCCCCTGCATATTCTCAGACCATAATGCCTTGAAATTAGAACTAAATCACAACAAGTAGTTTGGAAGGACTTCAAACACGTGGAGGTTAAGGACCATCCTGCTAAAAGATGAAAAGGTCAACCAGGAAATCAAAAGGATTCATGGAAACTAATGAGAATGAAGATACAACCGTTCAAAATCTTTGGGATGCAGCAAAAACAGTCCTGAGGGGGGAATACATCGCAATACAAGCATCCTTTCAAAAACTGGAAAGAACTCAAATACAAAAACTAACCTTACACATATAAGAGCTAGAGAAAAAACAGCAAATAGATCCTACACCCAGCAGAAGAAGAGAGTTAATAAAGATTCGAGCAGAACTCAACGAAATCGAGACCAGAAGAACTGTGGAACAGATCAACACAACCAGGAGTTGGTTCTTTGAAAGAATTAATAAGATAGATAAACCACTAGCCAGCCTTATTAAAAGAAGAGAGAGAAGACTCAAATTAATAAAATCATGAATGAGAAAGAAGAGATCACTACCAACACCAAGGAAATACAAACGATTTTAAAAACATATTATGAACAGCTATACGCCAATAAATTAGGCAATCTAGAAGAAATGGATGCATTCCTGGAAAGCCAGAAACTCCCAAAACTGGAACAGGAAGAAATAGAAAACCTGAACAGGCCAATAACCAGGGAGGAAATTGAAGCAGTCATCAAAAACCTCCCAAGACACAAAAGTCCAGGGCCAGATGGCTTCCCTGGGGAATTCTATCGAACGTTATCATAAAAGATGAAACCATACCTATTTTACTAAAGCTGTTTGGAAAGCTAGAAAGAGATGGAGTACTTCCAAACTCGTTCTATGAGGCCAGCATCACCTTAATTCCAAAACCAGACAAAAACCCCACCAAAAAGGAGAATTACAGACCAATATCCCTGATGAACATGGATGCAAAAATTCTCAACAAGATACTAGCCAATAGGATCCAACAGTACATTAAGAAGATTATTCACCATGACCAAGTAGGATTTATCCCCGGGACAAGGCTGGTTCAACAATCGTAAAACAATCAATGTGATTCATCATATCAGCAAGAGAAAAAACAAGAACCATATGATCCTCTCAATAGATGCAGACAAAGCATTTGACAAAATACAGCATCCATTCCTGATCAAAACTCTTCAAAGTGGAGGGATAGAGGGAACATTCCTCAACATCTTAAAAGCCATCTAGGAAAAGCCCACAGCAAATATCATTCTCAATGGGGAAGCACTGGGAGCCTTTCCCTTAAGATCAGGAACAAGACAGGGATGTCCACTCTCACCACTGCTGTTCAACATAGTACTGGAAGTCCTAGCCTCAGCAATCAGACAACAAAAAGACATTAAAGGCATTCAAATTGGCAAAGAAGAAGTCAAACTCTCCCTCTTCGCCTGTGACATGATACTCTATGTAGAAAACCCAAAAGCCTCCACCCCAAGATTGCTAGAACTCATACAGCAATTTGGTAGCGTGGCAGGATACAAAATCAATGCCCAGAAATCAGTGGCATTTCTATACACTAACAATGAGACTGAAGAAAGAGAAATTAAGGAGTCAATCCCATTTACAATTGCACCCAAAAGCATAACCTAACCAAAGAGGTAAAGGATCTATACCCTAAAAACCATAGAAGACTTCTGAAAGAAATTGAGGAAGACACAAAGAGATGGAAAAATATTCCATGCTCATGGATTGGCAGAATTAATATTGTGAAAATGTCAATGTTACTCAGGGCAATGTACACGTTTAATGCAATCCCTATCAAGATACCATGGACTTTCTTCAGAGAGTTAGAACAAATTATTTTAAGATTTGTGTGGAATCAGAAAAGACCCCGAATAGCCAGGGGAATTTTAAAAAAGAAAACCATATCTGGGGGCATCACAATGCCAGATTTCAGGTTGTACTACAAAGCTGTGGTCATCAAGACAGTGTGGTCCTGGCACAAAAACAGACACATAGATCAATGGAACAGAATAGAGAACCCAGAAGTGGACCCCGAACTTTATGGTCAACTAATATTCAATAAAGGAGGAAAGACTATCCATTGGAAGAAAGACAGTCTCTTCAATAAATGGTGCTGGGAAAATTGGACATCCACATGCAGAAGAATGAAACTAGACCACTCTCTTTCACCATACACAAAGATAAACTCAAAATGGATGAAAGATCTAAATGTGAGACAAGATTCCATCAAAATCCTAGAGGAGAACACAGGCAACTCCCTTTTTGAACTTGGCCACAGTAACTTCTTGCAAGATACATCCACGAAGACAAAAGAAACAAAAGCAAAACTGAACTATTGGGACTTCATCAAGATAAGAAGCTTTTGCACAGCAAAGAAACAGTCAACAAAACTCAAAGACAACCTACAGAATGGGAGAAGATACTTGCAAATGACATATCAGATAAAGGGCTAGTTTCCAAGATCTATAAAGAACTTATTAAACTCAACACCAAAGAAACAATCCAATCATGAAATGGGCAAAAGACATGAAGAGAAATCTCACAGAGGAAGACATAGACATGGCCAACATGCACATGAGAAAATGCTCTGCATCACTTGCCATCAGGGAAATACAAATCCAAACCACAATGAGATACCACCTCACACCAGTGAGAATGGGGAAAATTAACAAGGCAGGAAACCACAAATGTTGGAGAGGATGCGGAGAAAAGGGAACCCTCTTACACTGTTGGTGGGAATGTGAACTGGTGCAGCCACTCTGGAAAACCGTGTGGAGGTTCCTCAAAGAGTTAAAAATAGACCTGCCCTACGACCCAGCAATTGCACTGTTGGGGATTTACCCCAAAGATTCAGATGCAATGAAACGCAGGGACACCTGCACCCCGATGTTTCTAGCAGCAATGTCCACAATAGCCAAACTGTGGAAGGAGCCTCGGTGTCCATCGAAAGATGAATGGATAAAGAAGATGTGGTCTCTGTATACAATGGAATATTCCTCAGCCATTAGAAACGACAAATACCCACCATTTGCTTCGATGTGGATGGAACTGGAGGGTATTATGCTGAGTGAAGTAAGTCAGTCGGAGAAGGACAAACATTATATGTTCTCATTCATTTGGGGAATATAAATAATAGTGAAAGGGAATAGAAGGGAAGGGAGAAGAAATGTGTGGGAAATATCAGAAAGGGAGACAGAACATGAAGACTCCTAACTCTGGGAAACGAACTAGGGGTGGTGGAAGGGGAGGAGGGTGTGTGGTGGGGGTGAATGGGTGACGGGCACCGAGGGGGGCACTTGACGGGATGAGCACTGGGGGTTATTCTGTATGTTGGTAAATTGAACACCAATTAAAAATAAATTTATTATTTAAAAAAAAAAAAAAAAGAGAGAGAGAAGCCGTTGTTTTGTTTTCCAGTAGGTGGAGCTTTAGCACAAGTCTTTACCTTCTCTTAGGCGCCGTGTGGCCTGGGTACTTGGGGCCCGTATAAAGGAAGAGAGGCTGTGGTCGGCAGAGTAGAGGGAGGCGTGTGCTTGCCCTTGGGGCTTGGGGTGTGGCCGCCTGGTGGGAAGATGCTCAAGCAGGGGAGTCCCAGAGGTCCCGGGAGCAGGGCCTCTTGCGGCCCCGGGCAGACAGCAGGGATCCTGCTCCTTCAGAGCTCTATGCCTCCTTCCCCTCCTCTTCCCTGCTCCGTCCCCAGCCCTGGAGGCCTCCCTAGAAATCTGGGCGCTACTGAAGAGCAACGGGACCTCCAGCGGCAGCCTGTGGTGCCAGGCAGACACCTGCTCACCGTTTCCACCCCCCACCTTCCCTGTGGGGGTCACCACTGCTGCTGCCAGCGCTGCCGCTGTTGCCACCCAGATTCTTCCGTCTCTGCAGCGTCCCCGAGGTGCAGCCCACCATGCGCACGAGGACGGACATTTCCCTGGAGCTCTGCCTGTTGAATGAAGGAGGAGGCACGAAAGGAACGACTCACGTGGGCATGAAGCTTATGTGTCTCTGAGACAGCTTTTCCTGGAAGTTTGAACCATCGATTTTCCAGATCACAGATTGTTTTACATTTTTAACCAGGACCTCTGTTGTAGCCTGAGCAGTGAGCTTCTTCACTGGCTTGCGGTGATTGCAGTCCATGAAAGAATACAGGTGTAGAAAGGTCCAGAAAGTCTGAGCTTTTCCAGAGACTGCTGCCCCTGACAGCACTGCCGGGGAGCTGTGTGACCGCTGGTCCAGGCGAGGCTGGAGGCTGGCGGGGACCTGGATGGCGCCCTCCCTGCCAGGCCGCTGCCTGCCGCCCAGGGCCTCCCGGCACAGGCTTGGAAAGGACAACCCAAGGAAATGGGAGCACTGCGATCACTCTTTTTCTCCGAATTCACCCGTGTCCTTGGAGTTTTAGGCAGGGTAAATTTTTTACTGATTTATTAGCCTTTATTTTATATTACAAAATAATAGCATCAAAATAGAAAATCTGGGAAGACCACATGTCAGAAAATGCAAATCAAACCCCAAATGTTAAAAAACATTTGATTTCAACCATCCTGGGCATGTTGTCAAATTTTTCATTTACATACTCACTCTTAAGCCATCTTAGGTATGCAGATGTCTTAATAATTAATACATAATTAACATAATTTTAATGAATTAGTCTTTGTATTTTGTTTAACAACGAAGACATATTGGCAAATTAGGTAATGATTAAACATTATCATATATATTGGAAGACATATATTGGCAAATTAGGTAATGATTAAACATTATACCACTAGTTAAAAATGTAACTAGTTACATTTTTACAAATGTCCTGGTTAAAAATGTAAAACAATCTGTGATTTAATTAGTATTCTCTTAACTTGAAAGGTACAGTTGTTGGGTAATAAAAATTCTGAATTGTGATCATTTAGTCGTTTCAAAGAAAGGACACTTCTTTTGGTCCTATATTATATCAAAAAGTTTTCAAAAAGAGTTATTCAGAACAGGCAAATTGGGTGAGAAGTTTTATGTGCTAAAGTATCTGTTTTTAGCTAACAGCTACTTTAACATAGTAATGGAGTGTAATCAATGTACACCATTGATTGTAGAGGCCTTTGAAGAAGATGTGGATGGAAAGGAGGGAAACAGGAATATCTATGGGAAGCCTTGGGAGGCCTGGCAGCCACAGGTAGGACTGGTGCATCTGGAAGGATGTATGTGCAAAATGTTTCACACAGAAGCCCGCAGACCTGGCGCACAACACTGGGGGGAGGAGGTAATGATTGTCTCTGGCTTGGGTGACCAAATGGTAGATGACTTAGCTTGGGACACTTCTGAGAATAAAAAGGAGTCCCTAAACTAAAAAAAAAAAATTTTGAATTATCAATCTATTGACCAACACATTGATTTATTATAGTGGCAATTCTGTAAAATAATTACATTCAAAAATCATTTTGCAAATACCTATTCTTTCTAAAAAATAAAAATAACATTTATTTGTGTATATAAAAGAAAAAATTTAAATGACTTTAGATTGGTTATCTGATCATCAAAATAAGCAGTCATTATTCCTGCTATATATTCAAATACTATAATACTTTATATTCAAATACTTTAATCAACTTTTAAGATATATCTTTTCTTTAAACAGCATGGTGCTGGTATTTTTCTGAAAATATTTTTTTTCAATATAGTTATTATTTAAAATCATTAGAAATAAAATTGCCTGCCGTCTTTTCCAAAGTTCCAGTCAGAATTAATAAAGTTAGAATTATTGGTATTTTCCACTGACTTCTTTCTATGGACTGTAACACTTGTAATTGAAAAAGCTCTGCATGGGTGTTGAAGTGTTAGCAACTGCGAGTACATTGTGCCATGTGGAAGATATTAGTTTGGGGAAGATAATACAAAGCGTCGTGGGTGTAAAGGCATGGGAACAATGTTGTACTTACTAAGTTAAGAAAACTGTGGGGCTGAGAAGCAATTGGACTTGGTTGCAATGCAGACATAATCACGGCATGTCCACACCAACTGTGGGGTCCTTCCACTACAAAGATAAGCTGCAGCCATTGAAATGCACAAGTATTTGCAAATATGCTGGTTTCTGAGTGCATTTTGTTTAATTCACAAGTGCAGGCATGTGTCCTTGAAAGGGAGGTGTAAGTAAAATTGCTTCTGGAAAGGGTCAAGAAAAGACATGTTATTGCAAGAATTGCCTGCGTGCCAGCCTCTGTTCCCTGTGAAATGTGTCTCTTCTGCTAAATGAGAGCACAGCCAAAGCTGGAGACAGCGCAGTCAGATCTGCAAACTCATTCCAGCTAATTTTAATGCAACTATTAGTACTACTTTGTTAAAAAAAATCCAGGAAAAGTGCCAAACTGGATCATTCCATAAGGACGCTAGGCATAATTTAACATTGTTCTGGGCAGACCAGGACAGATGGCCATTAAACTCACGTTATAGATGAGTGCTTCCAATAGAAATCTAAGATAAGTCAGATAGGTGATTTAAAATTTTCTAGTAGTCACATTTTTAAAAAGTCACAGAAACAGGTGAAATTAGGGTGCCTGGGTTAAGCATCTGCCTTCACCTCAGGTCACGATTCCAGAGTGCCAAGATCGAGCCCTGCTTTGGGCTTCATGCTCAGTGAGGAGTCTGCTTTTCCTTCTACCCCTCCTCCTGCTTGTGCTCTCTCTGTCTCATGCTCACACCCTCTCTCTCTCTCAAATAAATCAATTAATTTTAAAAAACAGGTGAAAACAATTTAAATAATATATTTTACCCAGTATCTCCAAAATACTATAGTTTTGAAGGTAATCCCTATAAAATTGTTTATGAGCTATTCCACATTCTTCTTTCTCATGCTGTGAAATCTAGGGTGTATTTACAGTGAGAGTTCCTTTCTCTTCGGACTAGCCACATTTCAAGGGCTCAATAGTGGCCGCTGTGTTGAAGAGTGCACCTATAGATGATAAAACTGTGCCTATAAATGTGCACTGAAGTCATACAACCAGTATAGTTACCAGCAGGACAGGCAGGCGGGCAGCCTGGCGCACCTGGGGGAGCAGGCAGAGGGCATTTGCAGAACAGTCTATGTGAAGCCCTCCCCTGGAACATGACTTGCCTGGCAGTGGGATTAGGGTTCTATCTTCCACAGGGTAGTTCCAGGAATTGGGTTTTATTATTTTATTCAGGACTTTTCCATCTAGGAATCCCATTGATATTCAAAGAGACCATCTGAAAGGTACCCAAATATCAGTCTATGATTTTACGATGGGTTGATAACTGTCATTTGCACATGGTGCTCTTCCCTTCTGAGGAACTGAACCAGAAGACAAAAGTTTGCATCATAGAATTTCATACTGAGTATAGGATTAGGACAGAAGAAGGTGCTGCATATGCTGAGGATAAAATTTCTCTAAGCTAGGTATTATAGGTTGAATTGCGTTCCCTCACATTCTTGTTGAAGTCCTAGTCCCCCATCCCTCAGAATGTGACGATGTTTGGAGGCAGGGTCTTTAGAAGATGTAATGAGAGTAAAATGAATCATATGGGTTTTCTTAACCCAGTGGCTAGTGTCTGTATAAAAGGAGGAGAATGGGACACCTATACACATGGACAGAAGACCCTGTGAGGACACAGGGAGAAGGCAACTGTCTGCCAGCTAAGGAGAGAGGCCTTAGGAGAAACCAACCCTGCTGACACCTTGATCTTAGATCCCAGCCTCCAGAACTGTGAGAAAATAAATCTCATGTGTTCATGCCACCCAGTGTGTGGAACTTTGTTACCTCAGTCTGAGCAAACTAAGACACCAGGGTAGATGCTGAATTCCTCACATCTATTTCTGGATTTGACTCTAAATTGAGGATCACTGGACTCAGATGCCCTCTATTTTGGATCAATCTGACCTGTTGACCCACTTTTTATTATTTTGATTTCACTTTTCTGGAATCCTTTCATACTTTCATTATCACCCCGACATATTAAACTTATTCATGATTTCCATCATGAATGGTGGTGTCAAGGCCAACAGCTGAAATATATCATGAGTTAAAAGTGATAAATCAAGCTAAAAACTGTTAAATGATGCATGTCCTATCCTCAAACCTTTCCAAACAGTGATAAGGAGGGCCAGGTGTGAAGTTCCAGATCCAGGACTTACCCAAATGTCCCCTGGAATGTGATGGGGGGGATGAGGGGTCATCTCTTCTTCTCCTGGCACCCATCTAAGAATGGGGCTGCATTTCAATTTAGTCTTTTTCAGAAATAAGGGATCCCTGGGTGGCGCAGCGGTTTGGCGCCTGCCTTTGGCCCAGGGCGCGATCCTGGAGACCCGGGATCGAATCCCACATCAGGCTCCCGGTGCATGGAGCCTGCTTCTCCCTCTGCCTATGTCTCTGCCTCTCTCTCTCTGTCTCTCTGTGACTATCATAAATAAATAAAAATTAAAAAAAAAAAAAAAAGAAATAAGTTGACAGGGGGCGGCTGGGTGGCTCAGTTGGTTGTGTCTGCCTTCAGCTCAGGTCATGATCACAGGTTCCTGAGATTGAGCCCCGAGTCCTCAGGCTTCATGCTCAGAGGGGAGTCCTCTTCTTCCTCACCCTCCACCCCACTTCCTGCTCCTGCGTGTGCTTGCTTTCTCTCTCAAATAAATAAATAAAATCTTTAAAAAAAGAGAGAGAAATTGATAAGTACTTAGCTCTCATTTAGCGACTGACTTATAATTTCTGCAAACAACTCCCTGGCATGACTTGAGATATATTAGCTTAATTGGTTCACTTCCACTGGCTATAGCAACTTTCTGCCCTTTGCTCTTATAACAAACACAAACGCTGCAATCGTTGGCCTCGGCCCCACCTTGCATGCTGCACAGGAAGTAACTAGACTTCCTCCCCAAGGGCAGCATCACCTGCACGGCCCTTCTGTGGGGCTCAGCCTCCCTTTCAAACTCTTTCGCCAGCAGCACCAGGAACACTGCTCCCGTGCCTGGTCGGGACCTGCTTCTCCCTTGTCATTTCCTATACAACCTGCTGAAGTCCAGAGCCTCCTGCAGTGCATTTTAATGAACTTGTTAGGAAGGAAAAGTGTGTTGAATGAATTTCGGTTTAGATGATTGAGACTATGCACCTCTTCATATTTTATTCTCTTTTAGTTTGTGAAAAATTGGGATTTTTTTTCATTGTATTCTCTAGTTAATGTGTTAAAGTATTTATATATTTCACTTGGGCAGTAGCTTTTATAAGGCAGAACAAATACTTTTAGATGTTTCTAACTCATAAGAAAATGCTATTGCATCTATATTGAACTGCCTTCTTAAAATCTTTGAAGCCTTTGTAGTTCATCATGACAAGGTAGTCAATGAAAATCAATCTCCTGAGAAAAAGATTGTTTATGGTTTTAAAAAAACACAATTTCCTATGACCAATGTGCTTGCCATGTAGATTCTCATAACAATCAGAATCTTGAGATCATAAATTCTTGGAATTATTAAGGTGAACTTTTTATTTTTATGAGAATTTTTTTGTTGGGGCACCTAGGTGGCACATTCAGCTGATCATAGAGCTCTTGACTTCAGCTCAGGTATTGATCACAGGGCTGTGAGACTGAGCCCCATGCGGGCCTTCCTGCTCAGAGTGGAGTCTGCTTGAGACCCTCTCTCTCTCCCCCAGCCCCTGCCCCTCCTGCTTGTGCTCTCTCTCAAATAAGTAAATAAATGTTAAAAAAAAATGTTTGTCCTTTTAATGAGCTGACAGGAGGAAAGAGACACATAGACACAGAATAGGTAGAGATTTAATCTATTTTTTATAATAATGAGTAAATATTAAATGACCTTTTTTCTTTCCTCTCTAAACAAAAAGCAATGGTCAGTCTACCTCTTTGTATTACCAAAAACACATTTGTCAAGGTTTTCAAGTGAGAAATTTGGATTCTTAGTTTTAACTAGATTAAAATCAAGGTCTAGTCAAAGAATCTGGGGCCTGTACTTATACCTGGTTTTAGATCTTTACCCATTACAATAAATTTATTCAAAGGAACTGTTTCCTTGCCGTTCACGTGGATAAGGAACAAGAAAGTATTATATGAATTATATAATGTATGTATATAATGACTATTATTCTTTCATATCTTTCAATTTTTATTTTTAAGTTGTTTTGCTGAAAAATTTTCTTTAAGCAGGTTGACTCCAACATCTGAAAAAGGAAAGGGAGTGGCTTGACATAAGAAATTAGCAGTCTTTCTAATCTGATCCCTGGTTTTATGATTTGTGCCTCCTAAACGGGCTGTGGGTCCACTTCCTCACTACCAAGGCGATATTCTTTTTCAGGGATTCCTATGAAGTGAAATGAACAGCAACAGGATGAGGTCATTTTGGGTATTTCTTAGACATGGCTTTAAATGATACTGACTCATAAAGAAAAATTATTCCTTTTCAATCCTTCCAATCATTTAAAGGGAATATCAACCTGGATCTAACATATACCTAAAATGAGGCAGCCTCAGGCTGGGGTTCTTATATGGCAAGGATGCCTACCTAGGATTCAAGACTGTGATTGTGTTGTCTTGAATGTCTTTTCCTACTTATATTGACAAATAATACTGTCATGCTGTTTATGGTGGTGGTGATAATATAAAGTTTCTTTTAAAAATGAGTTCCTAAAAAAAGGTGAAATTGAAGCCCTTGTTTACTTTCTTTCTATAAAAACTGTAAAGATGGGAGAGAATCATTCAAGTGTAGGAAGCATTGTCCTAATTCGAACCCTTATGAACTCTCATAGACTGTTGTTAGGGCTTGTTCTGTGTTCTCCTTGCCTTCACTGCCTCTATCACTCTAAAGTATGAATCTGATAAAGTTACTGTCTTGCTTCAGTGGTTCTTCCATTGCATATGAAAAAATCTAGACTCTTTGGCAACGTATGTCTACAAGGTGTTCAGCATTTGGGCCCATCTCTTGCCATCACTCCTTCCTGTGTGCTCCATGCTTTAGCCACACCAAACCACCTGAGGCCTTGAACGTGACAAAGACATGATGAAGATGAATCTCTACTTCTTTGTAGGTATGTTATGTTATGCTTCTGTTAAAAGCAGTTCCCTCAATAATGTACAAATAGAACAGGGGGAGAGGATGTTTAATTCTGGAAGCTAAATGTAAAAGAGGAAGGAAGACTTTTATTGTCACCAATGCTGGGCTAAGTTCCATTCTTAAAACAAGGACTTGGGAGAAGAGGTTTTCTAGCAGAGATAGTTGATAGGAATGAAAGGGATACAAGTGTGTTGAGCCGAAGGCAAAAGTTATCTATAAGAGGTTTGAAATGAACAGTTGATTGGAGGGTAAAAGCAGATGAGAATGTCATTTCAAAGCTTCCTTTTGTTTTGTCTTTTGCCAGAAGTTAGACTTTCATTTACTTTTGGGGTGAAGCCAAGTCTCTTTTGGAAAAGCCACTGGTGTGGGTTTTGTAGTTATATTTACAGAGCGTGATAGTTCGTACTTGACAGCCTGTGTGGCAATCCTTTCTCTGCCACTCAGTTGGTATGTACTTTGGGTTTTGTGAGGATTAATTGAAGTAGCTAATGTACTTAGCACAGTGGTTGGGCACATAGTGAAGTCCACAGAGGCATTTGCCATTCTGTCATGTGTCGACACAATATTGGCAAAAGTAAAGATACAGAGTTTGGGCAGAGGCCACTGGCACATCTATATGTCCGGTCACTTTGCCTCTTCCCTGGTTTCTCCTGGAGTATTTTGAAACAAATCTAAGATGTTACATCATTTCATCCACAAATATTTCACTATATAATATATATATATAACAATATATGTAGCATATAATTTGACAGCTGCATAATATTTCATCAAGTAGACTTTTAAACAAAATCTTTAAACTTTCTTTTCTAGCTTGCTAGATTTTTAGGTGGTAGATTTTCAACTTTTCACTCTGTTTCTTACTATGTATATACATATATAGTGAAATATATATCACATACATATATGTATATTATAGTATGCACATATTGTATGTAATATATAATTATATAGAATATGTTTATATAACATATGATAGTTCTCCAAAATTAAATTATGAGATCAAAGGATATGAACTTTTTAAAGACACTCACTTGATACATATTCCTGTTTTCCAACATTGAGTATGAACATTTAGTCTTAATAAATGCTACTCTTATAAGCAATGTAAGCACTTAGTCTGTCTCAGTCAGTGCTTCATTTCCAGCATCTAGACCAATGCCTGATACAAAATAATGCTCAATACATGTTTACAAATGAATGAATGGTGCCCCTTTCATATCATTCCTGCTTGCATTCATTCATTTGTTTGACAAATATGTATTGAGGATCCTCTGAATTCCAGACATCGTGTCAGGTACTGGGGGTACAATAGTAAATGGTGCTGTCCCCACTTCTGTCTTTATAGAGCTAACCTCCCCATTCAGCGCTCTGAGCTGTGCTGCCTTAAGCAAGGCGCATGGCTATTGCTAACCCACAGACTCTTGGTCTGTGAGGAGAGCAGCATGGAAATTGAGAGTGATCATTTAGAAACATGGTAGCATGATAATATTTTTATGTTTTATGAATATCATAGTAAAAACTTATTTTGTATTTTGAATGCGCTAAGAAATATTTTTCTAGTAATTTATTTTTATTGTATTTTCCAAAGCATTTATCCAAGAAGGGGGGAAAGGACACTAGTCCTTCACTAAAGATAATATGAGAAGCAATGCTCTGCTCTATTTCAGTGCAGGAAGAAAAAAAACTAGAACTTTTCACATGTATTTTTATATATCATAGGTAAGTAAAGCAAGTGAGCTGCAACAGTATTCGGTTCCAATGAAGACTGTGTCTTCATGAGGTTCCTGTATCTGGTTCCTTTTCAAGCACACTTGCAAAGCCTCCTGGGAGAACATTCGGGTCAAGCGTGTCATGTTGTCTGTCTCTGTTTGTTTTCAGCATACCGCAATGTTATACAGTTTGGTTGGGCCTAGTGAAATGTATTTGCAGATTACATTTTCTGGTATTAACTCAACCACTGCTGCAAAATGAGCAAGAGACTAAAAAGATTCCTTCAAAGAAATCATAAATCAAACTAATGGCACCAGCATAAACACAAACTAAAAATTAAAAAAGTGTCAGAGCTGTTGCTCTTATATTTTTTAAATTATAATTACTAATTATCAGTAATGTTACAAGGCAAAAAATTTTTTAAAAACAGCAAAAGCTTAATGACATCTACAATGAATCACACAAAAATTGATGTTATCAATAAGAAAAAGTTAAAAAATGCGTTTGCAATGTAATGATGAGCCTCGGCTTAGTATCTTGACAGATACACTAGTAATAGCATAGAGGCATCACGAGTGTACAATATTTACAAAGCAGGCAACCAAACGTGAAGAAAAATCTCCATATCTTTGTAGATATGTCAGTAAAGATGGAATCTCTGTACTCAGTGCTGCAGATTGGTTGCTAGAGAGAGAAAGTTAAAGTCCCCATTAAAAAAAGAGAAAATCTTCAGTATTACATTTCCCAGACAAACACTGTGATTCTTTCCAGATAGCCTTTCTGAAGTTTCCCAGTCTGTGATTACAAGACATGCCCTCTCCTCCCTCCTAGGGCTCAGAGGCCTTTGCCCTTGCAATCCTGGAAGCTGCTCTTAGTTGATGAGAAGACCTGCAGTTTGTATGTTTAAAAAAAGTGTTAAGATCCTGCAACTTCCTGTCTGGATTAATCTCTTTCATCTTGCAAAGTAGTTCTTAATCAACACAGTGTAGATTTTAAATGTGAAGTCTGTGGTTTGACCTTAAATAATATTCAATATAATACTTCATAAAATCTCATTAAATTAGATGAAAAAGTGATTAGAAGCCATCTTTTGAGTTTTTGGATTTAATAGCAAAAGGCAAAAGCCACATCATAGTGAGGAAATGCCAGAGCCCACCAAAACACACAAGGCAGTTAAGAAAGTTGTATTTACTGCTCTTGCAGTCTGGGTGAATGCACACTGGGTGGGGGGCCGCAGATCCCTCAGTAAGGTGTTGGAAAGAGCCAGTGATAGGATTTGGGCTTGTGTGAGGTGGTTTTGGATGAGGGCTCAAGCAATGGCTAAGGAATGATGCTGTCAGGAAGCAGTGATTGGATCCCTCACGAAATCTCCTCTTATGTGATGAGAAGCAAGGCTGCTGCTAGGATTTATAAAGAAAAACTGCAATGACTTATCCTAACCAGGAGAGGGGGATGTTTGGTTATTTTGTGGTTTGAACATGTTAATGTTTTGACTCTTCAGACCAAATTGGGGGGTGGGGCTTGCTTTTGTTTTGGTGGGTCATGGCCACAGAATGGCCTTGTCTGATGTTGGTGTGAAATTGTTTGTGTTCAACAGGAGGACACTCATTTGTTCTGGGAGTTTTCTTTGAGTGCTGGGCCAGCTCCTGGATGTCAGGGGTATGGTTTCCAAGAATTTTGGCAATTACTCTGAGGAGCTAGGAAGCCATTCCAGGGCTTGAACAGAGGAATACCACCATCTGTCTTTTGTTTAGAAAAGACCACTTGGGTTGATAGGTGGAGAATTTATTTTATAGTAGAGTACTTTAATGTATTTCAGGAAGACAAAGCTATGCACAAATCTTCCACAAAATGGCTTCAAATACTGCTTCTTTCTGCTGGTCAGATTCTGTTGAGGCATCTTGCATTGTATCTTTTTTTTTTTTTTTTTTTTTTGCATTGTATCTTAATGAATATACAGAATACATCCTGAAGAATAACCACCCTGATTGTTGTATATGATTCACTTAAAGTTTAGCCTATAAAAATTTAATCAAAGTTTTGAAAATAAAACACACTCTTTTAAAATAATTTTACTTGGCTCTCTCAGACATCTTCAATAAACTTTATCATTTTAGCTTGACTAGAAATAGAAAAAGGAAGAGAAAACTACTCTAAAAAGGCATTTGATTTTAGACTGTAGAAGAAAAAGAGGAATTTGTATTTGCTTAGTCATCACAGTATTGTAGTAAAAGTTTAAGGCCCTCACGCAGGATACTCAGTGCTACACATTCAAACGAATAGAAAGGCTTAGCAAGGCTTGCCCTCCCTTCTGGAACTGAAGGAGTGTTTAGAGAAATTTGGTTTGTGCCAGGCTGCACTGTCATAGTGTCATGACAGACTGGGGTTAGGGTATGAGTCAGACCAATGTGACAATCCTCTTCTGACAATTTCTTCCTCTAAAATTTGTAAATCATTTTGCACTGACAAATATTCCCTTTTAATAGTTATCATTTAAAGAGTTATGATTACATCTTTAAAATGTATTTTAAAAAAAACATAGTAAAAAACATAATAGGAAACTACCACCCATATTTAACAGATGTCAGCATACTTCCAAAAGAGAAAATACCCTCAGATATTTTCTTAGAGAATCACAGGTTTCCAGTAATGATTTGCTGACAGGAAGTGGGAAGAGAAAGAGTCTATCTGGTGGCAAATGAATGGAATGTGTCAGTCTAACTTAAGTACTGTTAATGGCATGTAAATATTTCTACCATAATTTCCACATCAATGAGATCAGAAGTTTCTGGCACTGACCCATACACTATACTATGGTCCTCTGGAATTTGGGAGAGCTAGCATGTGAACGGTTTAATAAAACATAGTTTCCAAAGTGAAAAAACATACCTTGTGAAAGTATTTCTGACAGGGCCTAAATATGTATTTCTAAAATGGATTCTGTTCATATTTGTCATCCTCTTTTTTCTTGGTTCCTGCTGTCTCTGTCCTCAGATAGTCGTGGAAGCTCTTGATTCTGAGTGATGCTGTCTGCCTTTAGCATTCTGTTTCTCAATTAAGTCCAAGCTAAGATTTGGGGTAAGGTTGTAACTTGTGCCAGGTCCTCACTAACTTATATATGATTCTAAAAAAAAAAAAAAACAAAAACTATATCTACACACCTCCCTGCGAGATATAATATATATATATGATATATATATATATATCATATATATATGTAAATATATATATATTTCTAAAAACTTAAGAGTACATCTAGAAATGAGAATTAAAGGAAAACAAAGTTGTAAAGCTGGGGCATTATTATTGGTTATTACTGCTGTGATTATACTGTGTAGTTAATATATGGAATTTTGTATTTGCTGATTGATATTTTTCATTATATTGAGAATGTATTCACTTTGTATTCTGAATTAAAAGAATTCCAGCATTTATATCTCTCTGTATCTGTTTGTCTATCTGTCTATCTACCAAGAGAGAGCTACGCCTCCCGGGCCTATCTATAGCTTGGGAAAACAGAAACATCAGGTAATGGTACCTGTTACATGGCCACATTCAGCCACTGTCATCAGCATTTTGAGAAGCAAACTAATTTTGATGGATTTTAAGACTTTCATTACTGGATCTGGCCAGTCTTTTCAGCATCATAATCAGGTTCCCCTGTCAGCATATATCCTACCATGTGGCTATTCATCATTCCATGGAAACTCTGTGCATGTTAATTCTCTGTGCTCCTTTTGTTGTTTTTTTTTCCCTACCTGAGATATCTAGTCTTCCCTTTTTGCTTGGCACAATATTACACGTGCTTCAAGGCTCGAGTCAAATGTCACCATTTCACCAGGTAGAATGAACTGTGCTTCTGGGGTCCCATTGTGGAGTGTACAACCTCTTCAGCATTTATCAAAGTGTGCACACTCATGCACATAGCTAACTCCTCCAAGGAAGCCTCGTCTTGTTAAAATAGCACCAACTTTGGAGCACAGGGCTTGAATTCCAGCACCGCAACCCTCAGCTCTATAGACTTCTGGGTACAACTCTTCTATGCAGTGAGAATAATCATGTTTACCTCAAGGTAAACATGATTACCTTAGAGAAAAGGCAATAAATAGGTACATTATTCTCCATCCACACTGGCTACATTATAATTTCTATAAGGTTCTGCTCATGTCTACGCATGTCTTTGTAACCCAGCATCTAGCCCAGAGTCTAGCTATAGCATACTCTCAAATATTTATTGAATGTATTATAGAATATATGCTCAGAGATTAAGTATAGGAATTGACAAGAATGCAACTAAAAATATTTACAATGTAGTCTATTAGTATCAAGTACATAAACTCTAGCAGGACATGAGGTACAGCTAAAGCAGTGAGAAAAATCTCATCTTGTCAATCAATATACAATATACAATACAAAATATATTTTGTAATAATATATTTTCAATTTAACTTCTGATTAGAAAGAGAAACCAGAAACCTTAATTCTACTGCCTTGATTCACTTGTACAAAATAATTTCCAGGATGAAAAAACTGGCTTCCATCCTTTCAACTCAGAATTTTTAACTCAGAGGTCCTCAATCGTTCAAAATTTGGTTAAATACAAAATCAAACCTAATTCAGACCATTAATTACAGAGCTTCAAATGTTCTATTCAGCTCTGATAGCTCCATTCTCTTGAGAAAAACTGCAACAATAAGAGTTATTCCTGTTGGCTTGGAAATTTCAACTTCTTTGGGATTTAACCCAACTCCGCATTTATTAAGCCATATTTTTCCACTTGCTTGGAATAAGGTGCATTGGAAATTGCACAGATTAGTTTGGACTACTCTGTGTTTAGCATCACCCAAAATAAGCTAGAGCTTTGAACCAAGAAGACTGGTTCGATGTCATTTTGCTTGCCTAGTGTCTATTTCTCATTAGGTCACAGCATCACATTTACAATGGGGATTTAACTCCCCCAAGCCGTCTCTCTTGCTAGGACTGTAGATCAAGACGTTTCCCACTCTCCTGTGCAATCAATCAGTGTTGACCTGCTAGGCTCCTTCTCCATTCCACACTCTGTCCCCATATGTCCAGGTGTCCATTGCATCTAGTCTCTAGAGCTGCCTTTGGTTCTAATCAGCCCAAAGGTAAGTTCTGCAGTTTTCTTTCCACTCCAGGAACTGTCTGAAGGCCCTGCAACAAGTCCCTTTTCACTTGTTTCACAGAATGAGTTCACCTTACAACCAGAGGATCTTAAGTAATACATTTAAGAAAATTTGCATTTAAGGGGAAATATTTTAATCTCAGTATCACCTTAATCATTGTCAAGTAGCTCTGTCAATCCACTGTACAATAATGAACATCTTACAACCACAGTGACTGTGAGTGGTCGGGCAGCCCTTCTGAGCTTTGACTTTCTCATCCATAAAACAATGATAATAAAACTATGAGATATATTTTCTCTATAGCTTGACTGTGATGGCCCAGGTTTAAAAAAAAGTAACTGAAGTGTTTTTTCAAATCACAAAGCACTGTATAAAGTAAGATATTTATTTGCCTCATCTGTTTTTAAACAAACATTACCTTAAAAAATATTTTTACTATGGGGTTATTTTGGTGTTCATAGTGTATTTTTAAAGAAATAGTCAACTCTTTTCTAAAGTGTGCAATCTATGTGTCTGAACATTGATAATATCCCGAGCAGGTGCAATGGCTCTTTCCTTTATTTTGGTTTGCAATCATCTCCAGTGTTCCTGTTATTTCATTTCAATGGGTCCACATAATAAGGGGTATATATTGAAGAGATATTTTAAGGGAGGCTTTTGAGGAAGAATATAACAGAATTGTATGGGAAAAATGGAATTGTAATTCATAGTACTGATTAATAATTCCAGTTGTCCTTTCGCTTTCTTTCTTTCTCTTTCTTTCTTTCTTTCTTTCTTTCTTTCTTTCTTTCTTTCTTTCTTTTTTTAAGATTTTATTTATTTATTTGAGAGAGAGAAAGAGATTACAAGCAGAGGGATCTGCAGAGGGAGAGGGAGAAGCAGACTCTCCGTGCAGCAGGAAGCTCAGACACAGGGCTGGATCCCAGGATCAGGGATCATGACCTGAGCCAAGGCAGATGCTTAACCGACTGAGCCATCCAGGTGCTCAAGACCTTTCACTTCCATGTTGAAATGTAACCTCTGTCTTCATTGCTGTCATTCTAGAAGGGCAGTGGTGTATAGGGGAAAACATATATGATTGTCAGCCAGAGCACGTACGTCCCAGTCCAGGCATTACATTTCATTAGCTTTGTATCTTTAGGAAACTGGTTTATCTTTCTACACTTTTCCCTCATCTGCCAAATAAATCTAATCCAGCTATGTTGTAAGAATCAAATGAGAATAGCGGATTCTTTCTGAAGTGCTAAGCACTCTGAAATCACAGGGCAATTTAACCATCCACAATTATTGCTTGCTTACAGTAAAACGTTTATATAATACTGTCCATGTTTCAGCCATCTTATGCTTACTTTCAGCTAAATACTCTTTCTTGTCTTTTTTTTTTTTCTAGGACTATTCTATCACTGATCTTAAAAAACAAAACAAAACAAAAAACAGAACTTGTACTCCAGTGCCTACCATAGTGCTTATGCATAGTAAACTCAAATATTTATTGAATGAATAATAAAACATGTAAGCAGAGATTTAATAATAGCATTGACAGAATACAACTAAAAACACGTATCAGTACTAAGTATATACATTTTGGTGGGACGTGAAGTATACTGAAAACAGGGAGAAAATCTGTAGATCAGCGTTATTTACGTGAGGCAACCCTGTGTGAACACAGGCCAGCAGCAGCAACAGCCCCAGGGAGCTTGTTGGAATTCACATTCCTGGCCCCACTCCAGACAGACTGAGTCAGAAGCCCTAGGGCACAGGAATCTGAGTTTTAGCAGCGCTTTCAGGGGATTCTGTTGTCCACTTAAATGGGGAGGCCCTGACTCAGATCTTCCCATTCCAGTTACTCTTATTTACTAAATTAAATTAATTTAATTAATTAATTAATTTCTAGTTTTATTGAAATATCATTGACATATAACATTGTATAACTTTAAGATGTACAACATAATGATTTCATATTCATACATATATTGTAAAATGATTACCACAATAGGGTGGTATTAGTTAACACATCCATCAACTCACATAGTATAACTTATTTTTTATTTTTATTTTTTTGTGGTCCAGTTATTCTTCTGTATGCAAAATGTAGTCTTCATTTTAGTAATAAAAAGCATAGTTTTAATGGCAATTTAATAATATTGATCGTATAATAATATTAGAATATTTTTACTCCCTCCTTTCTGTAGTCTAATACTCATGGGTCCTGAGTAACCCAAATAAAATAATTTTACTCTTTTTCTCAAAACCCTCCAGAAGCTTCCTGTTCTCACTTGGAGCAAGATCCAAAGTGCTTACTGTGATCTACAAGTTCCTTCTGATTTGGCTCCCGGCTGCTGCTTAGATGACTCTCTACTAATCTCATCTCTGATGCCTCTTTTTCAGCCACCTTGTCCTCCTCCTTATTTCTTGAATGTCCCAAACATGTTCCCACCCCAAAGTTTTGGGACTTGACAGCTCCTTTGCTGTCCTCCTGACCTTTGCCTGATTGGTTCTTTCTTTTAGACTCTGATGGAATGCCAGTGTACCAGTAAGGCTTCCCTGACCACCCTCCCTAACCAGACCCCCTTTCCCATTGATCGCCATCTGGCATACTTGCCCCATTTGCTCCCCAAGACAATGTAAGCTATATGAGAGAGGAGCCTCTGTCTTTAGGCAGATGTTATTTCTCCAGAACCTAGAACTGGACAGCCATACGGGAGGTTATCAATACGTTTTTGTTAAATGAAAGAATAAAGTATTTACTATGTACCCACCCTCCAACACTTGCTTAATTAATGATACCTCAGATTTGCTAGGTCAAAATTTTGTAGGTGCTGTTCTATAACCTAAGTTCTCAAACTCCAATGCCCAAGCTGAGCCACATAAGTTTGGGGGGACAAAAATAGTGTACTTTGTGATGCTGCCTTAGGGATTCCAGTGTGCAGCCTTGGTCAAGACTCTCAATGTCAGTCGCTTACTTACCCACACTACCCACATGGTAGAGCACTCAGTGACAGTGGTCAAGACATGAAGTATGGGAATATGGGGGTGGTCAATATAATACTAACAGTGTGGATTAGACAGTGTTCTTCAGTGAAACAGAACCCATAGGATGTGTATATACACACATATCAATCAGTCGGCCAATCAATTGATAGATAAATAAAAAGATATTTACTGTAAGGAATTGATTCACATGGTTATGGAGGCTGGTAAGTCCAAAATATGCAGAGCCGATGGCTGATGCCCAGTCCAAGTCCAAAGGCTGGAAGCTGCTCTAGAACCAGGAGGAGTCTATGTTCCAGTTTGAGGACTGTCAGGCAGAAGAATTCTCTTATTTGGGAGAGGATTACTTTTGTTCTACTTAGGCCTTCACTGATTGGATGAGGCCCATTCACCCGGGGGAGGACAGGCTGCTTTACTCAGTCTACTGATTTAAATATTAATCTCATCCCCAAACACTTTCACAGACACACCTAGAATTATGTTTGAGCAAATATCTGGGCACCCTCATAAATTTGGCACTTAGAAATAACCATTACATCGTCACACATATCATCACTGGACTTTGTGCTTCTAGGGCCGTTTTCATTCATTTTAATTCCATGACTATATTATTCATAGTCAGACATCAACACAAAAGTTTTATTTAGTATGATTGCCAGGTTTTGGATCTCCTTTGTAATAGCTCTACAGAGTCTCTCCTACATGTCCAGTCAAAATATTGACTATTAACCTTTGGCCAAGCACAACTTCCTCTCTGGATGTTTTTGCTCCACTATAAATGTCCTATAAAGCTAAAAAAGAAACATAATTATTTAACTCCCAAGAATAATTTTTAAAAAGATCATGCAAAAAACATCTCCACATGAATCACATTAAATTTTGATATTTCCTTTTTCTTTTTCTTTTTTTTAATTTCCTTTTGAATTAAAGACTAGATTCATAGGTTTCACCTTTTACCCAGAAATAAGTGGAAAAAGTTTGAAATGGAAGAACAAAGCCTTTGGATGAAGGCAGTGCTCACTGGGGATATGGGTACTGGTGTGGAGAATGAAGGCAAAAGGAAATGTAGATAAAATTCAATTTCCTTACAACTTGCAGCCCATTGACAAAGAATATGACATTCCTCCAGGAACTCCCAACTCTCTTAATGCTTTGCTAGAGGGAAAAATAACCTTAGCTTGACAATAGCCAGGCCTCCAGGATCCTGCAAGTCTTCTTTAACATATGAAAATCCTTTTGGAAACTTCATCTCTGTCCCTCCTAACTTAGAAGTATATAATCAATGGCTCCTCACAATCCCAGAGCAGATCTTTTGCTCATGGGTCCTGTCCCTGTGCTATAGTAAAAAGAACTTTTTGCACCGAAAATATCTCATGAGGGACCTGAGTGGCTCAGAGGTTAAGCGTCTGCCTTTGGCTTAGGTTGTGATCCTGGGGTCCTGGGACTGAGTCCCACATGGGCTCCCCTCAGGAAGCCTGCTTCTCCCTCTATGTCTCTTCCTCTCTGTGTCTCTCATGAATAAATAAATAAAAAATATTAAAAGAAAGAAAAAGTCTTGTGAATTCTTCCTTGACCATTTGCTCCTGGCCCATATCACATCAGGTGTCAGGTGGCCCCTACCTCCTGAACTTTCCCTATTTGGCTCCTTAGCCACCAAAATGAAGGCTAAAAACTTAGAAGGACATAAGCCCATAAACCATGAGTGAATGAAGGATGGTTTCAGTCTGTCTTTCATCAGAAGAATGGATGAGTGGCCACAGAGCAGATGGTGACTGAAGGAAAGGTGGCAGAACAGATGCCAGAACTGGAAGGGTTGGTGGAGGGACTGCTGATAAGGATAGGCCAGCCCTGCTCCAAGTCTCAGGAATGGCTTAGAAGGGGAGCCAGCAAGTATAGAGGAAGGCTGGGCCTAAGAACAGAGGAGTACCTGGAGTGGGTGTAGTAACTGGAGACTTGATTCTCCCCCTCCCCTGCTCTGTTCCATAAACACTCTTTCCCACAATGGCATGAGAAGTTTAATATCTCATGAGAGTGAGTCTCATTGGGCCCAAACTCACTAGGCTTAACACAGGGTGGGGTGTGGATGTGTTGAAGAAATTTGGGGAAATGAGAGATTCTATAGGTCAATGGGGAAATGTTCATACTCTTCTCCCCATGGGCTCCTGGCATTCATTCCCTTCCGGGTGGGGCACTGGGGGACTCCTCCCTGAAGAAACCCGACAGACTCAGGGAAAATGCCTGAGATAAGGGAGTTTTGAGGCTCCAGATCCTCAGCTGATTCATCTTCAAGGAAGCCCACTCCTTCTAAGTCCTGCTCAGTGGGCAAGAGGTTTCAAGCAGTTTTTTAGTGTCTCATTCTTAAGTATGAATTGACAGCCAATATCAGTGATAAAGTCATGAAGTCAATGATTTAGAAAAAAAGAAAATAGGAAAAAAAAACACACGAAGGAACTCAGTGGGAAAATTATAATGAAGATGCTAGAATCAAACAGTAAAATTATACTTAATACTTTCAGAGAAATAAGAGGTGATCAAAGATTTTATTTATTTATTTATTTATTTATTTATTTATTTATTTATTTATTTATTATTTATTTGAGGGGGGACAGAGTGTGAGCAAGAGGAAGAGGGATAGAAAATCTGAAGCAGAATCTGTGCTGAGTGCAGAGCTCAATGTGGGGCTCAGTCTCACAACCCTGAGATCATGCCCTGAACCAAAACCAAGAGTCAGATGCTTTACTGACTGAGTCACCCAGCCTCTCCAAGAAATGGTATTTTATTCACATAAAAATATTAGAAGAAACAAAGAGGAAATAAGAAAGAACTCTGGATAATATGATGTGAGAACTCAAACTAAAAACTCAGTTGAAAATTCAGAAGGTGGAGTGGAGAAAGTCAACCAGAAGAAATGAAAATAAGATGGTAAAACAGTGAAAGCTGGGAGAGGAAAGGTAAGAAAATAAGAAAAGTAGTCTGTGAATTCCAATGTTTTATAAAGAATTTCTTTAAACAGAATTTTTCTCTAGGAGAGAGTGTTGTGCCCAAGATTGCGAATCCAAGAAACCACCAAGGAGCCAACACCCATGCAAGCGCACGAGGGTTTATTAGCAAGCTTAAGCTTGGATCCAAGTATACCTGACACAGCGGAGCAGGGACTTGGACCTCGAAGTGGGTTACAGCTGGATTTTTTATGGGCTAGTTTAGGGGATTTTCAGAAGGGGTGGAGGAATTTCTCAAGTTCTCTTTACATTCTGATATGGGGCTTTCAAGGGCATTTAGCTCTGTTCTCATTCTATTGGACTTTCTGTCACGGGCTTGGGCTCTGTTGTCTTTCTGATATGAGATTCTCTGTGGAGGGCAATTCTGAGCTCTGTTGTCTTTCTGATATGGGATTCCCTGCCAAGGACATTCTGCAGTTTTTCCTGTAAAGATCAGCTCTTATTCACAGGGGCCTAAGATGGCTGTACTTGTGCTAATGCTAAACTTGAGGTGGAATGGCCTTGATTTTTCTTGGCCTCCACAAGAGAAAAATCTTTTCTGTAAGCAAGTTTTTCTCTTTTTCCAAATTGAAGAAAATTAGTTTTGGGGTTGGCCTAGCATTTCCTCCCACTAATCTATCTCCCAAAGATGGTGGGTAACAAAGGAAAGAGTCTAAATGTATTATAAAATTAAAATAAATGTTTAAAGCAAAGACAGAAGATCAGAATGCTCTGATACTTCTGAAGATCACATTGGAATTGAAAGAGACAATGGAGACATACCATCTAAACTACAAAGGACAATAATTCTAACCCATGAGGGCAGACACAACTCCATACAAGGGAGTTCTCAAAAAGCTTAGCCACTCAAATACACTTTCAAAAAAAAAGGAAGGTCTTCTCCCAGTATGAAGGTATACGTCAGAATAGAGTAAGATTCAGGTTCTGGAAAACAGGTGATGTGACACAGATAAGAGAGCAATGAAAGTCCCAGTGAGACACTTGAGCAGCAGAGCTGGGTGTCCAGTTCCTATTGGAGCTTAAGAACAGGGCCCTCCCTGGGAAAAAGAAAACAAACTGATAAACTACTAGATGCACTGGACTACATAGAAAATCGTGTTCAGAATGTTTAAGTGATACTGTTGGGAAGCTGAAGAATTAATGATTAGGAAACAAACTGAGGATTGCTGGAGGGGAGGTAGGTGGGAGAATGGGATAATTGGGTGATGGACATTAAGTAGGGTATGTGACACCGTGATAAGCACTGGGTGTTTTACACAACTGATAAGTTATTGAACACTACATCTGAAACTAAAAAAAATTAATAATAGGGACAAATTAAGCTGATGGAAAAAAAACAGTCAATTAATAAAATTGTATAGGAAAGAAAATATATTTATAGTATTCTGATTGGCTCAGCAGTGAAAAAATACTCACAGAAGGTCAATAGAAGTATTTACACATGAAGTTAATGATGAAACATTTCAATGTGTTTGTATTAGGAGGAAAGCAGGAAAAAAAATAGGATAGCCAGGATAGAGACTAAATCTCCATCCATCACATTCATATGTCAGCAGACCATAGCTAAATAAATAAAAAAGGCATTTTAGACAATCCTGAAAACTGGAAATATAGAGGTAAGTGTTGAGGGAATAGTTAAATGAATTGAATGTAGTTGGTTTTGAGAAAGATACCCAGGAGTGAAGAAGAGAAGGGGGCAGGGGTGAAAGATTGGATGTTTTAATGTGTAAATGCCTCACTTCAATAGTTCAAAAGTTAATTTAAAAATTTTTTAGAAGATCATATTTATTTATTTGACACAGAGAGAGCCCACAAGCAGAGGGAGCAGCAGGCAGGGGGACGGGAGAAGCAGGCTCCCCACTGAGCAGGGAGGGTAGGCAGCTCCATCCTAGGGTGCCAGGATCCTGACTTGAGCAAAGGCACAAGTTAACCCACTGAGCCACCCAGGCGGCCCCCAAAGTTAATTTTAAGTAGATACGGGTTTCAGTGGAAGTATAATTTCTTATATTTTTAAAATAATTTTCCTGTATCTTCTATATTTTCTTTTTTTAATAATAAATTTATTTTTTATTGGTGTTCAATTTGCCAACATACAGAATAACACCCAGTGCTCATCCCGTCAAGTGCCCCCCTAGGTGCCCGTCACCCATTCACCCCCACCCCCCGCCCACCTCCCCTTCCACCACCCCTAGTTTGTTTCCCAGAGTTAGGAGTCTTTCATGTTCTGTCTCCCTTTCTGATATTTCCCACACATTTCTTCTCCCTTCCCTTCTATTCCCTTTCACTATTATTTATATTCCCCACATGAATGAGAACATATAATGTTTGTCCTTCTCCAACTGACTTACTTCACTCAGCATAATACCCTCCAGTTCCATCCACATCGAAGCAAATGGTGGGTATTTGTCATTTCTAATAGCTGAGTAATATTCCATTGTATACAGAGACCACATCTTCTTTATCCATTCATCTTTCGTTGGACACCGAGGCTCCTTCCACAGTTTGGCTATTGTGGACATTGCTGCTAGAAACATCGGGGTGCGGGGGTCCCGGCGTTTCATTGCATCTGTATCCTTGGGGTAAATCCCCAACAGTGCAATTGCTGGGTCGTAGGGCAGGTCTATTTTTAACTCTTGGAGGAACCTCCACACAGTTTTCCAGAGTGGCTGCACCAGTTCACATTCCCACCAACAGTGCAAGAGGGTTCCCTTTTGTCCGCATCCTCTCCAACATTTGTGGTTTCCTGCCTTGTTAATTTTCCCCATTCTCACTGGTGTGAGGTGGTATCTCATTGTGGTTTGGATTTGTATTTCCCTGATGGCAAGTGATGCAGAGCATTTTCTCATGTGCATGTTGGCCATATTTTCTATAATTTCTCAAAATTAAGAATCTATGATTAAAATATTCTTCACACTGGTTTTGTAGTCTTCTGTGTGTATCACTCCTGAAATCAGCAGTGATCAGATGCCATGCTCCATTGAGGACTGTATGAGGAAGATTTAACAGAGGGCTCCTTCCTAAGGAGTGGGCTGGGTGTGGGCAGCCCAGGGCTATCCCCAGACTAGAGGGAAAGTTGTGCACAGCCAATAGCGAGCATTAAGGAGACCTGGGATCAAAGGGAGGATCCTACTTGCAGGCTGGGAGGGACCAGGAGTAAAAATTCCGCTTTCTCTTCGGTCTCCAGCTCCGGCTCAGGAGCCCTGGGTGGGGGGTGGGAGGGTAGTGCAGGGCTGGAGGAAGGGTGGAGAAGCAGCACTGGAAGGAGCACAGGAAGTTACCCACATGACAAGTGTGAAAAACCATGGACAGCTACCAACCCATGCAACCAGCTCAGGAACTGCTTGCAGGTGCAAGGGTCCCCAGCTTAGCCCCATGAGTGCTATTTGAATCCGGACTGTGACATCTGTGACATCTGCAACATCTGTCTTCTTCCCTGGCTCTTACCTCTTCCAGCTCAGTCCAGGTCTCCAGACTTTAGTCCCTGGGCAATTGGCTTCAAATTCTGAATTTATGGAGGCTGTTTGCCTTCTTCTCTGCTAATCTCTTGTTGTGGGCTGCATCGCTGATCCTGATCTACTTGCCCACAGACAGGCAGCCTGAAAGGATGCCACAGTGTAGGATCAAACCCTCGCCCTGAGTGCCAGCTCCGTGACAGAGGGAAACTCTTAACGTCTGTGTCTCATTGTCTTTTATGAACTGGGGAGAATGCTTCCTATGTTTTCTATGAGGGTTAAATAAAGAAGTTTATGTAAAGCAACGAGTACAATGCTCCACAGTGAGTGCCATTTCCTCTTGTTTCACACAGCGTTACAAGTTATTAAGAGAATGTTTCATGAGGTTGGGGTGGGTAGACGTGATGAACTCCAGGAACCAAGGGAGAAAGTTTCATGGCAGAGAAACTTCCAGACTTTTTAGAAAGGAGTCAAAGAAAACACTGTGAGAAGTGAGGCCTGGATTATTTTACATTACAGTCCAGGTAATGGAATAACCACTGTGCAAATTTTGGTTTCCTCATTTTAAGAATAGGACTAATCATGATAGCACCTATCTATTTGGGTTGCCATAACAACGAATGTGCTAGTACATGGAAAGTGCTTAGAGCAAGGCTGGACCCACATAATAACTAATGTCAATTATTTTCAGGGGGTTTCCTGAGCCTTTGAAACTTTCCCATGCTTGTTACTTTCCAAATCTCTTGTTGCCTTTTGGTAAATTAGTAGTAAAAGCCCAAATAACACAGTGTGTTTCTCTTTTCTAAGAAAGCAAGGAGAATGGGAACTGGAAAGATAAGAACAGTCTCTTAGGCAATCTTAAGAGAGGAAGAATGTTCCTTGAGAAAGGCAATATGGAGAAAGGAAGGAAAGAAAGTCCATTTTTAGAGGTTCCAGAAAAAACTTTGTGGGTTCCATCTAGGTGGCCTACCTGACTGGAGGTCCTGGTATAATTTTCTGACTCAAGAAAATGAACTGCCCATGTGCAGTCTCCCACTGGCACGCAATTGTCTTGTGCATTTCCAACATCCTTCTACAACTAGTTCTATGCTTTGTACCTTAATGCAGTGGGCTAGCTCAGTAATAGGTCTTCAGCCAAACAAGCGGGGCATTTCATCCATTAGGCTTACCATTTGGGTATTATCTCTGCCATTCTCAGACTTCTTTGAGGATGTGTTTCCATCTATCCATTGTTCATTTATCTCTTTGGTCCTTTCGAACAATGTGCACCCTTGGCTGGGGTGATGCATAGTCTATAATCATGTTGGTGAACATGTTCACTATATATTTAGCCTCACCTGTTAATTATCAAGTAGAATTCAACATAAAAAGAAAGTGAGGTGCCTACAAAATGTTCACAGCACCTTCCAATTGTCTGGGGCTGGGCAGCCCAGGTGGCTCAGAGGTTTAGCGCCACCTTCAGCCCAGGGCATGATCCTGGAGGCCCGGGATCAAGTCCCACGTTGGGCTCCCTGCATGGAGCCTGCTTCTCCCTCTGCCTGTGTCTCTGCCTCTCATTCTCTCTCTCTCTCTCTCTCTCTCTCTCTCCTCTCTGTGTATTCTAATGAGTGAATAAATAAAATCTTAAAGAAAAAAAAGACCCAGTTGTCTGGAGCTTTTCCTTTCAGTTCTCCCATTTATATTAGTGTAGAAACTTTCATTCAGCAAATATTTATTGAGCATCTACTATACAGCAGCTACTGTAAGTCTTAGGAGAGAGGCTCTAAAGATAGAGATGCCCACATCCTCCCAGGGCTTACTATCATATTTGTAAAAATAGCTGTAAGTTCATGTAAAGGAGGATAGTCTTTCGACTACCAAGACACTAATAAATTATTTGAAGAGTCTTCTTAAATCAGATCCAGACAGTGGACTGTGATTTTTCCAACCTTTTATTTGGCTCCCTTAGAGATCCACTGGGATTGTGACACAGCAGTCTGTATTAATTTTGTGAGGAATAGCCAAAACATTTTTTCCTTAAAAGCATTTATGTTTACCACAGTGGTGATGAGAAGATGGAGACAAAAATATCTCATTGGGATGGTGATCAATTATGATTTTCTGAGTTTTTCAGAATGAGATCCAGAATCTTAAAAATCAAATTGTTCTTTGTCATTAGATCTTCTTTTCACATTACTTATGTATTAATGTGCATTATGTATTATTTCAAATAGTAGAATAGATATAGCCACAATCTAAGAAGTACATAGTCAGGGCCTGGAAATATTGTGGTTTTCAAATTGAAACAGCTGTGAATAATATAGGTACTTGCTTCTGAGGTGAGTAAACTGTATTCAGCTACTTAATCCTATTATCAAAGTGAGTTAACAAAATGCAATTTAAATAGTACCAGTGCAGAGCTGCAAGCAGAGATCTGAATAATGAATGTGTGGTATAGATCATCTGGCATCTCCGGCTTTAAGCAAATATCTATTGGTTTCAGACTTTCTAACGTACATATGCTTGTGAGCACATGTGCATGTGTGTGTATGTGTTCATTCAACATTAAATATATCCCTGACATTTGACTAGTTTTTCCTTTTTCATCTCTGTTGAAAGAATGTGAATCCTATTCCAACAGCGAACCCCTTTTAGTAAACTAGTACTTAAATTTGTCATAATTTTCAGGAAGAAAAATGAAATGATGTGCATAGATTGGGTATTGATTCTATACCAACATCTTTGTCATAAAAATTTATTATTATTGACTCATAGGATAATATTTAAAGACACATCAGACATGCAGTTTTTGACTCTAGAAAAAAGGAGGAATGACAATGTCAAAATGAAAAGGAATAATGATAATTAGAGGGCAGTCCTGGTGGCGCAGCGGTTTGGCGCCACCTGCAGCCCAGGGTGTGATCCTGGAGACCCAGGATCGAGTCCCACATCGGGCTTCCTGCATGGAGCCTGCTTCTCCCTCTGCCTGTGTCTCTGCCTCTCTCTTCACTCTCTCTGAATGAATATTTAAATAAATCTTTAAAAAAATAATGATAATTAGAATATAATAAAGAGATTAATACATTTTATAAGAGCTCAAAAATCACAGTCAGAAGTACAATTTATGGAGAAACAAAAGATTTGATCTAGAAAAAAATCTAAACAATAAAACTTATTTTCCATATAATCCTGTTACAGTCATAATTAACCTTGTTCCAAAACTAAAAATAAATCAATACTATTAAAGGGTGTTTGGACACAAAGAGCTCTTTTCTAGGGAAATAAATATGCCTGATTTTCAACACACTTAAAATAGAATTAAATTTTCAGTGAACTTACTGTGTAACTTAGCACTAATTTATCAAAAAGTTTGATGTTAAATTGGCATCCTCAAGTCATATACTTTTTATTTTTAAATTAAAAATTAGAAAGTATACAGGAATAAGATAAAAATCAGATAGTAACTAATTCAGACAGATTTTTGCCATTATCACTAACATCTATAATATGAAAATGACCAAAAATGTCTTTACAAAGTTCAGGATAAAAAGGTTTTAAATTGCTATGTGGTGCTAGAGTTAGTACTGAAATCATTTGTATGAAAAAGTGGTCTCAAATCATGTAAATAATGCATGGGGTATCTTTCCAGTAGATGTTATATTTTCTGAATACAAATGACAATTTGTAAATGTGATTCCTCTGTTTTCTATAATACTTTTGGTTTCTAATAGCACTCTTGTCTACTCAAGCTATATTTGCTATGTTGGGATTATTTCCATAATGCTGCGGTGTAGTATGAACTTTGGGCTTCTTTGGCATTAACCTTGGGAAGGATTCTCTTTAACTCTGCTATGTGAAGCCATGATTGAATTTTTGAAATTTCTTCTGGAAATGAATCCTTCGAGCTGAGTCTATGCAGTATTAAGTAAAAGGATTATCTGGAAATTATCCAATTTGGAGTGAATAAAGATAACAGGCTTAGATAATATAAGTCTCGAGGTAAATATTTGCAGTATGACTTAGTTAATGTCCATATTCTAGATTAATCTGACAAGTTTCATGTCAGCCCAGAAACCTCAAATCTTGGAACTTGACTTGGGATTCTTGTTTCTTAAATGTTTTCGATTCCTCCTAAGCTGCCTCAATACTCAGCCAGATGTTTCAGGGTCTTATAGAGGAAATGTACTGAGGAGTGGATCTTTTTAAGGAGACAAGATTCCAGCTGAGGCAGGAACTGACGCTGCACTGGGCAAGCTCAGGGAAGGTGATCTGGAGCTCAGGAGGGGCCAGGGCTTTCTGTGGCTTGGGCCACCTCCCTCCCGGGAGACTGGCAGCCTCTCTCAGGGTGCAGCGGGGGCGGGGAGGGGTTCACATGTAGGTGTGTGTGTGTACCCCTTGTCTCTGTTCCCTTATCACTGTCTTCTTTTCCTAACTGACCTCTGCATTCCTCCTCCTCCCACTGCCACCAACCGGAGACATATTTAGCATGTGTCAATGTTTTGTGTCTTTTCACTACTTTCCTTTTTTTCTTTTTAAAGATTTTATTTATTTATAAGAGAGAGAGATTGAGAGAGAGAGAGAGAGCATAAGTGGGAACAGAGGCAGAGGGAGAGGGAGAAGCAGACTCCCCAGTGAGCAGGGAGCCTGATGCCTGCCTGGGCTCTATCCCAGGACTGGAGATGGTGACTTGAGCCAAAGGTAGATGCCTAATGGATTGAGCTACGCAGACACCCTTTTTCACCACTTTCTAATCCAATTTTAAAATTAAAACTTGAATTCACGAGTCCCATTTCCTCTCTGGATGGTTGATCAATAATCTTTGAGAACTAGATTTCTGTCCTTTTCTTCTGCTTCATCTTCATGCTGTTTGAACAGCAAAACTTTCTTCCCTTCCACAAAGCTAACTGTCTGTCCTGCAAGTCAGTTGTGTGATCAGTGCCTCTCATTGCTTTTCACTCTTACTTGTATTGGATGTGGATATTCAACCTACCTGGTTGTGATGAGTTGTCAATTTGAGTCATCTGGGAATCATAGTTGACATTTGCCTTCCTCACTGTTTGTGTTGTACCGATGGCTAACCACAGTCCCTTCTCATCATCTGAACCCACCCTTCTGTGCATCTCAACTGATGCTGTGTGGCTCTGACCCATAATTTCCTTCTGGATTGACCCACAGCAGCCTCCTCTGTTTGTCCACCCTTTGAATTTCCTCTGAGTCCCAACACATTTGCTGTGATGCTGGTGCAATACATGAGCTTTCTGAAACTCATACCTTCTGCTATTCTTCTGTCTGAAATTCTTCAATGGCTCCCAACTAGACAAATTCTAAGATCCTTACATGACATCTGAAACCCTTGAGGGCTGAATTCCTGCCTGCATCTGGCACAGCTGCCAGTCACATTCCATGCTGGACCCCACTGCTCCCAGGCTTCACTGCAGGCTACAATGTCCTTTGCCCTACTCACAGGGACCCTCCTGCTTGGAAGCCCCTGGCCCTGTCACTGGGAAACCTTCCATGATACCCTTACTCTGTCCCTCTATTGTACCTAACATAACATTTTCTGGTATCACATCACAGATGTGTGATGTGTTTTGTGTGTACACACTAGAGTACATCATTTTTGACTTGTCTGATTTTCCTACTAGAGTCTAGACAAGGAGCCCTATGTACACAGATTATATATTTTTATATTGTATTTGTTTTTGCATATTTAATGCATAGTAAATCCTCAAATTTTTGTGAATTAATAATATATTAGTGAAAATCCGAGGTCAAAATACATTCCCCACTATTTTTTCCTCAAGTCATATCATTATGAGCCATTTTTTTGAGTAACTGCAATGATCTACATATCACATATTTCCAAAAAATTTTGAGTTAATCTAACAAAATCCACAGTGTATCATTATGGAAGCTTAAACAGTTAGGAAATATACAGCACATAATGGCTTGGTATAGATAATGCTATCTTGACTGCTAGAGAAGACAAATGAAAAAGCAAAAAATAAAAACACAAAAACAAAAACATTACCCACAACTGGGTGTTATAGCTTAGCTATTAAAGAAAAAAAGCCATTACTACTGACTCTGGATTTGGTTTCTGACTTCTAAAAACTTAAATACCAAACAGTTTTTAACACCTAACATGTTTTTGTTTGTTTGTTTGTTTGTTTGTTTGTTTTTCTACTGAGCGTATTTCCCATTCTTCCATCAAACAAGGATTGTATGAAGATCCTGGTCAGGATTATCTTGGCCTTTGGATTCCATTAGGGTCATATTTAGAACTTGGCTAGAGCAAAATCTGGCTCCTGCACACCCCTCCCTGACCAGCATTCTGTTTGGCAAAGCCTGCCAGGTGCCTGATTGCACAGAGAAATGGGATGGGATCACTCGGTGTGACAGTCAGGAGAGATTTCACAGATCACAAGTGTTTGGAGAGACAAGTCAAAACCGAGCCATGGAAATGTGGCCTGCCATCTTCCCACTAAATGGGGGTGGCTTGCCAAGCAGGAGTCCAAGGTCACATGGCAGCACTGTTCTTTTGGACAATAGCCCAATAAAAAGAAATGCCTCGAGGTATGCTATTGGTGTATATGATTTTTTGGAAAAAAAAAATCTAAACTTCGTTCTTTACCTGGTTAGCTAGCAAGCACAGGGAAATTGGATTTAACATGACTTGGTGGATAATAAGCCTTTAAGTAATGACATTTTTACAGTCCGTCCTCAAAGGAGTACAATGCCAACTTTGTTGTGAGGCAGATGGTGGGGAAAAAGGTGGATGTGAATCTGATCATTTAGCAGGCAAATTAATTTATGTGACAATAACCAGCCTCCAAATTGGGTTTATTGACTCATTACATTTTCTCCCTATGAAATTTAGTAAAATGCCAAACTCTACATTTTAAAGGAGCTGAAGGTTATTTTCTCATTTTAAAGGGGGCACATTCAGTATTAGTTAGGATCTATATTAACAGTATTTCCACAGCTTCAAGTTCGTTGGTGATTTTTCTGTAGTATATGGATAATGTATTTGGAATAAAATTATGGTCCCCAGGCAATCTTAATCTTAAAAATAATCAATTATTAAATTGCTGGATCACTTTTTTTAGAAGCCCAAGTAATTTTCAAAACAAAAATAAAATAGACCAGTAAAACCTCAAATCATTTTGCTAAGTGAAAGAAAAGAAGGGAAAGGAGAATGTGGTGAAAATTTTAATGTCATTTTTAGCTACTCTGAATTAGAAGGGTCTGCTTACTACTTAAAGTTTGTCTCATTTGATCGTTAAGGCTAACTTAATGAAGAGGAAGGACTTTTATTACAAAAAATCAAGAAAAGAAACAGAAACACAGACATTATTGATTAAACTGTACAGTTGAGTGTGCAATAAATTCTTATAACCCATATATTAGAATTGCTGGCTGAGTCCTTGCAGGACAATATCAGGTATACGTGGACTTTCCGAGGCCGGCCCATTTAGCATGCCACCTTGTTGCATTGACAACAGTTGACGCCTCTTTGGACAGGTGTCTGCTTTACTACACCAGGGTTTACCTAGTCTCCAGGCTTCTGGACCTGCTCCTCTTGACCCCTTCAAAGCCACATCTTCTCAAGACTTTCTCACTGTACATTCTGCCCATCTCTACAAGCCAAGAAAATTGGGTAGACATTTCCTTTTTGTTTGTAATACAAAAATAATTGGTATAGTAAGCATGCTTTAAATTTATTTTTTAGTAAACATATCACAAAAATACCTTCTTGTTGGCAAACCTTTGAACTGTGTAGATGGATGTAGGTGACAAGGGCATGCTTCCTTTTCCCATAGAAATGATTCAGGGAGATACCTTTGTGTTTATGAACATAGAGATGTGTATGCATGTGCTGATTGTTGCCCTATTTGTTGCTGTTGTTGTTTTTAAAAACAAATAGGCTGGTATTATAGTATTGTTCTCTGACTGGTATCATTCACAGAACTACATGGGGTTCTTGAAATGTTGGCACATCACAACAGAAGACCATAGTCTTTTCATAGCTGCCTAATATTCCAAAGTGTTAATGTATCCTATTTTATGTGTTAGGGTCTTTTTGTTTCTTCCTCTGAGATGGATAAAAGGAGACACATCTTCCCTGTTGTGGACAAAAACTTGAATTTTATCATTTTCTCACGTCTTGCCCAGAAGAACAATCTGGCAGGAGACACCAGGAAAATAAGTATTAAAAAGCATAAGGTGGACTAACATTCCTTAATTTATTTAGAAAGTGGTTTATCAAACAAATTATTTCTATAGAATGTTCTCTCCCCAGTGTGTCTCCTAAAACCCACATGCCATTGTTACCTCCTCCCGGCCCAGAGTCTCCCCGGTGGCCTGCCTAGTCCCTGTCCTTCTGCTTCGGTCCAGCCTTGAGCATAACCTCCAGACTGTTCCTTCTATAACTTGAATCCATGACGTTTTGTGCTCAAAGATCATCGGTGGCTCTCTCAGCAGTCAGATTTGGACGAATCCTGAGTCTCTGCAGTGATATCTGTGGCCCTTCACAGGCCAGTCTCAGCAGGAGTCAGGGGGATGTATGCTCTGGCCCATCTCAGCTGACTGGCTTGTCACATCACTGGTCACCTCCACAGCCCTGTCTGAGCCTCAGTTTCCTCATCCACGAGAGGAGGGTTCTGACTGCATAACCTACATGGTTATTTTCCATTGTAAGACTCTCAGCGTTTCAGCATTGATCAAAGAGCTGAGAAATTCTGTCTCCTATGCCAACTCTCAGATCAGCAGTATATTTCATCCTCACTCCAGCACAGTTTAAGATCTTTTGAAGGATTTTGCTTCCGTTTTAAACATATGAGTATTGATGTTTATTGAAATCTGAAAGCCGGATGGGACCCAGCTCATTTTCGCATTCTGGCACCACTTGCAGCTAGTGACATGAGGTGCTTTTGCCAGCAAGGCCTGTTTTAATCAAAAGCTTTCATCTGAAATGCAATTCACAATTTCTGGGTGGTAAAGAATAATTCCCCATGGGATGAATGTACAAAGCTGTAATGCTGAGCACTTTAAATACTTTCGATAGGAGGTAAAAACTGATTTCATTGAGCAAACTTGTATCAACTGCTCACTGTCCCGAGGACATGGGATGAACAGGATGAAGTTCCTGCCCTTGAATAGCTTAGAGTCAAGTAGCATGTAAGCCATGAATACTATAATATGTTAGAATATAGTGAAGGCATTACAGAAGCCTTAAAAACTCGAGGAGTTCATGGAAGGCAGAAAATTACTCTTGGCCAGGATGCAGAGGGAAACAGTCATGAATAAAGCAGATTTTGTGTTGCATAGCTTTTTTGCTTTTGTTTTGATTAGTAACTAAGTTAAGGGGCTTATGGAGGAGGGAGTTGGAACTGGGCTTTGCTCTACATATTGGTGGTGACTTCAGTTATCCTCCCCTTCCCCACTCCAGGCATGGCAGTTGGCTGAGTTTCAGTGTTAAACCTGCTGAAAAGCAGACATCGTGACTCCCCTGGAGCATACGTCCCGAGTCTTAGCTGTGGGAAAGCCCGAGTGGCAGAGTTTCAAACAGAGGTGAGAGACCTGTAGACACCATTCTTTGTAACTCAGGACCAATCTAGCCGTATCCAGTAAAAGTTTTTGCTACCACAGTTGAGGTTTAAGCAGTGATAATCATGCATTCTCCAGACCTTTCTCAAGTTCAGAACCAATGGACAAGTAGATGCAGAAATCAGACAGGTGGTCAAAATGATATTTTCTGTCCTACTGATGCACCTTAGGGAGAGCATGCACATGGCATCCAGCCAGTAACCTCACACCTCCGCTCTCTCACCTGCCTCCCGAGCTGGAGGCCTTCCCTGGCAGGCTGGAGGGTGATACATGAATGAGGGAACACAGGCTGCGTGCCTGGAGGTCAGGTAGTTGCCTTCAGGGAAGGAAAGGGGCAAGCAATGCAGACAAGCTCAGTCCCCTCTCCGAATTCCCCAATCTGAGAAGCCATGCCTCCCCCTGGGATACTGAGTATGGGATAGAGGCGGAGTCCACAAGGATCAAGGGTGTTCCGGTCAAAGTGATCAGTGGAAATCTCCAAGGCATGAGGAACATTCCCTTGGGTTTCATTGTCTACAATAGGCTGTGGCTTGATCTCTGGATGGAGGAAGTCAGCGGTTTAATGTTTCATCATGGACCTTGCTCTAGCTCTCATGAGATGGGTGTTCTGACACCCAGCTGTGCCCACATCACTCCAGGTTACCTCACCTGTACCTGCACAGTTACTCACTGCACCCCTTAATGCCCCAGAACGGTGTCACTGCACCTCTTTATGCTCCAGAATGGTTCTGAGGCTGATAATTCCCTTCTGATTGTGTTCTCTGGGCAGGCCCTGCAGAGTAGGAGAGTGTGGATCTCCAGACATTATACAACATCACTCAAATACCAACTGAAAGTGCATCCTTCTATAACACCAGCAAATAGAAATGCTCCCAATTTGCCCATGGTGAACTCCTGTATATTAATAGATTTCCAGGGAGAAAGTAGAAACCCAAAGTGATCCTCCCCAGTTTTTATTCCTCTCAGCCTCAGCCAAAAAGTCTTCATTGTGATTCCTGGTGGCAGCTGTAGCCTGGGCTGTCTCTGCCAACCACACTTCCTTCAGGACTTCAGAAGTCCAACTGAGGTAATGCAAGCCTGTAATTGCTTCATCTTCTAGAGAATCCAGAGGGCTAATAGGACATGTACCTCATGACTAGCTCCACTCCTGTCAAATGCTTATATATGAGTATGCATGCACACCCATGCACTATGCACACACATAGACACAAACATGTGCACACACACATATGCATACAAGGCACAATAAGCATACACAAATATTTGTACCCACACATACGTGTACATACCTAACAGATACTTACATAAGCAAATCATCATTGGTATCACGGTTAACTGAGGCAAAATCATGTCCCCCGAACCCAGCAACTCATGCGGTGTGGAACCACACTGTTGGCACCCAGTGCAAAGATGGGGTGATGACTGATGGAAGAAGGGTAATCTAGACTTTTTTGGTTTCAACTGCACCACAATGTCAGTTAGTAAGCACCACTGTATGGACTTAGGTTTAATTGGAAAAACTCATTCAGCAAGCTGGGGAAAGCTCATCTACGCATAGTGCTTCCTCACAAACTTCATTGCAAAAATTAGAAATTTGCATAAGCTGCAGCTACAGTCCCAAAGCTTTACTGATGTGCATTTCTTTCCCACACAGCATAATCAAACCTCTATTTCAACTGTCCCTTTTTCCCCAAGTGACCTTGACCTCCTAGGATTGAGCTGAGGGCAGAACTCTGACAAATGACACAGTGTCTGCAACTCCTGTGCCACTATCACTACCTCTTGTTGTTGGGACTGCAATGACTTCTTCCTCAGGCAGGTGTTCCTACAACTGTGTGTTTACTTCCCTTACAGAATCATTTTTGGTGGATAAAGGACCTGAGCTGGTGTTGTTAAACATGAGCCCTGAGGTTCCTATAGAGGACTATACCTTGTCATGGGCTCTTGCTCACGACATTTGTGGTTTTTATCTTTTGAATTTTCCAGGCATTGAATATCTTGTGATTCTTTAATAACAGTATAAATACTTCTTTCTTTCTTTCTCCTCTTCTCCTCTTGTATTTTATTTTTATTGTTTCCTTGATATTTCTGTTTTTGTTTATTGAGGTGAAATCAGTATACAACATCATATAAACTTCAGGTATACAACATCATAACTTCACATTTGTATACACTACCCGGTGATCATCACCATAAGTCCAGTTAACAACTGTCACTATACAACTGAGCCCTTTCACCTATTTCTCACCCTGAACGCCCCCTCTGGTTATCACCAATCTAATCTCTATATTTCTTTTTTTTTTTTTTTAAAGATTTTACTTATTTATTCATGAGAGAGAGAGAGAGAGAGAGAGGGAGAGGCAGAGACCCAGGCAGAGGGAGAAACAGGCTCCACACAGGGAGCCTGATGCAGGACTCGATCCCGGGACTCCAGGATCATGCCCTGGGCTGAAGGCAGGCACTAAACCGCTGAGCCACCCAGGCATCCCTAATCTCTATATTTCTTAATTTTGTTTTTTTTTTCTTTGTTCATTTGTTTTATTTTTTGGATTCTACACATAGATGAGATCATATGGTATTTGTCTTTCTTTGACTTATTTCACATAAGATCCTCAAGTTCCAACCATGTTGTCACAAATGGCAAAATTTCATTTTTTTATGGCTGAGTAGCATTCCATCGTGTATCTCTTTCTCTTTCTCCTCTCATTCTCCATCCCACATCTCTCTATCTGTTCATCCAGCAATGGACACTTTGGTTGTTTTCATATCTTGACTATTGTAAATATGATGCAGTGAATATAGGGGTGCATATATCTTTTAAAATTAGTAGTTTTGTATTTTTTGAATAAATAAGCAAAAGTGAAATAGCTGGATTATATGATAGTTCTATTTTTTAATTTTGAGGGATCTCCATGCCATCTTCTATAGTGGCTGCACCAATTTACTTCTCATCAACAGTGCCCAAGGGTTCCCTTTTCTCTGCATCATGGCCAATACATGTTTTTCTTGTCTTTTTGAAACTATCCATTCATAGAGGTGTGAGGTGATATCTTATTGTGGCTTTGAATTGTATTTCCCTGATAATGATGTTGTGCACCTTTTATGTGCCTTTTAGCCCTCTGTGTCTTCCTTATAAAAATGTTGTTTCAAGTCCTCTGCCCATTTTTATTATTTTTTATTTTTTATTGGAGTTCAATTTGCCAACATATAGCATAACACCCAGTGCTCATCCCATCAAGTGCCTCCCTCAGGGCCCATCACCCAGTCACCCCCACCCCCCGCCCACCTCCCCTTCCACCCACCCCTAGTTCATTTCCCAGAGTTAGGAGTCTCTCATGTTCTGTCTCCCTCCCTGATATTTCCCACTCATTTTTTCTCCTTTCCCCTTTATTCCCTTTCACTATTTTTTATATTCCCCAAATGAATGAGAACATATAATGTTTGTCCTTCTCCGATTGACTTATTTCACTCAGCATAATACCCTCCAGTTCCATCCACGTCGAAGCAAATGGTGGGTATTTGTCGTTTCTAATGGCTGAGGAATATTCCATTGTATACATAGACCACATCTTCTTTATCCATCATCTTTCGATGGACACCGAGGCTCCTTCCACAGTTTGGCTATTGTGGACATTGCTGCTAGAAACATCGGGGTGCAGGTGTCCCGGCGTTTCATTGCATCTGAATCTTTGGGGTAAATCCCCAACAGTGCAATTGCTGGGTCGTAGGGCAGGTCTATTTTTAACTCTTTGAGGAACCTCCACACAGTTTTCCAGAGTGGCTGCGCCAGTTCACATTCCCACCAACAGTGCAAGAGGGTTCCCCTTTCTCCACATCCTCTCCAACATTTGCTGTTTCCTGCCATGTTAATTTTCCCCATTCTCACTGGTGTGAGGTGATATATCATTGTGGTTTTGATTTGTATTTCCCTGATGCTCTGCCCATTTTTTAACTGATTTTTTTTTCTTGTTGAGTTGTATGAGTTCTTTGCGTATTTTGAATATTAACCCCTCATCAGACATATGATTTGGAAATGTCTTATCTTATTCAGTAAGTTGCCATTTTGTTTCATTTATGGTTTTCTTTGCTGTGCAGAAGATTTTTGTTCGATATAGTCCCATTTGTTTACTTTTGCTTCAGTGTCCTTTGCCTTAGGAGTCATATCCAAAAAAAGGAAATGACTATGACCAATGTTAAGTAGCTCACTGCCTGTGTTTTCTTCTAAGAATCTTATGGTTTCAGATTTTGCATCCAAGTGTTTAATTCATTTTGAGTTTATTTCTGTATACAGTGGAATTTATGTGTATAATAGTGTTCATTCTTTTGCATGTGGCTGCCCAGTTTTCCTAATACCATTTATTGAAAAGACTATCTTTTTCCCATTGTATATCTTTGGCTCCTTTGTTATAAATACATTTAACATATGCATGTGAATTTATTTCTGGGCTCTCTTCTGTTCCATTGATCTAAATGTCTGTTTCTGTTTTTAGGACAATACCAAACTGTTCTGATTACTATAGTTTTGTGGGATAGTTTGAAAATAGGGAGCATGACACCTTCAGCTTTGTTCTTTCTCAAAATAACTTTGGCTCCTTGGCATCTTTTGTGGTACCATACAAGTTTTAGAATTCTTTGTTCTAGTTCTGTGAAAAATTCCATTGGGATTTGGTATGGATTCCATTGAATATGTATATTGCTTCAGGTAATATGGATATTTAATAATGTTAATTATTCCAGTAAATGAGCATGGGATACCTTTCCATTTATTTCTGTCTTCTTTAATTTCTTTTATTAATGTTTTGTAGTTTTTAGTGTACAAGTCTTTCACCTCCTTGGTTAAATTTATTCCTAGGTATTTTTTGGATGCAATTATAAATAGAATTGTTTTCTTAATTTCTCTTTTTGATAGGTTATTAGTATATAGAAATGAAACAGATTTCTTTATATTAATTTTGTATTCTTCAATGTTACTGAATTTACTTTTTAGTTCTAATAGTTTTTTGACGGTGTTTTTAAGGTTTTCTCTATATAGAACTCTGTTATCTGCAAATAGTGACAGTTTTACGTTTTTCTTCCTCGTTTGGATGCCTTTTATTTTTTTTTCTTGCCTAATTGCTATGGTTAGGGTTTCCAATACTATGTTGAATAAAAGTGGTGAGAGTGGGCATACTTGCCTTGTTCATGATTTTAGAGGAAAAACTTTCAGCTTTTCACTGTTGAGTATAATGTTAGCAGAGGACTTGTCATATACGGCCTTGATTTATTGTAATATATTCCCTCTATCTTTCCTTTGTTTAGAATTTTTATCATAAGTGAATGTTAAATCATGTCAAATGCTTTTTTTTTGTTTGTTTTTGTATCTATGGAGGTGATTATATGAAATTTATCCATTTTTTTTTCCTTAAGTAGGCTCCACACCCAGTGTGGAGCCCAATGTGGCGCTTGGACTCATGACCCTGACTGAGTTGGATACTTAACCGACTGAGCCACCCAGGTACCTCTATCCTTTGTTTGTTAATATGGTGTATCACATTGGTTGATATATGGATGATGAACCATCCTTGCATCTCTGGAATAAATCCCATTTATTCCTGGTGTATAATCCTTTTAATGTATTGTTGAATTTGGTTTGCGAAAATTTTTTTGAGGGTTTTTGCATCTATGTTCAGTAGGGACATTAGCTTGTAACTTTCTTTTGTTTGTGTGTGTCTTTGCCTGGTTTTGGTACCAGGTTAATGCTAGCCTTGTAAAATGAATTTGGAAGCACTTTCTTCTCTTCAATTTTTGAAAGAATGTGAGGATGTTTGGTATTAAATTTTCTTTGGATGTTTGGTAGGATTGTCTGGTTCCTGAACTTCTGTCTGGAAGTTGATTTTTTTTTATTTGATTACTGATTCAATCTCCTTGCTAATAATATTTCTTCAAATAGGTTTTCTGCCCCTTTCTCTCTCTTTTTTCCTACTGGAATTTCTGTAATGCAGAAATTATTATTATTCCTCTTGATGTTGTCCAAAATGTTCCATAAGCTATTTTAACTGTTCAAAATTCTTTTGTCTTTTTGCTGCTTTGTCTGTGTGAGTTCTATTGCCCTTTCTTTCATCTTGCTGATTCATTCCTCTGCTTCATCCAGTCTGCTGTTGAACCCCTCTAGTATATTTTTCAGATAAGTTACTACATTCTTTAGCTCTGTGACTTCTGTTTGCTACTTTCTTAGGTTTTCTGTCTCTTTGTTGAAGTTCTCACTGTGTTCACTATCTTTCCCTTGAGTTCACTAAGCTCCTTTATGACCATTACTTAGAATTCTTTATCAGGTACATTACTTACCTTTGTTTCATTAAGGTTTTTTTTTTTGAGGTTTTATCTTGTTTGGAGCATATTTTCCTATTCTCTTATTTTGCTCGATTCTCTGTATTTGTTTCTATATATTAGGTTAAATAGCTACCTCTTCCAATCTTGAGGGCATGGTTTTGTATAGGAGATGAAGTTTGTTATTTAACATTGCCATAGCTTTTGTTTTTTTATCAGACCTTTGTGATTATCTGAGTAGCCTGATTTGTTCTTCATAGGTCCCAGTTGATGAAGATGTGCCAAAACCTGCCAGTGTTCCAAAGGCAGAGATCTCAGACAGTGCCTAATTAAGCCAGATCCTCATGCAGCAGCTTTTAAGGTATGCAAATATATACAGTCTGGTAGACCTAAAATTGTGGCTTCCAGATGAGGAGTTCTGGAGGTGTCCTTTGGGCAACAGTTACAAATATCATTCCTTTAAATGGATGTATAAATCCTTTCTGATAGGTTTCAGCAAGCTGTGATGAGACCAAGGAAGGGTACTATATAATGTTTTTCTATGTTCCTGGGGGACACCCCTGTAGCTTTTGGATATGTGGCAAACCTGAAGCCTGATCCTTAGGATGAAGCTGAGGAACAAGAAGTCTTATTGCATGTGAAGATGAGGGATATGTTTCAGTCTGCTGTTTGTGCAGTTCCCTGGGGGTGGTAACCAGCCAAAGATTGTCTCTCCAATTATATCAGACCCATGGCACACAGAAACACAATCCCTCCTGGCCACCAGAGCCAGGTGCTTAGGGGGCATCTCCTGTATGGATTGCACATGCTTGCTAGCTGTGGTGGGGTGAACTATGGCATGTGAGGGCAAGGTACTCCTACTACAGCTAGCAGCCTATGTGGCAGGAGAGGGTGCAAAAATGGGACTTGCCAACACTAGCAACAATAAGGCAGATGGCGAGCACAAAAATTATGCCCACCAGTACCTCCATCCCAAGGGAGTCCCAACAGGTACCTGCCTCTCCAGCAAATGCTTTGAGATTAATAAATGAGTATCCTCTGCATACATTCTTGGTGACTTACAAATTGTTGCTTTTGTGCTGAAACCTGAGGTGACTGTGCACAAGCCTTTTAGAGTGTATTTTCTGTTTCCTACAACCCTGTGGTTCTCCTGGCAGTAAGCACTGTTGATTTTCAAGGCCAGATTCTGTGAGGGCTTGTCTCTTTGGTGTAGGTCCCAAGGTTGGGATACCTGAAGTGGAGTATAAACCCTTCACTTTTCAGGGGTAAGCTCCATATTATGAGATCTCTCCCAATTGTGGATTTCTGCATCTGGAGTGGGATTTCTTGCTAGACCACATCTCCATCTCTCCTACCTATCTTGATGTGACTCTCTTATCTTTTTTTGTGGTTTCAGGTCCTTTCCAGAGGGAATTGTTCCTTATGTAGCTGTAGATTTATTTTGTTTGTGGGAGGATTGAGTTCAGGATCTCTTTCTTCCTTTCTTTTTTCCTTCCTTCCTTCCTTCCTTCCTTCCTTCCTTCCTTCCTTCCTTTCCTTTTTTAAAGATTTTATTTATTCAAGAGAGAAAGAGAGTGAGAATGAGTGGGGGAAAGGGTAGAGGGAGAAGGAGAAGCAGACTCTCCACCAAACAGGATGCCCAATGCAGGGCTCAATCCCAGGACCCGGAGATCATGACCTGAGCTGAAGACAGACACTTAACCCACTGAGCCACCCAGGTGCCCCAGGATCTTTCTATAATACCATATTCAACCCTCCTTCTTTGGTCTTTTATGAAAAATTCTGTTGAATTTTTAGCAGCTTAACTTACTTCAAAAAAGTTGGTCCCTTTCCTTTCCTATTATATGTGAGGCTGGACCATTTTATTAGGAATAGAGTGTTTCACTTCTTTTACTTTTTTAATTATTTCATTACCTACAATTTCCCATATGTTCTTGATTTTACCTCATTGGAAAAAACTGATGTCAAGGAATTATAGATCTACCAGAAACATTAATTATTTAAACATATTGAGTTTACTAACCTGTGCTGATAATCTCCCTAGGTGATTTGCAAGACTTTTCAGCACCAGACTTTTCAGTAAACCAGTGATTCCTAGAGTGTGGTTCCCAGACCAGCATCAGCATCCCCTAAGAACTTGCTAGAAATATAAATTACTGGGCCCTACCCCATACCTACTGAATTAGTACTTCTGTGGAGGTGGGGCCAACATCTGTACTCAAACAAGCCCTCCAGGTGCTGTTGATACTCAATGTTTTAGTTCAGGCAATTATAAGAAAAATACCACAGACAGACTGCCTTGCTTAAGCAACAGAAATCTAGGGGATCCCTGGGTGGCGCAGCGGTTTGGCGCCTGCCTTTGGCCCAGGGCGCGATCCTGGAGACCTGGGGTCGAATCCCACGTCGGGCTCCCGGTGCATGGAGCCTGCTTCTCCCTCTGCCTGTGTCTCTGCCTCTCTCTCTCTCTCTGTGTGACTATCATAAATAAATAAATAAATAAATAAATAAATAAATAGGCAACAGAAATCTATTTCTCACAATCAGGAGGCTAGAAAGTCCAAGATCAAGGTGTCAGCTGATTCAGTTCCTAGTTAGAGCTCTCTTACTGGTTTGCAGATGGTTACCTTCCAGCTGTGTCCTCATTTGAAGAAGAGAAGTCACCTTTCAGAGTCTCTAGAGCTGGCTCTGACCCAGCCAGTTCTAGTGGTTTATACAGAATAATCCACTGGTCTCAAGACAGATTGACTGAGAGAGGTATTCATTTGTTTTAGCCCTTCTCTTCCCATCTCTGCCAACCACTTATTTTTTTTTCTGTCTCCATAGTTATACTTTTTCTACAATGTTATATAGTTAGAATCATACAGTATGTAGCCTTTTGAGATTGACTTCCTCCACTTGGTAATATACATGATTCCTTCATGCATTTTCATGGCTTGGTAGCTCATTTCTTTTTAGGACTGAATAGTATTCCATTGCCTGGATATATTAGAGTTTATTTATCCATTCCTCTACTAGTGTTACACTCATTTTACAGTTAAGAAAGCTGGGGCACAGAATATTAACAACTTACTCAATGTTACATATTTAGTGGGAGACAGAGGAAGGGTTTGGACTGGGACAGTCTACTTGTGAAGTCACGCTCATCACCAAAAGAGACATGCTCATTCCCTGTTACCTACTTCTGGAAGCGTCTCTATTCTTTTTTCTCAACAAAGTTACTAAGGCCTAGGAAACTCTAGTCTTTTGAGCCAAGTTAACTCATAAAAATAACTCATATACAGACTTGTTTGAAATTATATTCTCGAAAACTTGAAAACTCTATATAACTTCTTTAGTGTTAAATAGATTTCCCTAAAAAGTTGACAGAACATCTCACAAAAGGTTGCCACACTCTGATGGGCACTCAGGACTAGGCATGTTCCCAGGCACCTAACTGAAGGCATGCAGTGCTTAAATACCATAAGTATTGGTGGATGATGACTATGTGATAGAATATTGGCATTTCTCCTTATGAGCTAATAAGAAAGTAACAGCCCTGAGTTTCAGTTTTCTAAAAAGGCAGAAAAAAAAAAAGGAAAAAAAGAAAGGAGGGAAGAAAGGAAGGAAGGAAGGGAAGATGGAAGGAAAGAAAGGAGGAAGGAAGGAAGAAAGAAAGAAAGAAGGAAAGAAAGAAAGAAAGAGAAAGAAAGAAAGAAAGACATATATTTTCTCTTAAACTTGTGAGGATGAAATGAACAGGTAAGATGAGCCTTGTAAGAAGGTGCCCAACCCAGATTGCTTTTTTCCCTTCACTCAGAGGCTGAATGGCCCTGCTGGATCTTGTGACATTGCTCCCAGGACAGTCATGTGCTGGGATTTCTCTTCTCTTATATCAGGCCTAAAGCTCACAATTGAGCCCCAGGAGCTGCTAGAGCATGAATTATTTCAGAATTCCTTAAGCCACAGATTTTTTTCCCCCCAAAGATTTTACTTATTTATTCCTGAGAGACAGAGAGAGAGGGGCAGAGACACTGGCAGAGGGAGAAGCAGGTCCCCTGCAGGAGGTCTGATGTGGGACTCTATCCCAGGACCCCAGGATCATGCCCTAAGCCAAAGGCAGATGCTCAACCACTGAGTCACCAGGCATTTCAAGCCACAGAGGTAGGTTCCATGGTAATAAGTTCCCAAGCCATAGAGATTAAGAGTGTTAGATAGATGCCCAGGATATAACATGATTTCCTTAAATACATTATTTATAACATTCAATTTCTACATTTATAAAAATTAAAATAATATATATTTATATGTATAAAAAGGACTAGAATCTTTCTACTTAAATTTGAGTCCAACTGAAGAAAGCAGTATGAAGGCAAAGGGCAGACTCTTGGTACCTCTTAACATCACTGAAGGACTCAGTTTGTTCTTGGAGATGAAAGTGTGACCTGGACCTTAGGGCCCCATGTGCCTAATGATCTTGCCTGTTACTTGAAGTGCTTTTAGTCTGGTGGTAGGGTCCTTGAAACTGTTAGCTGCTAGCAGAGCAGGGTTTACATTATTAACAGATGCCAAAGCCACTTTAGGAATGCCATAAGACATGTTGAAGTCTAAACTTTGCAGCCTTAGAAAATCAAGGTGAGTATTTTCTTTTCAGCTGAATAGCCAATAATTTATTTCTCTTCCTGTAAATACTTAGCAGATTCTTAGAGTCCGCTAGCATAGTTCACATTGAATCAGAATTGAAAACAAAGATGAAAATCACTGTTTTGATTTAAAATAAAAGGGCTTTTCCCAGAGAATGGCACCATGTATGAGTGCCCTGCCTCTGTTCCCTGGCTTTACAGAAATGTTATGTAATTGTTCTAAGCTGAGCTGTGTCCCCCTAAATTCATATGTTGAAGACCTAATCCTCTGTTCCTGAGAATGTGACTGTATTTGGAGACAGTGTCTTTAAAGAGGTAATTAAGTTAAAATGAGATCATAAGGATGGACCCTAATCCAACATAACTGGTGGCCTTACAAAAAAGGAAAAATTTGGACACAGAGAAAGGCATCAGACATGTGCACACACATGGAAGACCTGTGAAGACACAGAGAGAAGACAGCCATCTGCAAGCCAAGGAGAGGCTTCCAGAGAAACCCTGCTGACACCTTGATCTCAGACTTTCAGCTTCCGCAACTGTGAGATCTAAATTCCTATTGCTTAAATCACCCAGGCTGTGGTATTTTGTTAGGGCAGCCCTCGAAGACTACGCAATAACATTTACATTTGAGGGATCCCTGGGTGGCGCAGCGGTTTAGCACTTGCCTTTGGCCCAGGGCGCGATCCTGGAGACCCGGGATCGAATCCCACGTCGGGCTCCTGGTGCATGGAGCCTGCTTCTCCCTCTGCCTGTGTCTCTGCCTCTCTCTCTCTCTCTCTGTGACTATCATAAATAAATAAAAATTTAAAAAAAAAAACAAAAAAAAAACAAAAAAAAACATTTACATTTGATTTTTCACTGCTGTTCTGAGTGAACAATAGGTAGTGAATCATTTACCCTGATTAACCTCACAGTCTCCCTTTTTCTAGGAAACTAAGGAGAAAATGTGTTAGATATGTCTCTGAATCCTTTTCTCCTATCAAGTGTTATATTTTTGAGACTAGCAATGGATAAGTCATAGCTCTGGGTCATTTCCAAGGTTTAAAAGAAAATCTACTACGATTCATCTGTAGTTCTTCAAAAAAATAAACATTACATATACATTCCACTAAATTAGAGAGTGAAACAATTTAATAATTGGAAGGACCACTTCCAACTTATTGAAGAAAAACTCTACAGAGAAAGTATTTTAAAAATCTTAGTGAAATATATTCCAGGATAAAACCAACCAGTGTTCATAAATTGGAATGTAAATTCACTTTGCTTCAATTTCTGCAATTGCTTCTGACAAGATAACTTTACAAGAGTTTTTAATATACACTTAAATGACTATTTCAGCTTCCAGACTAGATTACAATCAGAACTGGCCATACTTCAAAACTCATTCTTTCTGTTGGAATGTTGAGAAGTGCCTGCGTCATAAAACAACAATGCTATCTTTCTGCTGGCTGAGGTTGGCTGTAACCAGGATACCCTGTGATTCAAAAAGCCTAAAAATGGCCCAAACAAGTAGTGACTATTTTCCATACTCATGTTATAATTGTTATATGCATTTATAAAAATAACCAGATGGTACAGTCATTAGTTATCTGAATATCTAGTGAATGATAAAAGAAGTCTAATTTTTTTAGAGATAATTAAGAGTGATACCCTAAAAGCTTCCTTTAATGTACATCCACCTGCATATGTCAGAAATTTTTAATAGTTTTATACAGACTGATTTTAAAGGAATTTTTATTGTAACTTTTGATTGCCTGCTTTTGAAAAAGTAAAAATAAAAACCCATTGTAGCTAATAGCAATTATGACAAAAAGATTTTAGTTGGCCTGAGGTGCAAAAGAAAAAGGAAAAATATGTGTCCATGTTTCAGCCAAAGAATGTGACCTGAACTTTTGATTCTAATTCTTAGTCAGCATATTTTCAGACTTCTTGTTATGTAATGAAAATAAAGGTCAATGAACAAATAAATGTTAAAGCATATAAGAACAAAATGTGTCTATATTGGCTGATATCTTAAGCTGGATTCAAGATACATGGGTGTTTCTTAAATTATCCTCAAGACTTCATGTTATGTCTGAAATATCTAATAACAAAAAAATGCCTTTCCAGCATTTTAAAAATTTCCTTCTTTTGTGGATGATGACTCTTAGGTCTATCAATCTGTGTGGTGAGTCCCTATGGCTGGAGAAGTTAAAGGGAAGCCTGGTTGGCCCATCCTCAGAGCAGGCAATTGGAAGAAGCAGCCTGGCCATGTGCCCATGACTTTTCTTCTCTTTGTGCACCATTTTTAAATGTAGTAAGCCATTTTCTTGCCTTAAAAGGCACAGAATAGGAATCAAAATGATTTTTTGATGATGAGAATCCCATAATACTTCAGGGAGCTCCTGTGGGATTTTAGAAGTTTAAAAGAGGGAGTCTTTTGATACTGAAGTAGAAAAAAGCAGAGAAGAGCCACTGTCAGGAAGTACCTATCACTATTTGTTGGCAAAGACAGCTTATTGTTTTTAGAATGTAAGAAACAAAACAGGGTTAAGATGGGAAATGAAGTAGCTGCTTAATAGATATAGTATATGAGAAACATCTGGGTAGAGAAGCCCTAAATTTAAAGCCCTATCATATACACACAAAAATATTTAAATTTTGTTATTCCATAATTATAAAAAAATATATACCAGACAATGTGAATAATACCAGAACTTCAACCTATTTAGGTTGAATCTAGTGGTTTCCAATTGAGTTGTCCATTCTTTTTGCCTTCAGCCAACTTATTTATTATTCATTTGATATAGTGATATTATATTGATATCATATTGATGGTAAACCAACCTTGCATTACTGGGATGAACCCCACTTGATCATGGTGTATAATGTTTTTTATGGTTCTAAATTCAGCTGGCTAGTATTTTGTTGAGGATTTTTGCATCCATATTCATAAGATATATTTGGTTGTAGTTTTTTTTAATGATGTTTATAGTTTTCTTAGACATCTTATGATGTCTGCCTGGTTTTGGTATCAGAGTAGTCACTAGCCTCATAGAATGATTTGGGAAATGTTCCCTCCCCCAGGATGAAGGATTATGAAGAATTAGTATTAATTTTTAAACATTTGGTAGAATTTACTAATGACACTATCTGGGCTTACGTATTTCTTTCAACATAGCTTTTTTTTTGTTACTAATTTAATCTCTTTACTTGATATAGGTCTATTCAGGTTTTCTATTTCTTCTTGAGTAAGTTTCAGTAGTTTTTGTCTTTCTAGGAAAGACATATGTTTTATTTAATTATCTAATTTATTGACAAAATTGTTCATATTATTCCTTATAATCCTCTTTATTTTTGTAAGGCTGGAAGTAATGCCCCTATTTCATTTCTGACTCAGTATTTTTGTGTTTTTTTGTTTGTTTTTTTGTTTAAAGATTATTTATTTATTTATTCATGAGAGACAGTGAGAGAGAGAGAAAGAGGCAGAGACACAGACAGAGGGAGAAGCAGGTTCCATGCATGGAGCCCAATGTGGAACTTGATCCCAGGACTCCAGGATTATGCCCTGGGTGGAAGGTAGGCCCGAAACATCTTCCTGGGTGCCTGAAAGAGCAGGCCTATTGGGAAGAAGGAAATGATTCAGAGATCTAAACAGATTTATGAGCAGCTTTCAGAAGTGCAGAGAAAGAGAGAAGAGGAGAAGAGGAGATTGGAATATAAGTTATACTGGCTGCGAGCTCAGGTATTCAAGAAGAAAGTGACCAATCAACTCTTGGGGAGAAAAGTTCCCTGGAACTGATATAAGATTATTTTCCTCAGAATCTTAGAATTATATTATATTTCTTAGAATTATATTTAGATATATATAATCTTATATATAATCTTAGAATTATATTTTATCAACCTGAAGAAGCACAATCCTTACTTTTATGAGTAAAAAATTAAACTTTTATGGTTTAATAAAACTTAACTCGTTGTCCATGTGTAATTTAGAAGTAGTAACCTGAAGAGTCTGAGACCAATTGGTGATTAAGATTATTAATGGTTTGGTAGCAGTACTTTGTCCACAGTGGCCTTGCCCACGGGAATGTTTGTCACAATTATATCACTTCTGAACTCTAGCCACAAATGAGTCCCTTTTTGTATGTGCTTTTTGTTTTTTTTTTTTTTGACTGGGCTGAGCCACCCAGGCATCCCAGTATTTTTGTGTTTTTGAAACTGCAGTGTATCTCCTATAGACAGCATGTAGTTAAATTAAAAAAAAAATCTAGTGAGACAATCTCTGTCTTTTGATTAGATTAATCCGTTCACATTTTAATGTTACTATTGATGTAGTTGGATTTATGTGTGCCACTTTATTTTATTTTTAAGTGTCTCATGTCTTTTCTGTTCCTTTTACTACCTAGCTATGTTCTTTTGCATTAAGTGAATATTTTCTAATAAACATTTTGATTTAAAAAAAAGTTTTACTATTTTTTGAATTATTTCCTTAGTGGTTGCTCTAGGCCTTCTGATATACATCTTAATTTATAAATCAGTTTCATATTATACTAACTTATTTCTAATGAGATATAGAAATGCTGCTCCTATATAGCTTTATTACTTTTTTTCTGTTTTTTTGTGGCACTATTGTTATGCATATTGCATCCATAAATGTTACAAACTCCACAACATATGGTTACAAATAATCACTTGCACAATTTTATATCTTTTAAAGAACTGAGACAGGAAAGGGGAGTAAGTATATATTTATAGCTTTTGTAATATTAACTTTATTTTTTCCCATTGCTGATTCTCTTCATTTGTTCCCAGAGTTTTGAGTTATCATCTGTGGTCATCTCTCTCTCTCTTTTTTTTTCGTATATTTTTTTTATTAGAGTTCGATTTGCCAACATATAGTATAACACCCAGTGCTCATCCTGTCAAGTGCTCCTCTCAGTGCCTGTCACCCAGTCACCCCAATCCCCACCCACTTCCCTTTCCACCACCTCTTGTTCATTTCCCAGAGTTAGGTGTCTCTCATGTTCTGTCACCCTCACTGACATTTCCCACTCATTTTCTCTCCTTTTCCCTTTATTCCCTTTCACTATTTTTTATATTCCCCAAATGAATGAGACCATATAATGTTTGTCCTTCTCTGATTGACTTATTTCACTCAGCATAATATCCTCCAGTTCCATCCACGTCGAAGCAAATGGGGGGTATTTCTTAATTCTAATGGCTGAGTAATATTCCATTGTATACATATATGTGGTCATCTCTCTAGCCTAATGCAGTTTTGCTTCCATCCTTCTCTTTTGTGTCATTTTGGGAAAATATTTGGATTGGTTGTAGGTCCAACAATACAATCATATATATATATATATATATATATATATATATATATATATACACACACACACACACACATATATATAGTTTTATATAATTGATTTTTTAGAACAGTTAAGAGAAGAAAGGAGAAGAAATATGAATTTACACTGTCTTAAGATCGATAGTAACCTTTACTAGAGCCCTTGTTTTTCATGTGAATTCAAATTACTGTTACTTGCTCTCAGTCTGAAGAACTTTAAGTATTCTTATAAGATAGGTCTGCTATCAACAAATTATTTCTATATTTATTTATATAGGAATATCTATATTTTGTTTCCAATTCTAAAAGATAACTTTGCTGGATATAGAATTCTTTGCTGACTTTCTTTCTCTTTGAGCACTTTGAAACTGTTTCCCATTTTTTTCCTGACCTCTATTGTTTCTGATGAGAAGTCTGCTATAATCTTATCGGGGTTCCCTTCTGAGTAAAACTTTGTTTACCTCTTGCCAATTGGCAGAGTCACTTCTGGTCTTCTTAGCTTGTTTCTCCAGGGAAAAATCTCAACCTTATGAGACATGGTGGGCTGAGAGACATCTGGGTCCCAGTATTTTCAGTCTGCACCCAAAGTAGAGCCTCCATTCCACAAATGAGGACTGTGTTAAAGAAGAGTCCCCATATCTTTGCTGTACCCTTCTGTAACTTAGCTTCTGCCCCAGGTTGCTGAGACCAGGAGGACAAATGCTGACATCCTACCCTTCCAAGGAGGTAACTTAGTCCTCCTAGTGGGTTTCTAGGGAGAGAGAGAACCCTGTATTCTTGGTTACCTGCATCTGGAATGGAATTCTGTTTCAATGGAAAGAGAGAAAGGAAGAAGAAATGGGCCATGGTTTATATGTGATAGACTCCTGCTGTTCTTATCAAGTTTTAGTAGGTTTTTTTGAATAAATGTTCCTTCACTTACTGTTTCACCTTAGGACTATTTCCAGAGATTTAAATGGTTGTCTTTTTATAATTTTCACCAGTTCCACTGTGGAGTGGGTCTGTGGAGTTTTTCACATTTCCATGCCCAAAATGCATCTCTTATTCACATCCCCTTAAGTCTCATGTTTTACTGAGTCTCTTTTGAAGGATTATAGATTATTTTAGACCACTGTCATGGACTTAATTGTGTTTCCCAACCCCAAATTCATATGTTGAACTTTTAATTCCCAGTACTCCACAATGTGACTCTATTTGGAAACAAGATCTTTTGAGAGATAATTAAATTAAAATAATGTCATATAGTTAGGGCTCTAATACAATATGACCTTTGTCTTTATAAAGAAAAAAGGAAACACCAAGAACGCACATACACAAAGGAAAGACCATGTGAGGAATGGCAAGAAGGAGCCGTCTACAAGCCAAGGAGAGAGGCTTCAGCAGAGACCAAACCTGCTGACACCTTGATCTTGGACTTTCAGCCTCCAGAACTGTCAGGAAATACATTTCTGATGTGTAAGCTACCCAGTCTGTGGAATTTTGTTATAGCAAACTAATATAATGACTGTGATAATTTGGCCTTTTTACATTAATATTTTCTTCCATTATTGGTGGGCCAACATCTTTCCATTTCCTCTTATTACCAACAAAGCCAAATCAAACAAAATAAGACAAATTGTGGCAGTTTTTCCCCAACCTGCAGTGGAAATGGTGAGTTACTGAAGTGGTGAGAAGCATTTCTACTTTCAGATGGTCTTCTGCATCTTTTGGGGCTAACTCTCCAAAGAACCAAATCCACTGGACCTCTTTTCTGCAAATGTGGTGGTATTATTAAGATTTTTGAGGTTTGTTAACTCTCATCATTAATAGTACACACACTATTTCAAAGGACTGGAAAGCAAGAGTATGAGATACTCAAAAATCCTAAGTATATTTTGATTTTCTTTCTTTCAGACTCTCTTTTCAGGATAATAAATAGTGTGAAGCTGTACCCCTTCTTTTGTAGGAGGATCTTGCAAAGTTTTAACCACTTTTAGGTTTTGATGTTATTTACATTGTCCAGTTTCAGAAAACAAGGTGTTGCTTCCTCCTTCTTTCTGCCATTATTTCATTCTGCCTTCTTGTTTTAGAGGAACCTCTCAAATAAGAGAAAGATAGTGTAAATTTGGGGTTCTGTCAGTCAACTTCTTGAGACCTACTCCAAGAGACTTTGATTTTACTTGAGGCAAACCCAGAGTGTCCTAAAATTAAGCTCCTGTATTTCTGGCAGTGCCCTTGTATAAGTGTCATAAGATCCCTGTCTCCTACTGTATAACCTAACATCAAGAAGTGTGTGACCTTATGAAAACACACTTCTTCTGATTGGCACCAGTAGCATAATCTATCCCTCCATGATTCAAATTTTATAATTGGAATTAATAGTCCAAGAGTGGCATTGGTGCTAAATAGCACAATTGTGCCATCTGTTTCAACACCATAGTTTTGGGGATTTCTACATAGTATATTGAAGGATTATTTTAAGAGGTGCAGTTTATGATGGAGCCTTCTAATAGTGCCTCTTTACTAAACCAATTTGATATTTATAAATGCCTAAGGGGGGAAAAGCTACTGAAATTGTATCACCACCTTCAGAAAGATTTTTAAAGGGCTTGTTTAATATTAATGTAGTGTACAATTACTTTTGAGCTCTTGCCAAGAGTGCCAGGATAATATAGGATATGAATGTCCCAGTGTGCCTGAAAATTATTTTAATTTACAAAACCCTACTCAAGCTGCTGTTTGTAGATTTAAACTTGAGGGCAGATTCTGCATAAGGAGAAGAACATTTGTAAAACTATGCAAATATGCATCAGAATGAAGCCCCAGGCTTATAGCACATTAAAACACCTGAGATCTCATGGTCCAGAGGGAGACATTATATAATATGCAAAAGGACAAGATGCTTCTGGGGGTTGCAGATTTTGCAGAAGAGTTCAACAGTGGCTACAAGAAGGGGGGCCCAAATAACTCTTCCTCATGGGGTCCTCACACGTTTGCCCTTTCTCTTGGTTCCTGTGTTACTCAATTTCTCTCTCCTGGTCTCTCTAACATTTAATTCAGCTACAAAAAAAATTAGCTTTCTTTATTCTCCATATCTTTCCATATTATACTCTGAAGATTTTATCTTTCCTCTAAAAAATTTTTCCTAAACTAAAAGCCATCTATTCTGAGATGAATTATGTATCTTCTGTAGTGTTAAAACACTAAATATTTTTAGCATAGCACTATAGCATATCATCATATTCTCATGCTTAATGGAATGTTTTTGTTAAAATTATACAAAAATACAAATTACAGATTATTGTTAGACTAAAAGAGGATAGTATAACATTTAAGATATTAATAAACGAAGCTTGAATTGAAAACTCTGAACTGGAGCTAGGGTATCTTTGTTAATGATCTTTTGGTTATGCAGATAGTATTTTGCACAAGGCAACAGAAGTTCAGTTTTCCCTGAAGTCCTGCCATCTATTGACTAATTCATGCAATAAGAGTTTATTCTAACATTAATTTAAAAACAACCACCATTGTCTTTATTTATGGAATGGAAAATAGGTACGTTCCTTGTGTAATTAGTGATAGTAATTAGTGTAATATTTTTATTAGAAATATTTTAAAACATGCAATATCAAGTGATTATATGTATTCTTATTCTCTTTCCACAGAAAAAGGAAATAGATTTTAGAGAAGTTAAGTGACATCCAAAATCACTCATAGAGAACCAAGAAAGTCAGGATTTCAATCCATGTTTGATTCTAAAGTTTATGCTTATGCCAAGTGAAAAAGCAGCCACTTAAAAGCCCTATGATTTCAATGATAGTCAAAATAGTCACTTTAAAATATATATAAACATAAAATGTATCCTTTGGAAGGCTGTGGCTTCTTATTCTGTAGCCAGGATAACTGCCATCTTGTAGCACCTGACAGACACCTTTTGAACATGGCCCACGCAGTCACCATGTTCACTGTCCTACAATGTCACATGGGGAAGAAGAAGCTCCTTCATGTAAAAATTAACAGTCTCCATTGTGGGAAGAACTGAAGAGTAAGCTTAGTTTTCAAAGATATTTTACTATTATCATTTTACTTAATTCTCATCATGAGGCAGCAAGGCAATATTATTCCTATTTCCTGTGTGAGAAAATGTAACTTAAAGGTAAAGGAGTGAGTCACACAGCTAATGTGATAGAACTGGACTCTTAGTTCCATACTATCTACCAATCAAATGGATGAGTAACACTTGACTTTAATTCTGAATGAGAAGAAGGAACTAGTTGGTAAAATGAGAGTGGAATGTTGGGAGAGCATTTGTTACAGAGTATCTGCTGCTGTGAAACAAATGACCCCCAAACATTGCAGCTCAAAATCACAATCATTTTATGTATTCATGATTCTGTGTTTGGGGATTCAGGCAAGGCTCAGCAGATGGTTCATCCAATTCCATGTGATATCTTCAGGGATTGGAATGTCTAAGATGTTCTTTCCACTCATTTCTAGTTTCTCAGATGAGATGGTACCAATGGCTGGTTGAGACCATCCAACTTGGATGATGTGTCTAGGGCCATAGGATCTCTTTATTGGCTGTGTTTCTCAGTTTCCTTCTGTGTAGCTTCTGGGGCTTTGGCACTCTCTGTCTTACTCTTACTTGTTCTCTTGTTCCCTGTGATGCATCCACATGGTGTCACAGAGTTTCCTCATATGGTTTCTCCAGCAGGCTCGCCAGACTTCTTACATGGAAGCTCAGAGATTGCCAAAGTGCAAAACTAAAGGCTTCCAGAATTTGAGAGTAGTCACAAAATGAGCACAATATCTCTCCATCATACTCTTTTGACTAAATCAAGTCATAGGCCCCGCCTGGACTCAAAGGGAAGTATCAATACTGGGAAATGTGGTTAAATGGAGATACCAATTCAGCAGACTACCACAGTCCACCTTCTGACCCCCAATGATTCCTGCTTCTATCACATATTATACACTTACTCCCTGTAATGCCTTTCAAATGTCTTATTCTATTATAATGTAAGGCTCAGATCTCCTTATCTACTAAATTAGGTCCAGGAGTAGATGGGGCTCCTTGGGACTGGACTGGCTCAGCCTGAAGACCTGTGAACTCCAGATCCAAATGATCTGTCCTCCATCCACCAACCTACTTCAGAGAGGCAGTCATGGGTAAAACTGGATAACTCTAATCAGAAAAGGGAAAAATAAGAGGCCCATAGCAGTCACTGATCCATAGCAATTCTGAAATCCTGACGGGCACAGATTGCTAGTTCCTTGACCAAGTTCCAGTTCTCCTACCTAGGAGTGTTTCTCCATGGACTTCGGCTCCCCACTCTGAGTCGCATATGTCTTTTCTACGAGAAACGACCTTTGCTTACAGGAAGATGGTTTTCACAGCTCAAGTTTTGGAGATCCCCAAGACCACTCTCAATTTTAGTGATTCACTGAAAAGATTCACAGAGATTGGAAGCTTGTTATTCTTATGGTTATGGCTTATTACTGTAAAAGATACAGATTAAAATCAGCAAAGGGAAAAGGCACAAGTGGTGATGTCCAGGAGAAAGCAGGCACAAGCTGTCAGGTATCCTCTTCCATTGAACTGACCCAAAGCATTTAGTTCTCCCAGCAATAATGTGTGACAATATGAGTAAAATGTTGCCAACCTGGAAAGCCCACCTGAGCCTCACTGTCCAGAGTTTTTATTGGGGTCAATTATACAGGTACCCAATACCTCAATTACTCAGACTCTAGATCATTAGAGCAAAAGCAGGTATTTGCCAAAATCATATCATCATCATGAACTCTCTGATCAAACTGGTACAGCATGGCCCAATTCAGAATAATTCTTATATCAGGTGGAATATTTCAGGGGCTCACAGCTCATCGCCCAGAAACCAGGTCAGGTCCAGTTCTGAAATGATGCCTTTCTTGGGGATATGCAGTGTCTGAGAAACCCAGACCTTCTAAGTTAACCTTTTTCTGCATAGCCCACCTGCTCTGGTCCTTGTCCTAGGCTCTCCTTCAGCAAGCCAATCATCATATTTTTATAAGCACCTACATTTAGTATAACATTTATATGACAGATACAGTAATAATATCAGTATGAATATGCCTAACATTTGGAGAGGTCACTGTGGGATAGGGATAGATTTAAAAAACAACAAATCCATTAAATACATTTTTATATTTTTGCACTGATTTACTTGCATTCCCCTTTAATCTATTATTTTTACCTTGTGATAAGCTTGTACAGAACTATTTAACATAGAAATCAGCTGAAGGTTTGCTAAATCTAGTACTTTCCCAGGCAGGTAATTTTCCATTGGCATTACATCTTGAGGGGGTTTTAACTTGATCTCCCAACACATTTGATCATCAGTATCAGTATTATTATATGACTTATTTATACATAAGGCACTTGAATGTTCTCAACAATACCAGTGTTATACCATACTGCAGTATGGTCATGGTACAATTCAATTTTATTAGAGAAGATATCAGTAAGAATTACAGAGGTATTTGCTATGCCTTTTCAACAGAATAATCCCTTACCCATATACTAGAAATTATAATGGACAGGAATGATTACATTCGGCTATGATTTGGTCAGTTTTTGATCCCAAGTCAGTAGGGGAAAAGCCAGTTCTTCTCTCTTATTTCAAAAGTTTGTACTGAGACTGACTTCCATTGTACATTGTTATAAAGTGGGGTCCACATGCCTTCTACAGGAAGGACCCAGGTGGTGTTCAGAATATTTCCTAATTCTGCTTACTACAAGATATGTCTTATTTTGATCTGTTCTTGGGGTGAAGGCAGTCATAGAACATCAAAGTAAATTATAAGTGCTCTTAGGGAATTTTGATATTTTAAAGGTCCATCTATTTAAAACAGTCAAGAGATTCTGTTGGGCCAGGGCTAAGCCTTTCCCAATGCTGGGTTCTGGCTTTATTCAGCACTATCTGTTGAGTTTGCCTGACCACTTCACTAAAAGCCCCCTATCTTTCCAGGCTGACTGTCATCCATTACTCTTTTCCTGAGAGAGAAAACCCTTGAATCTGCTTATTCGAGTTAGTGAATCTTTTTCTTCTGAGTGCTGCTCCTCATTTAAAGCAAATTCAATTTGTCCTGGGATACCTAGACCATCACCAATGTTCCCCTAAGGCTCTTTTCCATCCTGTGGGCCAGTTTTGCTTACTCCACCATTCATTTTGTTGCCACTATGTTCTAATGGCTTAAATGCATTAGATGCTTGTTGTATGCCCAAAAATGTTAGGTCCTCCATACTAGGATCAGGTGGATGGTAGTCACACCTAGATGTAATTTAGTCTGAGTATGCCATAAGGCCACCACAGCCTTCCTTGTCTCAGAGTGAGACCATTTCTTAGGGAATTTCAGAGCCATCATGTGATGTCTCTTGCTTAGTTCCCATCAGCCTTTCTATTCTGTTTCATAGATTTCCATACACAAAAACAAAGCTTGTATGTATTAGTGTACAGAATATTTTAGCATGTCAGGCTTGCAGTCTCTATGTTTTATTCACTACATCCATGAACTTTTCTAAGCATCTGGTCATCAAGGTTTATAGTTACATAGATTAGTCTGCCAAGACTTGTACACTATGCAGCTCAATGGCTATATGTGGAGTAGTTCCCAGAAATTCCTTGCCAGATGATACGCTTTGTAATAGATGTGACCTGAAAAATAAGAGTCAAAAGATAATGATATATTACTAGAGTCCCATTCATCTTTATTAAAAATTGGTCTAGTTCATCATATTGTATGGCCAAAACATCTTCCAGAGCCATCCCTCTCATGCTTGCAGGCTTCTATTTAATCTTGTCAGGTTCAAAAGCAGGTGTGGTCTTGGCGGTATATAGCTTTACCCTTTCAGACATCTATTATAATTGAACTAAGAGAATATCATCCCTTCCTCTGAGACCTTCTTGAGGCTGCAAAGTAATATTGGATTTCCATCGTTTCATAGCTCATTTATGCATTAATTTACCCTTGGCTAAAGTTTCTCCTTTTTTCCACTTGTCATTGATTTTTACACAAACTTTTCCAATTTTAGAAGGAACCTAGGTTCTACCACCGTGTTGGTTCTGATTGCCAGCAGCAATGCTTGTCTAGCAAGTGCCTCCCACTTAGTCTATTTCCACTGACATAGGGTAAGTTTCCACTGATATGAGGTACAGAACTAATGGACTATCTTTATCATTAGGTAATATAGCTATATTCACTGTCAACCCTAATTTTGACAGTAAGAGTGAAGGCACACACACACTTCACCACATAAAGTCCTGGCATAAATTCTGGAATTTATGGGAATTCTGGCATAAATGTTTTTCCTGGGAATTCTGGCATAAATGTTTAAAGCTAATATTCTTGCTTAAGGATCATTCCTGCTTCTAGCACCACTGTTACAGCTCTGGTCCTGGAGCTGTTGAGGTGATATGGGGGAAAATTGAGTAGCTGTGCAAGCCTAGCATACCCTCTTCCCTAGATATACCCAGAAAAGCATCAACCCAAACATGCTCTTCCATTCTGCCGTATTCAAAACCAAAGAGACTATCCCTAAATTAGCCCATTTTAGTAAAAGTTCTTCAGAAAGTGAAAATATTAGTACTTTCTTGTTTTGCCTCCCCTAACCACCAAGACTACCTTCTTAGTGATCAGAGGTTGAGGATCTGCTCCACAACAACCTTTTACTTTCATTTAAGCTATTACAGATAAAGACCAACTAAGATTACATATTGAGTTTGCTTCTCATTATTTTGCATTTCCTTCCATATCCAGTGAGTCAGTTCCTTAGGAGTTGGGTCTATCTCCCTAAATTCCACTGATAAATTTTACTTCCAATAACTGGTTATGGTACAGCAGTTGTCATTCCACAGGTGACTTAGTAGCCATTCAGGCACCAGTTTTGTCATCCCCCATCCTATCACCTTGCCTTTCCCCAAACAATGCTTTCACCATATTTCAAGTGAGTTAGGGTTATTCTAGAAAATGCCACCTCTGAGTGCCCACTGTATCAAAGGTCCCCAAGACCAAACCTTACTCAATGATTTACTGGAAAGACTCAGAAAACTCAGAAGCCATTATAGTCATGGTTATGGATTACAACAGTAAACCGATATATATTAAAACCAGTAAAGGGGCAATACCCAGGAGAAATCAGATGCAAGCTCCCAGTGTCCTCTCCCAGGAGTCAATGGACAGACTTATTTCTTCCAGCAGTGATGTGTAACAATATATAGGAAGTGTTGACTACCAGGGAAGCTCACCTGGGCCTTAACAGCCACTGTTTTTACTAGATCAGTCATGTAGGCGTATGGGGCCTGCATGACACACTTCAGCTACTCAGACTCTAGCATCCAGAATACAAAACCACTTCTAGGTAGAATATTCCAGGTCTTAGAGTTCATATCCCAGGAGCCAGCCAATGCCCAGTTGTGAAGACAGATATTTCCTGGGAATATGAACTGTTTGAGAAACTCAGGCCTTCTAAGCCCTTTTCTACATAGCTTGTTTTCTTCCATAGGAAGCTGGAGACCTAGAAGCCTCTTTTCATTTTGAACTGTCTCTGGTCTTTTTAGTCTAATATATTGTAAGTCCTTTGAAAAATTATCAAATTTCCAGTGTATCAAATTATAAATCTACCCTATTGAATAAAAGCCACATCCATAAATCCCTTCAAGAAATCTCTCTCTCTACTTTGAGGTGAAAGTGAGGGTAGTACGGGATAAATTAAACTTCTTAGAAGCTTTACTGCCTACCTGGGTAGTCCATTAGGTACAGTCTTACAGTACTTAAAAATGAAGCTTTTTTTGTGAACCTGAGAGTCTGTGAGGTTTCACTATAAAAATTCCTGCAGTCTTAGCAAAGTATCTTACAGAGTCTTATTCTGGGGATCACTCTCTTACTGGCAGCACTTTGGATTTTATCTTTGCTCTGGGGAAATTGATAATGTTGAGAATCTTTCACTACAAAAGACTGGGGATGAAAAATAGCTTTATATTGGAACTCAGAAGGTCCTGGTCATTATGCATTTCCTCTAAATTTCACTTGAAAATGAAACAGTTCTTTCTTTAGCTCATTTTATTTTTTCCTGTGGGAAAAATATTTATTATAAGCTGCTAATAGAAGCCAGTTGCATTTTGTCATGGAAATCTCCTTAGCCACATCTTTAATTTTATTAGGAATCCTTTTTGTTGTCCATTTACTGAAAGCAAGAGTTTCTTGCTATCCTGGCACAAATCAGCTGCTTATTTCCTCACTGACCTTCTAGTCTTCACTGTCTTGTGAGGCATCTGGAAGTTTGTCTCACTGCCTGGCCTTGAAGCCAATATGGAATGGCTGAGTTTTTCCATCTTGATCTATCAGTTTCTGATGAGGATGTGTTAAAGTCACCCACCATGATGATAGTTTCGGCAGTTTTCCAAAAGATTCCATTGGGTTTTCAGAATATCTATATTTATCTCAGGGACATTTGGGGCATATAAGTTCATGATTTCATTATATCTGCTAGCATAATTGCCCCTTTTTATTACTGTGTACAATCTCACATCATCTGTCTTAATGCTTTATCCTCAAAGTCCCTCTTGTCTGGTATTAAGATCTTTATACTATCTTTTGGTTTGCCTGATATCCTCTTCCAATTCTTTATTTTTAATTCTGTTTTTATGCCTTATACCCATATTACATAACACCAAATTGCTAGATTAAAAAAATGTTTCCAGTAGTAATAATTTCTGATGAATTTGGGCATATTTTTAAGATTTTGTTTTATATTGTTTGTCATCTCTAAGGACATGCCATTTGCCATTTGGTATGAGACTTTAAGGATGAAAAGCATTCAGGCTTGGGACAGACACTTTGCAGGTAAAAAACAAACAAAAACAAGTTCAAAGACATGGAAGCAGGGAAAAGAGAAACTTGACATATCCAAGGACAAGAGAGATCACTGTGGCTGAAGTCTGGTATAAAAATTCTCTGGGGTGGAGGACAGGAGCCAGGTGGGGAATGGTCTTGTAGCCATGCTGAATATTGGGAGAATCTGTGTCCCAAGAAGGGAGGTTTCCATTAGGGAATACTCCCAGCTTCTTTCCATCCACAGGGGGCCAGTACATCTGCTGAATGGTGAGACTGGGAAAGGCAGCTGAACACGCCCCTTCCAAGCTCCTCTTTGTGGGGAAATAAACTTGCCTGCAGAAGGCATGTGTCATGTCTGTGCTCTGTCATGTGATGAGCTCTGCCTGCTGTTGTTATTGAGCCCATGATCATCTGGAAGTGCCACTGTCTAATCTAGGGCTGTGCTGTCAGCAGCCCTAGTTGGCTGATACTCCACTGCATTCTCTAAGCAGTTTTATCAGAAGTAAAGATTGTGCTTTGCCTTCTATATGCCTGTCTTCTGGATCTATTAGGGTGTAAAGATATTATTTAATCAGCTCATTAATAACTTAGTATTTCTTTAACTGCAATGTGAAAATTTTGAGGGGTTTCAAGTCAGAGGGAAGCTGATTTATGTTCTATAAAGATCATTTTGTTTACTGAAATCAGAATGGAATGTAGAGGTCAAAAATAGAAGCTTGTTAGTAATCCAGTGAAGAAGAAAAGTGGGTTAAACTTGAGATTTGTTTAGATTGGGTGTGGGGAATGAATGATAAGACAAAGTTTATTGTAGTTCTTGGTTTTTAAGCTTAGTAATTGAGTGGAAGGTGCTGCTAGGTATGGAGGTTGGAAAGTTCTGGGAGGATAATATCTTTAGGGGCTTGGGATTTGTTGAGTTTGGAATACCCATTGGATGGTCAAGTACAGATTTCAGGTATGCAATTGAATTAGATGTGGAAACTTAGGGTTACATCAGGACTAAAGGCATAAAATTGGGAGTCATCAGTAAAAGGTGGTATTAAATGGCTTTGGATTCTGCATAGAATGTAACAAGTATTTGATACTTGTGATGGGTGTGATGGTGTAACAGTACAAGGTAGGGGAGAAAGCCAGTGGGAGTGCAGTTATCACAAGTACCAACTGCAGAAAAAGTTGCTTTATGAACTTACACATCTCACAATGGAGATAATCGGAAAGGTATTATGGCATAAAGCTTGAAAAGCAATGTCAGGAATGTTATGTTTAATCATGAGGATGAAACGTAATCTCTGGGTTTAAAATTGCTTATTTCACTCTTTTTAAATTTATTGTTAGGGCATAATTTTATGAATGTTATTCATTTCATAAAATAAAATTTCAGAAAACAGAAAAATGTATACATCTATGCTTAAATCCAGAAAAAAATTATTTTGATACTGTTTAGCTAAAAATAATAGTTTAAAATGTGTTGAGGGAAAAATCTAAAATCTAAGAAAGCCAAAGTGTCAAATTCTACGGAAAATGTGTAATTTTTTTATATTAGGAAAAAACTTGGATTCATTTGTGAAAATCAGTACGGAAAAATTTCCTAAAGTCTTTGCTATTACAAAATTGAATTTTTTTTAACTGTAAAAAATTAGCAACTTGATAATAATGTAAAAGGATGAACATTTTTTTTTTTTAATGATCCAAAGTGGACTAAAACCATCACAACCACTGCCAGGAAAATATCTACAAACAGATTGTCCTCCTATTATTAGATTGGCGTTAATAATTATCCAGGCTCCAAATGGTAGTTTGGAGAATTGCTGAAAGAATACTTTCAGACCAATTCTTCCATTTGAGACAATTTTGGGACTAAGAAATATGTGGAATTGAATTAAAATACTGGTAAAGCAACTTATTTTCTCTTCTCTGTTGCAAATAGAGAAGCATTCTGGTTGAATCTTGTAGTTCTAGGAAAGGGGAGAAAGGGAAGTAACTTTTGTTCAGGCCAAGGGTGGAGGGGCCCCTAATCAGTAGGTAAAGATTGAAAGGAGTTAAGAGACTAAGCCTGCCCTCAAGGAGCTCATGTAGCTACTTTACCTAGAAGCAGTTACCCAGACAGATACAATTTCTTTTCCTGGATGACATCATTGAGGCTGAGCAAGAGGGACAGGAAGTTGCCCACAGTTACCCCTGAAGATGGTGGCAGGGCTCCTGCCCATCCCAGCTAGAAGGAGCATACGATCAGAACCAGCAGAAACTGAATGTATAAGATATGTTTTATGGGTGGAAGAGCAGCAACAAGTATTTGTTATTCATTGATTCGTTCATTTAGCAAATACAGTGTACTGCCAAAGTAGCCATACTAGGCATATGGTGGGAACGGAACTCTAATTGTGGGAAGAACAGATGTGTCCTTCTCTTAAGAGTTTACATTTTAATGGGAGATAATAATTATGAAGGTAAAATGAAGCGTGGAAAATACCATGACAAGAAATGCTATGGATGTCTACACTTCACTCTCACAATTTACTACAGTAACACACAGTTGCAGCAAAATTACTGGGCCCTCTCAGTCTCTTTTGATTAACATGAATATTGATTACAAGAACTTATAGCCAACCTTGACCCAATCAATGGGCCAGTAAATGTGTAACTGATGAGTTATTTTGGGGATATATATGATTCTTCTTGCTCTGGTTCACTCTCCATAATCCCCTAATTTTGTCAGGGAACAGGGAGAATTGCTGAAACTAAACTCGGTAACTGATTTTATTTGCATGTTTGCTTAAAAAGAAAAGATATGAGGAATGCCTGGGTGGCTTAGCGATTGAACATCTGCCTTTAGCTCAGGGCATGATCCCCAGAGTCCTGGGATCAAGTCCCACATCAGGCTTCCCACAGGGAGTCTGCATCTCCCTCTGCCTGTGTCTCTGCCTGTCTCTCTCTGTGTCCCTCATGAATAAATAAAATCTTAAAAAAAAAGAGAGAGAAGATATGAAAATAAGTTTTAAACTATCTGCAAATTTCAATTATGCATGACTTTGTTGGCTTCTCTTTTTGTTTCTGAAGATGTTTATCTGCCTTTCCAATAATCTGTCTCAGTATTATTATGGAGTAAGTATGTTAACAGTCCTGATATTTTTTTTGAAAATGGAATAAGCTCAAAAGTTTTAAAGAATAATCTGGAAAGATATAAAAGAAATATAAATATATTTCAACAGTAATTTCGTTAATCAGAGATAGCCATTGGTAATATAGTTATATTTTCATATTGTTTTAAGTTTACAATTTTTTCATAAGAGTATACTAGAAAATTTTTCTAGATTAGTGCACATAATTTTAAGTTACCTTTTAATAGTTATAATATTTTATTGTATGAATGTATCATAAGTAACTTAAGTATCCTCTTATTTAACGGTGAAGATAATTCTATATTTTCCTTATAAGCAATACTGCAATTAACATACTTGCACACATCTTTTTAATTTTATGCACATGTGCACAAAACAGAGAAAATTAAACATAAATGACTTGAAGAAAAGCTTTTTTCTGATATCATATCAGACATGAGGTGAGGCATGCTAAGGATTACTTAAGCTCACCAAGGTTGAGTAAAAGTATTGGCCATTTTAGGCATTGGTCATTATCAGCGTTGTTTCTGATTAACAAGGAATCTTTGAGAATAAATTAATCTTTGGCAAATCTTAGTATGAATTGTCAAGAGATGCCTGGGGAAGGAGAATGAGTGTGGGGAGGCAGAAACACTGGGATGGAAATCCGATAGGATATCATTATGGGGAGCTAATTGTAATGTCACAATAACAAATGCCAGAAATTAAAAGAGAAATGTGAACTGGAGTCTATTTTGATCCTCTTATAGCTCTAACCATTCATTGTCTTCCTACTTCCTTCATAGATCTCAATTCTGAGGTCTGTAAAAGAAGGATTCACTGATAACTTATTTGTTGCTTATTTTTAAAAATACTATTATATTTACAATAGCCAAGATATGGAAGCAACCCAAGTATCCATCCATAGATGACTGAATAAAGAAGATGGACAAAGAAGATACAGGTATAATGGTATATTACTCAGCCATAATAAGGATGAAATCTTATCATTTGCAATCACATGGATGGAGCTAGAGAGTATTATGTTAAAGTGAAATAAGCCAGTCAAAGAAAGACAAATACTATGTGATTTCACTCACATGAAATTTAAGAAACAAAACAAATGAATAAACAAAGGGGAAAAAAAAGACAAACAACAACAACAAAACAGACTCTTAAACACAGAATAAACTGGTGGTTGCCAGAGGGGAGGTGAGTGGGGGGATGGGTGAAGCAGATAAAGGGGGTTAAAAGTACACTTACCTTGGTGAGCACTGAGTCATGTATAGAATTGTTGAATCATTATATTGTACTCCTGAAACTAATATGCAACTATTTGTTAATTATACTTCAATAAAAATGCTATTATATAAGCATATTTACTTTGCCATTAATACAGGTTTTAGTCTACATACAATAAACCTAAGATAAGGGGGTATCCATTTTGAGGGAATTGAAAAAGCTAAGGAGGGTAAAGAACAGTGAGTTCTTCTTTTTTTTTTTTTTTTTTTTTAAGATTTTTATTTATTTATTCATGAGAGACACACAGAGAGAGACAGAGAGAGGCAGAGACACAGGCAGAGGGAGAAGCAGATTCCATGCTGGGAGCCCAATATGGGCCGGGTCTCCAGGATCATGCTGAAGGCGGCGCTAAACCGCTGAGCCACCCAGGCTGCCCAGAACAGTGAGTTCTTATCATAAGTCCAAAGGACATGAATATTAAAATTAAATGAACACCGGCTATATCCGTACCAGGTAGTATAAGGACGAATTTAACCAAGGTGACAGGATGGGACTGATGACTAGTCTTTTTTTTTTTTTTTTTCCTGGTTGCTCATTTCTTTCTTTTTTTTTTTTTTTTAAATTTATTTTTTATTGGTGTTCAATTTACTAACATACAGAATAACCCCCAGTGCCCGTCACCCATTCACTCCCACCCCCTGCCCTCCTCCCCTTCTACCACCCCTAGTTCATTTCCCAGAGTTAGCGTCTTTACGTTCTGTCTCCCTTTCTGATATTTCCAACACATTTCTTCTCCCTTCCCTTACATTCCCTTTCACTATTATTTATATTCCCCAAATGAATGAGAACATATAATGTTTGTCCTTCTCCGACTGACTTACTTCACTCAGCATAATACCCTCCAGTTCCATCCACGTTGAAGCAAATGGTGGGTATTTGTCGTTTCTAATGGCTGAGGAATATTCCATTGTATACATAAACCACATCTTCTTTATCCATTCATCTTTCGTTGGACACCGAGGCTCCTTCCACAGTTTGGCTATCGTGGCCATTGCTGCTATAAACATCGGGGTGCAGGTGTCCGGGCGTTTCATTGCATTTGTATCTTTGGGGTAAATCCCTAACAGTGCAATTGCTGGGTCGTAGGGCAGGTCTATTTTTAACTGTTTGAGGAACCTCCACACAGTTTTCCAGAGTGGCTGCACCAGTTCACATTCCCACCAACAGTGTAAGAGGGTTCCCTTTTCTCCGCATCCCCTCCAACATTTGCTGTTTCCTGCCTTGTTAATTTTCCCCATTCTCACCGGTGTGAGGTGGTATCTCATGGTGGTTTTGATTTGTATTTCCCTGATGGCAAGTGATGCAGAGCATTTTCTCATATGCATGTTGGCCATGTCTATGTCTTCCTCTGTGAGATTTCTGTTCATGTCTTTTGCCCATTTCATGATTGGATTGTTTGTTTCTTTGGTGTTGAGTTTAATAAGACTCATAGACTTTATAGATCTTGGAAACTAGCCCTTTATCTGATATGTCATTTGCAAATATCTTCTCCCATTCTGTAGGTTGTCTTTGAGTTTTGTTGACTGTATCCTTTGCTGTGCAAAAGCTTCTTATCTTGATGAAGTCCCAATAGTTCATTTTTGCTTTTGTTTCTTTTGCCTTCGTGGATGTATCTTGCAAGAAGTTACTGTGGCCGAGTTCAAAAAGGGTGTTGCCTGTGTTCTTCTCTAGGATTTTGATGGAATCTTGTCTCACATTTAGATCTTTCATCCATTTTGAGTTTATCTTTGTGTATGGTGAAAGAGAGTGGTCTAGTTTCATTCTTCTGCATGTGGATGTCCAATTTTCCCAGCACCATTTATTGAAGAGACTGTCTTTCTTCCAATGGATAGTCTTTCCTCCTTTATCGAATATTAGTTGACCATAAAGTTCAGGGTCCACTTCTGGATTCTCTATTCTGTTCCATTGATCTATGTGTCTGTTTTTGTGCCAGTACCACACTGTCTAGTCTTAAGCTAGGCCCTATCCTAGAGGAAAAACACAGTTTCCTTTTGGGGAGAGTTCTTACTGCCGATCCAACTAACAAAGCAATATCCATAAAGAGGCAATGATTGTTGTTCACAGATTTGCAGGTGAGAAAATGCAAGAAAATCTTGGCCAAGATAAAAATAGCTTCTCTTATCCCTCCAGGTTCCTTTCAACGCATCAATAACAACACTGGTAAAATGTATATTACAAAGTACTCATACCAAGTACCATGTTTTCTCTTCCTCATGGAAAACAATCCAGTGCAGTTGGGAAACTGTGATTGTTATCTACTATCCTTAAATTAATCACATCAAGAGCTGTTAACACCTTTCTCTGAAATATTTATTGGCATATTGTAAAATTAAAATTTGTAGTTCTTGTGGCTTTCTAAATGTTATTAGATCAAAGAGAGGGATTTGCCTATCAAATGCCTATCAAATACGGAATGATTAACTGGACAGTGGATCGTCACTTCTGTCCTAAGAGAGGTAATATGGGGGTGTTCAGAGCACCTAAATAGTCATATGGTTACATGTTAAACTCTGTATTTGCCCTCCAAGAGGGAGTTGCAATAGAATTAGCTTGGACTTAAAAAACAAACAAGGTCTCTCTAGCAGATGGCTTAACTGAGTGTAGCAGAAGGCTGAAATTAATGTAAACAATATCTAAATATTTAATAGGTTTTTGGGTAGAAGATAAATGGTTAATAGAAAACCCTTCATTGTCCTCAGTATCTTATTGTCACAGAATGCTCACCCCCTTGTTTGTTTTCAGAGTATTTAGCCTACATGAGAGAATTAGATATTATTAATTTTGACCAATACCAAAAGTGTCTACTATAGCACTTTAAAAACCAAATTTGTGATAGTTGAATGAAAATACAAATGTTTTCTCTCCATAAATAATGTCACAAAACCAAATCTCTTATTCATTGTATAAATCAGAAGAAATTTACCATTTGTTAAAATTTATCCATTCTAATGTTAGAAAATGCCTGCGTTTTAGGAATTTTAATGCATATTATAATCTTTTTCTATTGTGAATTTTACATTCTAATATAATTTGTTATTATTAAAATGATTTCTCGCAGGTCATCTTAGAGAAGTGTCTGAAAATCTAGAATGAAGATGTTGATTTGACCTATTTATGCATAAATAAATCTTCCTATAGCTCAGCCTTGAATACAAAATTATATTACTGTGGCATTACTGGATTAAGTGAGTTTACTAGTTTCAGAAAAATTCTCTTGATGGACACAGAATTTCTTGATTTTGTTCCAGTAGGTTTTTAAAAACTAACTCCAATCTTACTTTCATTTTGATCTGGCTTATCCATTAAAAGTTGTAGCCTTGACCAGATGACTTCTAAGAGTAATACCTCCTGCTATCAGTGCCAGTGTTAAAAAGAAGTGGCTTAGGGAGAAGTACAAGAAATAACAGAGTAGCAATACAATGACTGTGGCGGGGGGCGGGTGGTGGTTGAAATTGTTTCACTAGAATTTTAATATATTCTGAGTAAAAAAGATTCCTAAGAGATCAGGAAATCCAACCCTTAGTTTATTGTAGGAAGTTAAGTCAGAGAAAGTAAGTGGCTTATATAATGCTGGTTGCAGAGCAAAGACTAGAATATATGCCATTTGAGTTATTTACTTATCTCTTTTAAAAGTATAGTTGACATAAAGTATTCTATTCAAGTGTACATCATAGTGACTTGGTATTTTTATTTTTTTAATATTTTATTTATTTATTCGTGAGAGACACAGGGAGAGAGGCAGAGACACAGGCAGAGGGAGAAGCAGGCTCCCTGTGAGGAGCCTGATGTGGGACTCGATCTCAGATCCCCAGATCATGCCCTGAGCCAGAGGCAGATGCTCAACCACTGAGCCACCCAGGTGTCCCGACTTGATATTTTTATATATTACAAAATAATCCCCACAGTAAGTCTAGTTACTATCTGTCACTATACAAACTTATTTCAACTTGACTATACTCCCTATGCTGTATATTACATTCCTATGAATTATTTTATAAGTGGAAGTTGTATCTCTTTTTGTTTTTATTAAGTTTCTATTTTATTTTAATTTTTTATTGAAATTCAATTTGCCAACATATAGTAAAACATCCAGTGCTCATCCCATCAAGTGCCCCCCTCAATACCCATCACCCAGTTACCCCAACCCCCTGCCTGCCTCCCCTTCCACTACCCTTTGCTCATTTCCCAGAGTTAGGAGTCCCTCATGGTTTATCTCCCTCTCTAATTTTCTATTTTAATCCCACTATACTTACGTACAGTGTCATATTAGTTTCAAGTGTACAATATAGTGATTTGACAATTCCATACATCACCCAATGCTCATCACAAGTGCACTCCTTAATCCCTATCACTTATTTCACTCATCCCCCTACCCACTTCCTCTCTGGTAACCATTAATTTGTTTTCTATAGTTAAAAGTCTGTTTCTTGCTTTGCATCTCTCTTTTCTCCTTTGCCTGATTGCTTTGTTTCTTAAATTCCACATATGAGTGAAATCATATGGTATTTAGCTTTCTTTCACTTGTTTCACATAGTATTATACTCTCTAGATCCATCCATGTCATTGCAAATGGCAAGATTCCATTATTTTAATGGCTGAGTAATATTCGGTTGTGTATATGTACCACATCTTCTTTATCCGTTCATCTATTGATGGACATTTAGGTTGCTTCCATATGTTGGTTATTGTAAATAATGCTGCAATAAACATAGGGCTGCATGTATCTCTTCAAATTGGTGTTTTTGTCTTTGAATAAATACTCAGAAGCAGTTTTGCTAAATCACATGGTAGTTCTACTTTTAATTTTTTTGAGAAACCTCCATATTGTTTTCTTTACATTTTTAGCAACACTTCTTATATTTGTCTTTTATATAATAGCCAATCTGACAGGTGCTAGGCGATAGCTCCTTGTGGTTTGCATTTGCATTTCCCTGATGATAAATGATATTAAATATCTTTTCATCCACGTCTTTGAAAAAATATCTATTCAAGCTTTCTCCTATTTTTTGTTATTTATTTTTTTAAGTTAAGTTCAAGTTTTTTAAGTGTTACTGTGATTTAGATTGTAAATTTTTTTTGAGCCATTTGTATGGGGATTAGCAAAAGTAAATTAAATGAAACATGTTTTGTAGGATCATTTTCTGTTTCAGATGTTAAATATCATTTAGTATGGGACAAATTTGAATCAAAATCAGTATAAGTAAAAAATATAAAAAGAGTTGTAAACTTGCTGTTTATTCAATGTTCACTGCTTAGTTGTGAGTGTGGGAAAGATTTGGTTGGTATACAGGCTGTATATTCTTTTCTTTTTAAAAAAGTTTTTATATATTTCCAGTTAGTCAACATACAGTATTCTATTAGTTTTAGGTGGAAAATGGAATGATTCAACACTTCCATACATCACCTGGTGCTCATCACAAGTGCACTCCTTAATCATCATTTATTTAACACATTCCCCCACCCACCTCCCTTCTGGAAACCATCAGATTGTTCTCTATACAGAAGAGTTTGTTTCTTAGTTTGCCTCTCTCTCTTGTTTCTCTTTGATTGTTAGTTTTGTTTCTTAAATTCCACATATGAATGAAATCGCATGGTATCTGATTTTCTTTGATTAACTTATTTTGCTTACCATAATAACCTCTACTTCCATTGAAAATGACAATATAAAAAAAAAAGAAAATGACAATATTTCATTTCATGAACTTGAAAAAAATATATATATACACATTTGGGCTCTTTCCATAATTCCATAATTTGGCTATTGTAGATAATGTTACTATAATCAGGGTGCATATATGCCTTTGAATTAGTATTTTTGTATTCTTAGTCCAATTGTTAAATAGTAGGGTAGTTCTATTTGTAACTCTTGGAGAAAACTTCCTACTGTTTTCCAGAGTGGTTACACCTGTTTGCATTCCAAAGAAGAGTGTGAGAGGGTTACCCTTTCTCCACATCCTTGCCAACACTGGTTGTTTCTTGTGGTTGTTAGATTTTAGTCATTCTGACAGGTGAGAGGTGATAGCTCATTGTAGTTTTTACTTGCATTTTCCTGATGATGAGTGATGTTGAACATCTTTTTATATATCTGCTGACCATCTATATCCCTTCTTTGGAAAAATGGCTATCCATGTCTTCTGTCCACTTTTTAAGTGAATTACTTGTTTTTCGGGTGTTGAGTTTTATAAGTTCTTTATATATTTTGGATACTAACCCTTTACTAGCTATGCTATTTATAAATATCTTCTCCCATTCCTTAGGTAACCTTTTAGTTTTATTGATTGTTTCCTTCACTGTGTAGAAGCTTTTTGACATAGTCAGAATAGTTTTTTGTTTCCTTTGCTTCAAGAGACATATCTAGAAAGAAGTTACCACATCTGATGTCAAAGAAATTACTGCCTATCTTCTCTTCTAGGACTTTAATAGTTTCAAGTCTTATGTTTTTAGCTCTTTCATCCGTTTTGAATTTATTTTTGTATTTCATGTAAGAGAGTGGTACAGTCCCATTCTTTTGCATGTATCCGTCCAGTTTACCCAACACCATTTATTGAAAGAACATTCTTTTTCCCAATGTATATTATTGTCTCTTATGTCATAGAGTAATTTTCCATATAAATATGGGTTTGTTTTTGGGCTTCCTATTCCATTCCATTGATCTATGTGTCTGTTTTTGGCTCAATACTGTTCTGTCTCAATTACTACTGCTTTGCAGTATAGTTTGAAATCCGAAAGCATGATTTCTCCATCTTTGTTCTTCTTTCTCAAGATTGCTTTGGCTATTTGGGGTCTTTTATCATTCCATATAAATTTTAGAATTTCATGTTTTAGTTCTGTGAAAAATACCATTGGTATTTTGATGAAAACTGCATCCAGGGCAGCCCCGGTGGTGCAGCGGTTTAACGTCGCCTGCAGCCCAGGGTGTGATTCTGGAGACCCAGGATCGAGTCCCACGTCAGGCTCCCTGTGTGGAGCCTACTTCGCCCTCTGCCTGTGTCTCTGCCTCTCTCCCTCTATGTCGCTCATGAATAAATAAAATCTTAAACAAAAAAAAAAGACTGCATCCAGTCTATAGATTGCTTTAACTACTATGGATATTTGAACATCAATTTTTCCAATGTGTGGGTACAGTATACTTTGACTTATTTGTGTCATCTTCAATTTTTTGTATTAATCTCATAGTTTTCTGAGTATAGGTCTTTCATCTCCGTTGTTACATTATTCCCAGATATTTTATTCAAATAGAATTGTTTTCTAATTTTTCTTTCTGTTAGCTTGTTATTAGTGCATAGAAATGCACCAGATTTCTGTATGTTAATTTTGTATCTTGTGACTTTACTGAATTCATTTATTAGTTTCAAATCATTATTTGGTGTATTCTTCACTGGTAATCACTGGTAATGCTGAAGAACATCAGTTCACATGTTGTGCAAAGACAGAAGGAATGAGAAGCATTGATTAATTTAAGAAGGTAGAATTTGTCATTCTTCAACAACTCACTTATGCATTATCTCATTACTTTGACGAAAGCTAGAGAGGAAAAATATCTGCTATTTCTCAATATGTTCAGCACCTTCTATGTCACTTCACATCAGTTTTGGAGGAAAATACTATTTTCTCCTAATTTATTTATTTTTTTAATTTATTTAAAGAGGTTTTCTTTTTTTTTTAAGATTTATTTATGATAGACATAGAGAGAGAGAGAGGCAGAGACACAGGCAGAGACACACGCAGGGAGCCCGATGTGGGACTGGATCCCGGGACTCCAGGATCGTGCCCTGGGCCAAAGGCAGGCGCTAAACTGCTGAGCCACCCAGGGATCCCTATTTTCTCCTAATTTAAAAAGAAGTTCACATAACCTGAGTCTGTATTGCTAAGACAGTTTATCACACTCATGTACCTACATGGAGTTCTCCTTGCTTGCTTTTCCAATTCTTCCCTCTTCTGATCTCATCTCCTCTTGTTCTTGTCTCTGTTTTCCTTTTATATTCATACTCTCACCAATCTGGACTTAGCACTGGATTTTCTTGGTTTGCCTCAAAGGTTCTTAAGGATTTTTCTTTTGCTTTACCAGTTGCTCAATTTGGTCTGTGGGGAAGTGGGCTGGTCAGTTCTATGCAGTTTTTCTGGATAGGATTGTAATTCCAGCAAGGATATAAGACTTGGAGAGATTTAGCCAATGGGTGGTTGATTAGACAGGACTCTTAGTTGAAGCAAGAGCATCCCAGCTCAGATGAGCTCAAATAAGAATGATAATTAATTATTGAGGATAGGGTTCTGGAATCACCACACCTTGATATTTTTATTCCTCTCTATTTACCACCGAATTGTCCATCTCCTCAGACCTGTGACTGCTATAACTTGCTAACCTCTAGGTTTAGGTGAATTCTTGTGCTTTGCTGAATATTTCTTGGCAATTAACTCCATAATTATGGGCAAGACAGTTAACTAGCCTGAATCACAGTGATGGGGACTGGAGGGAAGATGCTGAGAAGATCCTGGAGCTAAGGGATTTGTGGACCCAAGGGGAAATTGACATCAGCCCACTGTGATAGCCAAGACTGATGGGCTTGGTCTCTGAGGCTGGAAGAATGCAAGGAAGCCAAAGAACTAGAAGTTTGGGCCCTGGGAGTATCAGGAGGGTTAATGGCGCTCTGCTCAACCTTAGAAGTCCTCAGCAAGAAAGGAAAAGAATATACAAGAGTGATATCAATTGATCTCTTGTTCTTTTAACAACAGTTATTTCAGGGAAGGGCACAAGAGGTGAAGAGTAGCTTGTAGCAGACATTTTAGGAACAGCATCTTTGCTCCTAAGGGAATGCCATAGGAAGAAATGGACTGCCTTCATCCTCTGGATGACATCAGGCCTAGAATGTTGAGGATAAAGATGATACTTAGGAGAGCAGAACAGAGAGATGGGAGGAACCTGACTCCTGATTGGACTAACTGAGCTAATGAGCCAACTGACCCTGGAGCTTGCCCTGTCTCTAGACATGCTGTTATGTGAGATAGCACACATCATTATTGTTTAACATAGATGTAGCCAGGGCACAGTAGTCACAGCCCAATTCAAACTAACTCATACTACTTAACACTAGATTACAAAGCAAGTCAGCCAAATGGGATTATATAACTACATAAATGAAAGAGGAGGTGGGATGAAAGGAAGAGTGAGAGGAGACAATTATATTGACAGAGGAAAAAAGATGGAAACAGAGAACCTGTGAGTATCTGTAAAAAGGGAAGAAAGTGTTACAAGCATCCACTTAATAGTGATCATTATATAGCAAATAGTGGAATTTTGGAAAGTGTGTAACACTAGACTCTACAGCTGTAGGAGTATGACACTTCACCAAAGGCCACAGGGGAAAGTACAACTCCTTGAATTACTAGTGACATTTTAATCTCTTTAAAGAACTCTTTTTCATATGGCACTTCTTAGTAGTTTACTTCGTAAAAATCTGCTCAATGTGAAGAATTATGTACTTGTAATAGCAAAGGGGGTGATCATCCATATTTGTTTTTATTATAAATTATTTGAAAACTTCCTTCCAAAGTCCCTAGGCAGTATCATCACTTTTCACACCTATGGAATGTCCTCCACTCCCAGCAGTTACCAGGCTCCAGGAAATGGGAATTTAGGAAAACTGTAAAACTTGAACTCTTTAGTGAGTATTGAGTATGTACTGAAATTTGTCATATTGAGAAGACATGGGTGAGAACATCATAAATCACAAAACTGTAGAATCTTCACTGCTTCACATTTTTACCTAATCTTACAATTTTTAATGCTAGGATGGACTGCTGAAGGCTGACATTTCTTTCACTGGTTTTAAACAAGTTTATCAAAACAGTTTTTTATCTTATCAAAAAATGTGTCTTTTACATCAGGCAAGTTTGGAAACTTATTTCAGAGCTGATCAAATGCTCTTTTACTTTGACAGAGAAATAAATATATATATATATATGTGTGTGTGTGTGTGTATAAATATATATGTATGTATCTATTTATATATGTGTATGTATATTTGTATACATGTATATACATATATATGTATGTATGTATGGTGCAGAGAAAATTAAAGGCACATGCTGATTGCTTCCTTTTGTGGCTATACTGCACATTGCAATTATCTCCATGTGGGGATGTTTGTCTGGGTGCCCCACAGCTGCTTGTGGGTGAAACAGCAACTATACCTGAATAGTGCACAGATGTTCCTCTTAAACGCTTTTAAAAAATAGGAGAAGTAACAAGATAATTAGTTTGTGAACTTGCTGCTTATATCTTAGTGAGGGTGGACTTTATATGATAGTCAACTTTACAACTGGCCTAAAGGTTATTTATTAATTTCTTTTATTTAATATGGTATAAACAGAATAAGCACATATGCTGAAAGCCTATGGGAGTTACTAGTTTGCTAGGCTGCCATACCAAAATGTACCAAAGACTGGGCTGCTTAAAGAATAGAAATGTATTGTCTCACAGTTTGGAGATCAGAAGTCTGAAATCAAGGCTAGATTCCCTCTGAAGGTGATGTGGGAAGGAACATAGATGGCTGTCTTCTTGTTCCCATGGAATTCCCCCTATCTGTATGCCTGTGTCCTAATCTTTTCTTATGGGACACTAGTCATATTGAATTAGGGCCCACCCTAATAATTTTATTCTAACTTAATTATCTTTAAAGATTCTGTTTCCAAATAAGGCCACATTACGAGGTGCAGGAAGTTAGAACTTCAACATATGATTATCAGAAGGAGCACTACTCAACCCATAACAAGGATCAAGTATTTTTCAGTAATTTATATAGGGAATGCCAAAAACAAAATTACAATATGTGGGCAATACCAAGTCCTAGTTTGTTAGCTATAAATAAACTTAGATTTCATGAAAAAATGCTAAAGTATCTGAATATTTTTTAATGTTAAAGAATTTATACAAAGTATTAGATGATTTTAGCAATTTCTTAGATAATTCAATACCACAAATGCTTTTTCCCTTGAGATGTGTGAGAGTGCTTTTCTTTCTTCGATATTTCAGTTCTGTTGGCCTGATAGAGTTCTCTGCTGAGCTGCACGTCTGTTTTATAAGACAGATAACTGCATATTCCCCAGGATGACTCGTGAATACCTCAAACTTCATCCCAAAGCTGAGTTACAAATCCACCGACTGAACTGCGCTTGCAAATCTCAACTTCCTTTCAGTAAAATAATACAAGACCGAGCCAGGGGTTATCCTAATGGCATCGCCCTCACACTACATTTTATTTTGCCCATTTACTATACATTCCATGTTATTACTGCTTCTCTCCACCTCTCACTTTTATTCTACCTTAGTTTCTGTCTTCACTTCTTACTCAAAGAAACAATTAAGACTCTTACTCTGGTAATTTTAAAGCACTCCTTGATCCATCATCTGGTACATAAAATACATGATTCTCATGCCTACATACACCAAATGAATTGATTCTCAGTCCCCTTCTGTATTATAATAAGCAGAAATTAGATGAGAAATTATTTTTAAAACTAACTTTATGACAAGTTGAATAAAAAACTAATATTGAATTTTTTTCTTGACTTTAAATATGGTTAATTGATAAAGTTATACTTAATCATAACTTTTGGGGAATGCTTCTATTACATTAAAGTAGATTAGAATTAAGTGAGGCAGAAAGTTGGCTTTTCATTATGTAAGAGCAATTGCTGACTTGAGAAAATAACTCTCTAAGTCAAGTGATTGAATTTTAAAAATTCTTAGCAATGGTAGAAATTTATAACATCTAGTATAATTATATGTCTTGCAATAATTATTAGTTTTAAAATACAGAGTATAATTTGGTAAAAGGCTGAGCTTTTGAACACATGTGAAATATCTTGTGAATAGCGGTCTGCTTCCAAAATTTTGAATGTAATATGATAGTTCACAATACGAGCACAATCCCTTCCTGAAAAGAAATATAATGCCAGTTAGGCCAATCTATCAAGCATATTTTTCAACATATTTCTTGAGGTATAATTGACATACAATAAACTACATATACTTAAAATGTACAGTTTGATAGTTTTTCACTTTTATAATACTTGAAACCATCACTTCAGTCAAAATAATGAAGATATCCATTACATCACAAATTTTCTTGTCCCTCTTTGTAGTCTTCTGCTTCTCTCCTCCCATGCTCTCCCAGGCAGTCACTGATAATGTGACTTGACCTGAGCCCTGAGCTCTTGAAAAACAGCAACAATTAAGAAGTCCCCTCACCCTTTTGTTTTCCAAAATCTCCCCACCCTTTTGTATCCTAAAAAAGAGCTCACACTAAAGGACTGCCTGCCCTTATATATTCTGAGATAAGACCCATCTGCAACTTTCTTCATGATGCCCGTAAGATTGGATGGATGAATCTCTTGTCTACCTGCCTCCTTTTCTCTGAGATGTTCCTCATTAAAGAATGCAATAGCTGGAATAAAATCATCTCCTTAATTGTCCAGTGCACTCTGCATTTGACAGCATGGTGCCTTGACTCCATAAGATTGGACCTTGCCTTTGAATTCTAGTTTACTCTATCCAGGTGATGTCTTCAAAGGGCTCCATTTCTTGTTGGCCATCTAGGGACCTAACCAGAAGGTTCTGATTCTGTGGTCTGTTCTGTTTGTTAGAACTCTCTTCTGGTAGCATTGTGAGGATTTGGTTTTGCTTCTTTTTGTGTACTCAGTTTCTGGTGATGACCCCTTTTGGTTTTATGGTCAATCCATTTTGTGATTTTTCTAAATGAATTGATGGTTTTATAGAGACTTTGTGTCCATTTGTATATTTATTAACTTGCTTTGTTTGTCTACTTTATCTATTTTGATCCTAAATCAATTAAGAATTCATACCCTTTGGGAAGAGAACAGCTTTTTGTTATAAACCAGTGAGTTCATAATTTTGTGTTTACCTTTGGTCCATGGCAAAAATTTTGAATTGAATCCATATGTTTTCTCTGTCTGCATCATATTTATATGTCTGTTATTTGGAAAGAACTTTATCTCTGATTATGTGAGTTTGTGATATTTTCCTATCTCCAGATAGTATTACTGAATTAGAGTATAAAATCTCTTAAAGGACGTATACTTAGACCGACTGCCTTAAGAGACAGTCATTTACATAAATTGAATATTTCTAAAATTCCTAGAAATTAAGGAAATTTAACTTCCAGTACTTTCAATGTCCTCAAAATTTATATTCTTATAGAAACCAACTCAAATATTCTCCTATTGCAACAGGCTGAATAAAATCATAACTTTGTCTAGTGTACTTTATTCCTGACACCACATTATACTTACTAGAACTATAGATTACTTTTTAATATTTTTTAGAATTTTATATAAACAAAGTCATACAAAAGGTACTCTTTCTTTTAAGTCTGGCTTTTTTTCACTCACCATAATGTTGCGTGTATCAACAGCTCACTACCTTTTATCACTGAGAAGTATTCTATTGCATGAATGTACCACAATTTGTTTCTCTGTTCCTTTGTTGTGGTACATTTGGGTTGTTTTTAATTGGTAACTATAACAAATAAAACTCATGAACATATATGTACAAATATTTTTATGGACATATGCTTTCATTTCTCTTGGGTAATACCCAGGAATAAGAAGGCTGGTGGTAAGCAAATTTAAACTTTTAGCTTTGTGCTAATTCTCCCTAGTTAGGATTTCTTGAAATTGACCCTTCACTGTATGGCCAAGGTAATGATTTTGTGTAGAAACTTTCCACAGAGATTTTTGTAGGCTAACAGGATGACCTTAACAGTCTTTTTGGAAAGAATAATGGATTTTTAAAAAATCGATTTGGCTTCTAAAGTTATGGACATAATAAAAAAATAGAGAGGGAGAAAGAGAATTAATGTTGCCTGTAACACCTATAAGTTGCAAATAATATTTTCAATAGCATAAAATTATCATAATGGGGTGTTATTAACAAGACATTATACTAATGATTGTAATAAACACAAATTAATAGATCAAAAGTATACTTGATACAGGAAGTAATATGAGGTTGATGGCAGAGGATGCAAAATATATAGTTGAAAGAAGATAAAATAAGTCAAAAAAAGGATCTCAAAACTCTTATTCAAGCAAATTTCTTTATAGATAACATCTATGCCTCTTACCACTTCCTTCCCATCCACCTATAATCATGTTCAAGCCTTTTCCATTAGAAACAAACAAAAGGACTCCTTTGAACCTGCTTGCCCTTCTAGCTACTGCCATGTCTCCTTGCCATCTCTCCTCTGCCCCTGACATTAACAATGCTAATGCTCTGGGAAATTCCTAACTGACCTACAGATGACCTTATTTAAGGGACAGTTTTCAATCATTATCTTTTGGACTTGTTCTATATTGCTTATCACATTGTCCCCCAAATTCTATGATGCTTCCCTGAATTCTGTGATGCTATTTTTCTCTTAGTACTTCTCCTACATTTCTGACTTTTAGTCCTTGTGTGTGTGTGTGTGTGTGTGTGTGTGTGTGTGTATGTGTGTGTGTGTCTCATCCACCTCTTAAAAATTCACATTCTAACTACTCTTCACTTTCTATATACCCTTGCTTTCAGGCTACTTCAAGGACTTGAGCTTCCTCTGAGTGAATAACAAACACAGGGGTCTGTTTAAGTGGAAGCACTAGGAAAAGGCAGCCACGTCCTCTGGTGGCACAAGCCAGGCCAGGTCACAAGGCTTCTGAGAACTGGACTGTACACCCCCCAACCCACTCTGTTGTGCAGTGGCCTCCTCTAAGTGTGCTGTCCTGTCTCATGACATTTTCTTGCTCCTTGCTTGTCTCATTGTTTAGGAAAATATGATTTAAAAGATGGAGAAAGGGTAAAAATGTTTAGCTGCACTATAGCTATCCTACTTTAACTTATCATCTCTTCCTTCTACTCTGATAAAGGAAATTGGTATCTATGATTAAAAGAAAGGCTCATATCCACCTTTTATGCTTTCTGAGAGCAGCAGGATGCACAGAAGTATCTACTAGTGTTTTCTGGATACAATTACAGGCCTTTTGTTCCTTCAGAGTAGTTTATCAGAAAGGTTTGAACTGCTAAGATTTTTCCACTTATCTCTCCAGTGATAACAATTTTATAAAATTAGAGTAAGGGTTAGGGCTAGGGTTTAGGTTAGGAGTTAGGGCTAGGATTAAGGTTAGGAAGATTATCGGGGAAATATAAGGAGGCAGAAGAAGGGGTTTACTATAATAGAAAATGGCTGCTAATGAATTATGTGTACTTTTAAAGATTAACATTTTGTAAAATCTCTTTTTAATATTTCTTTTGTTTCCTGATTTACATGCATTTTTTCTATATTTACTTCTTAATGTATTTGTGTGTCAATGGAGAACAATTTGTAAGAAACAATATAACCAGGTATCAAATAATAACAACAAACATCATCATCGTTATTTCCACTAGCAGTCAGACAAAAATAGGCATGGCAGAGACATTTTTCCTGTGTCTTTCATGAAATGTAATAAACAGAGCTATTTCCAATATATATTAAACATAGTCACATGCTTTGTATTTCTCTCAGCCTCTCTACAGAGCCAAAAGAGAATGAGTCTATTACTGTAAATTATATAGTTGAAATTGCATCAGTTTATTTCTCTTTTTAAACAAAATGAATAGTTTATGAATTAGTAACAAAATTGTAAGCATTTATAATGTTATATTCTTTATCCAATTATTGCTAAAGTGACTCTTATAAAGACAGATGAAGTTTCATATATTTTTTAAAAGACATACACTGTAAATCAGAGAAAGGAATTTACTCAAGAATCTTTTGTAATAACTAGACTCCCATATATCTCAGTAATGAACACACTTTGTACATTATATTAAATTCTTTAAAAGATATGCTAAACATTGAAACTCAGTAAAATCTTTACATATACCAAGAGCTTCCCCCATCCCACCACCTTCCCTTGGATTCATTAATATAAATATAGAATGGACAGGCTTGGGAGCAGCAAGACCTGGCTTTGGTATGCAGCTGTGTGAGCTCAGGTGAGCTCATCAACTACCCTGGAAGGCATGATTGGTGTTCCCAAGGGGAGGAGGTCCTGTGGAACAGGGCCAACTGCTGCCATTACTTTGAGTGACCAGGATTGTGGAAGCAGGGCTTTAGAGTAAAAAGCCGCCAGAAGAACACAATTCCTCTGAGAATCCTAATATGCATTGAGGAAGGTGCTGAAATGCCCATAGCATATGGAGTAGAAACTTGAGTTGAATCTCAATTCTTTTTAATATTCTAATGATTCTGAAACTAGAACTTGAGGACATTGATAATACTTTTAAGTAATGATGCTTAGAGCTATTTTATTTTGTGAAATGTTAGTGAAATGGACCTTAGAGGTTAAAACTTATTGTTAGCATATTTGACCTCATTCCTGAATAAGTGTTATTGGTAGCCTATGACTACACATTGTAGACACCAGAAACATCCCATCTAAGTCTTTTTCCTTCTCTTATTTACATATATTTTCTTTTGTTATTTTCTCTTTAGTACCTTTTGCATTATTTAAATCTGACCAATTGATATTTGCCTCCCTAAACCTGATCCTCTAAAAAATACATTTTTTTATTTTCCTTTTCACTGTTTCCTTCACTTAGAATTCCCATCTTTCATCCCAGCTCAAATATTACTGCTCTACAACACTTTCTTTGGCCTCATCAGAAGAATTAATCTTATATTCTCGGAGAATACTATTTTATTATTTTTTTTCACTCTACTATAGCACAATACATTTGGCTTTGCAATGCAGTGATTTAGAAAGAGAGCTTCCTCTTGCATAAAGTGTGGTTCTGGTGGGTGCTAGGGGCACCCCCTAGTCCCTCACTACCAGGCTGAAGCACTGACCTCAGTTTCTGGGAATGTGGGTAGCCAACAGCTCTTCTGACATGAGCTGCCTTGGCCAGGCCAGGCCCCCATCATAGAGCTGCTAGGGTCTAAGGACTCCTCTATAGGGGCGGGTGGGTTTTAAAGGCTCGGTTCCCTTGCCTGTGTGGAGCCTTCTTAGCTCCAGAGTGCTCCCTTGGACCCAGCTGAAGTCTTTGCAGTGACTCTGTCACAGTTCAGCTCCTCTATCTGTCCAGTGCTGCTCCCCCAGGACATGATTGTAAGGACACTCACCACTAAACGTCCTCCATGCACATTTTCACCTTTGTGTCTCTTTCCTAGGATCTCACCTCTTCTTTACTGGATGTGGTTGGCATCACTTGGCATGTGTTGTTATAATGGAGGTACTGAGAAAGTGTTGGTTGAATTGAACAAAACAGAGGTTATTCATTTTTAGTTCTGCCCTCTACCAAAAAGCCCAACATCAAAAAGGAATTCAATCTAGATCTTGTTCTCAAAAAGGTGACTTTCAAGGAATTTATATAGGAGCCTGAGCCTTTTATTTCTGGGTGGAAATGCAACAAATATTGAATTAAATTAAAGCTATACGTTAGATAGTGGGAGAAACTGAGGCCAAGAAATGTTGTGAAACTCATCCCAAATCACACATCTAGCACTGCAACCCAGTCCTTTCCTCAGTAAGGACAACTCCCATCCATCTCATAAGTGCTTGTGACTCTCAGCTTCTGAAAGTCTTGATTCCAATGGGATCATTACAGAAAATCATTTTTTAAAAGCTTTTATTTATTTGAGATCTCACTTTCCCTTTAACCATTCCATAGACTTCTCTGTGGAATCTGGACATTTTTTTGGGGGGGCGGGTTGTAGTCTGGAGTTGTCGTTTTGAGAATTGCCCTTGAAGCTGGGGCTTGACTATCTCAGGCATCACCTGAAATTCAGACATCCCTGCCCTGCAGGGCTACACAGGCAGCTATACAAGGTTGGCAGAAATGAAGTCAGTTCAGTATCATCTAGGTTTCTATCTTCAGTGGTATGACCTAAAGCTACATTTAGAATTCCTGATGGACCAGCCAAAGCCAGCAGGGTGATGTGGTTGGAACACACCCAGAGTGGCTGGAGCACTAGAAGCATGCTAAAAGTGTAGCTTTATGGAACTCGCTATTTCCATCTGATAATTCATGTGTCCTCTTCGCTATTTCCATCTTGTCTGATAATTCATGTGTCCTCTTCAGGAGATCACATCCACTGGACAGCCCTGTGGGTTTAGCCGTAGGAGATGAATTCTCCAAACTGTCTTAGATTGCAGGATACAGAGGAGAGTGGCTCTTCCTTGTGGTTTGAGAGGATGCCCTGCCAAACACTGTCTCACGAGGAAGTTGTGCAATGAGGTGATGTCTGCTTCACGATCCCTGGGAGAAACGAGACATGTCACATTATGGCTGTACGTTATACTTCTGTCTGATAACTTCTTTGAATTTCCTGAAGCTAATAAAAGTAAACTTTAGTATGTGTGTTTTTAGCAAGAGCCTTCAAATGTTTTAGGGACTATTGAAAGACATTATTAAGATAAATTGTTCTGGATCTACAAAATAGAGTAGATATCAATTGACTACAAATCTACTAACGAGGGCTTTGGACCAAATTAAATCAGAGAATATGTTGGACTAATTTTCAAATAAAATAGTGCTTAGGGTTGACTGGAAAAGAATTCTGAGAACAAAAGAGAGGGAAGAAAAACAAATTAAAACGGGTTGTTGAAAGGTGATGAAATTGGGTCACTGTTGTCACAGTCCATGAAATACATGATCCTCCCCTCCCAGCATTTTAATGAGTTCCTCTCCACAGATCATGTAAACCAACCTTTTTACTAAAGAGTAAAGCACTTATCTACATGTGACATACGCTTTCCACACACTGTGTGCCCTAACTAAATCAGGTGTTTGAGGAATCAAATATAGAAGCCTCAAAATCATGAGGGAACATGCAGTAAAATGATATCCACTATGATAGGAAATGAGTTTTGAAATTAAGAGCGTCGTGGGAAATGTGTATAATTCAGTCATAGAAACAGGCTAAAAAAGGCTATTGAAAAGTTGATTTACTCATTGTTTAGTGCTACATCCAAATGTAATTGCAGTGGAGAAATTAGCATTAGATTATTGCATAGCAGTTTTGAAAAACTGTGTCTTGGCCAATTTGTTTTTCTAAATCTATATAACATTAGCTAACATGAGTCAGGCTGTAATATTTTTCAGGCTTTGCCTATTTAGTGCCAAAACCTTTAGAGGAAAAGTAAAAAAAAAAAAATTAAAAAACTGTATTCATACAGACACAGATTTTTTTAACCCTTTACCAAATATCTTACCTAAGTACCTTATAGCTTTTGCTAATATGAATCATAATTTTACACATTTGGGTGAAAATAAAAAAAACAATGATTTGTCTGTTAAATGAGATTTTCCAAGGTAAAATGTAGAGGGGGGTTATCCTTTCACTGGGCTGCCTGTGGGTTTCTAGCCCCTCTGACACCCCTAAATTAAGAGGCTATGTATCTATATGAAAAAAATAGATGCTAGCTGAACCTATTGTGGTAAATATTTCACAATATTATATAATTCAAACCATCATGCTGTATGCCTTAAACTTACACGGTAATGTATGCCAATTATTTCTCAATGAAACTGGAGATCAGATGCAGGGTGGCGAAGTGGTAAGGCTGTATTTAGCCCCACCACTACTCTGCCCACTGGTTGCTCCCCTTATCCCTGTGGTGTCTTGGATCTTTCACCCAGAAGTTCCTATAACCAGGATTCCAGTGAACGTGATATTAGGAAATGTTCTCAGGAAAAACTGGTAGGGGAGTTAGGAAGGTGGGACAGGGAAGCCCCCAAGGGTAGGAAGTCAAGCAAAGCCCAAAGAGAGGGTCTACAGAAGGAAGCTCTGGTTCCACCTCACAGGGGAGCTTTGAGACCTTATTGTAAGTCCCTCAATTAAGTGCTGAACACCTGCCAGAGAAGAGGCACAAATTTGTTGAGGAGATCTCAGAGCGTCAGTGCCCCTAACCCCCTCCCCAGGGCAGAGCTGCAGCAAGAGCACCACACCCCTTCTCAGCTATCTCAGCAGCTCCACCATCCTTCATGAGGCTGAAGTTCACTGCTCCTTCAAGACCCTAATCAAAAGCCATATAAGTGGCGAGCAGACACAATAAAAGATGCTAGCATCACTAATCATCTGGGAAATGCAGATCAAAACTACAATGAGATATCACTTCCCACCTGTTAGAATAACTATATCAAAAGACAAGAAAATAACAAGTGTTGGTGAAGATTTGAAGAAAAAAGAAGCCTTGTGCACTGTTGGAGTGAATGTAAATTGGGGCAACCACTGTGGAAAACAGTATAGAGGTTTCTCAAAAAATTATAAATAAAAATAACATATGAACCAGCAATTCCACTTCTGGCTATTTATCCAAAGAAAACAAAAACACTAACTTGAAAAGAGATATGCACCCCCATGTTCATTGCCGCAGTTATTTACAATAGCCAAGATATGGAAGCAACCTAAGCACCCATGGATGAATGTATGGATAAGGAATATATATATATTTGAATATTAGTCATAAAGAAGGAATGAAATCTTGCCATTTGTGACAACATGGATAGACCTTGAGAGCATTACCGTAAATGAAATAAGTCAGACAGAGAAAGATAAATAGTTTACAATCTCACGTAAATGTGGAATCTAAAAAAATGAATCACACAAAGAAACCTGAGCTCATAGATAGTTTGGACAGGGTGTGGGCAAAACAGATGAAAGGGGTTGAACAGTACAAACTCCCAGCTATAAAATAAATAAACCCTGGGGATGTAATGTACCACCTGGTGACTATAGTTAATAATGCTGTATTGAAAGTTGCTAAGAGAGTAGATCTGAAAATTTTTCATCACAAGGAAAAAAAAGTTTTTGTAACTATGTATGGTGATGGATGTTAACTAGACTTAACATGGTGGTCATTTCATCATATATACGAACATATTTGTTGTACACCTGGAACTAATATGTTATATGTCAATTGTATCTAAAAACAAAACAACAACAAACTCAGACCTCAGAGCCTCTGGGATCTGTGATGCTGCATATTTGGGATCCCGAGCCTCCCCCTCCTCTGGCTTCCTTTCTGTCCACATGTGTAGATTTAGAAAGGATCTGAAAAAAGCCCAGTTGTGATTCCTAAAAATTCCTAAAAATAGGTGGAAAGGGCCAGAGGGGGCTGGATAAGCCCTACATCGTGGGAGGCAGAACTATCTGTCATCAAACCCAAAGTCATTTGAACTTTAAAACAGCCAGAGGTTACCTGTGCCCTTTCCTCTGTTGGTTCCAGAATGCTGAGAAAGGAGCTCCCCAACAGAGGATGGGGCAAGGACCTGAGAACCGCAAGTGGAGAGAACGCAGGGGCTGGGGGGGGGGGCGGTGGCGGACACGCAGGCTCCAGCCCTGCTGAGTCGGGCCTGAGAACAGTTTGGGTGGGAGAGGCTGGAGTTGTGTCGCTGGCTCCAGAGGGCACCCAGTGGAAGGAGAGGGGCTGCAATGGATGGAGAAGCAGGGTAGGGAGGGCTGCCGCCTGCTCTGTTCTCCATCTCACTGCCCACACCCTACTCTACTAGGGAAGTCCATGTGACCAAAGAAAGTAGGCAAAGTGTTCTGTGTGTTTGAAGGGACTTGGCTAAGCTCCGTGGCTCTGGTTGTTGCTCTTTTTCCTTTCTTGCCATCCTTCTTTTAGTGTGGGATGTAGGAGAGATGACTGGAGATCCAGCAGCCATTTTGGCTCATTCATAACCTTGAGGGTGCAACCCAGTGGGAGGATGATGCATTAGAAAGGGGGATAAACCTGGAGCTACACTGGACCGCCTGCCATCCAACTTCTTGGAGAAAAGAGGGAGAGAAGTAACTTTCCATCATGTTAAAGCTATTCTTAATGGGTCTTTGCTGTTAGGTTCAAATAAACCAAACCTATTACAATTAAGTGTTTTACTCTTCATATTAAATCAGAAAATCCTGGGTGGATCTAGAGACTGTAATATACTAGGTGGAATAAGTCATTCAGAGAAAGAGAAATACCATGTGATTTTACTCATACATGGCATTTAAGAAACAAAACAAAGAAGGGAGAAAAACAAAAACAAAAACAAAAACAGACTTAACTGTAGAGAACAAGCTGGTGGTTGCCAGAGGAAAGGTGGGTGGGGAGGATGGGTGAAATAGATGAAGGAGGTTAAGAGAACACTTATGATGAGCACTGAGAAATGTATAGAGTTGTTGAATCAGTGTATTGTATACCTGAAACTAATATAACACTTATGTTAATTATACTTGGAAAAAACCCCACAAAACCCCCAAAACAGCAAAATTAGAAAATCCTAGCATAATTATAAGTCATTCAGATGATAGCAATTGTTTGGTGGCTCTGGCAGGAAGTTCTGGATATTTGCTGGAACATGGACCCAGAAATAATGCCAAGATTTCCCACGCCTTAGTAATTTCAGTGCTTCAAAGGTATTAAGGTGCCTCACACTCAAACATTGAGAGGTTCAATGTTAACTAGGATAATAGCTGAAAATGGATTTCTAATCCATTCCTCAGTTGTATATGTTTCTGAAAGCATTTTGGAATGTATTTGATCTTAGTATAGTCCACAAATATATCCAATAACGGGGCATTCGTTTTTTCACTGAGTGAAAAAATAATCAAGTTTTGTGAAAGTATTAACTTCAGGTGATTGAACTGTTTAATCTGTAGTTTGCTGGATTCAGGAAATCCTGCTGTCTTATCTTCAACATTAGAAATTATGATATTTTGGCTTTAAAGTTATAGGTTCATCATATTTCTGACTCTGACGATCTTTGAGATCCCAACTTAACAGACTGCATAAAATCTGAGAGATGATATTTTTCAGTAATATCAGGGTAAACATATCTTTATTTCATTCTTCATTTAAGAAAACTCTTGATTAGCACTTATGCCTTCCCTTTTATTAGACTGCACACTTCAGGGTGAAAAACCAAACTCATTTCCTTGTTCTTTACAAAGAATGCTAAGAATATGTATATTCAGTGTCCAAAGATAATTTTCCAATTTTCACTGTTTCCTTCAACACAGCATTAAGATCAAGAAGCATATTGCAATGCCAGCTGCTCTCTATGAATGAAGTAGTTTGTGGATTGGCATTCAGGTTGAACCAGTTTTATTCCAGTACTAACGCCCTTCCTTTTTTCACACTTAGCAGGTGCTCTATTAGTACTGATGCTAAGTATAAATAATGTCTTAAAAATTGTCATTAATTCAGAAAAAAAGATATCACAGATTTTGGGTGATAACAGAACAAGGCTCCCTCATTAACTGTGTGGCAGCATATCACAGTGTTTATGACTGCAGACTCCAGACCTAAAATGTCAGGGTTCAAATCCAAGCTTGGTCACCCAAGGAGCTTTGTAATTCCAGTGAAGAAATCCCTACATGAAGATACCTGGTGACTCAGTCAGTCAAGCGTCCACCTCTCGATTTTGGCTCAGGTCATGATCTCAGGGTCGTAGGATAGAGCCCCCTGTTGAGCTCCACACTCAGTGCAGAATCTGCATAAGATTCTCTCTCTCCCTTTGCCCCAACCCCCCAGTGCCACTCACTCTCTAAAAAAAAGAAATCCCTATATGCCTCAGTTTTCCCATATATCACTGGGGAGAGTGTTAGCATCTGCCTCATGTGAATATGTTTTTCTAAATCGAAATACTTGTGCTGGAATTGCTACCTCTTCATTTTCACATCAACAAATCAGCTTTGAGCCCTCGATTGGTTTCTGTATCAATAAAACATGACAATGAAAATGTAATCAACAAACATAAGGCTCAGCTGATATGAAAATAGATTTGCAGAGACGAACTATACCCTGTTAACAAAATGTTAGCCTGCATAAACTAACCCAGGGCAACCACAGTATATGTATAATTCCTAAGAACCAAATGATAAAGGGGATTTCTGCAGGAATAATAATTGAGATTGTATTTCAAATTTGTCAAATGCGTTTGATGAATTTATTTCCCTGACTGTTCTTCTGAAACTGCTGCACCTCCTAGATTCTGGGGCAGAACCTGGGGACTCCTGTGGCCTGCTCACTGCATTTTAGAAGCCCAGCCTTAGCTGATCACCTCAGCTTCACAAGTTTACTTTTTCACCTGGAGGAAAAAAAAAAATCTATCATCTATCTATCTATCTATCTATCTATCTATCTATCTATCTATCTATCATCTATCTATCTATATCATCATTTTTCTGTGTGTGTGTGAATTTTCTTGGCTAATATAAAAATTGTAATAATTCTACTTTCTCAAATGTTTCCTTGAGCTTGGCCTTCCTTTAATTTTCACTGTAATTACCTTTGATCAATCTTCACCATCTTTTTAATCTTTGCAATAGCCTTCCAGCTGGTGTTCCCAATGTATTTTCTACCATCTACTTCATCCCCTTCCCAGGTGCAATATTTTTCTCATATAATGTGAGGAGAATCATGATATTTGGAGTCAGATAGACTTGGGTTTGAATTCTATCTCATAAGCCAGCTGGGTGATCTTAAACAGATAACTTTTTTGAGGCTCATGCAAAATATAGATATGTATCCGCCTTGTGGGGAGAGACTTTCTAAAATTATATATGCTTAGCAACTTTTGATTTACATTAGACATCCCTCCTTTGGTCTCTACTCCACCCCTCTGCTCATCAGTTATGATTAACTCAAGGTTCATGTGTCCATGTGCTAAGGGCCAAGACAGTGTGTATGTTTTTTATTTTATTTACTCCTTCCCAGATACATACAATGAAGGAGTGTTGGATTGAGGTGTCTATAGTCAGGTGGTGCTATGATCATTAATAGATAAACCGGGCTCTCTCCTACTGCATTCTAAGAACCTGTAGTGTCCTCAAACCTAGAAACTCCTGCTGATGCTGTCTCCACAGCAAACCATCCCTGTCAAAACTAAGGCCTCAGGATTCTTTATTATAATAAAAATCTCTGTAGATTTACCTTGGAGAGAGCAGAAACAATCTATCCCACGTGGCTTACCATATACATGAATCCATCTAATTACTATTATTGTGGTTTATTTATTCACTTGACTTTTCAATAACAGGAAATTCTGCCCAGGAAAATTGCAAGTAACTTTGTTCTTGATTTCAGAAAATCTTCCCCCACCCAAATCTATTTAAATGGACATCAGAGCTGTCAATTTTCAATAAATAACATCAAATAGCTGTTTAGTCTCCAAGACTCCCTTCAAAATGCTCACCTCTTAACGGGTGTCTAATGATTGTCAACCATTATGTCATGAAGTTTACCCAATCCCAGTTAAGCACTGCCGTGGAGAGATCTGTCTTAAACCAGAGCCTCCCACGATATAAATACCCTTTGGTTGCCTTTCCCTTTCCAGAAGTCATGTTCTCTTTCTGTGGCAGCAATGAACTCAGTTTTCTTTATCAACAAAAGATTGTGCTTGTGTAAAAGAAAAGAAATTCACCTGATTTTTTTTTCTTCTTCTTTTTTTTTTAAAGTAGGCTCCATGCCCAAAGTGGGGCTAGAACTTACTACCGGGTCGGAGATCAAGAGTCACATGCTCTATTGACTGAGCTAGCCAGGCACACCCCTTTTATGGTTTTCTAATTTTAAAAAAAAATTATTTATTTTTGTAATTATTTATTTGAAAGAGTGAGCACTCACCTGTGAGCAGGGGGAGGAGCAGAAGGGGAGGAGTGGGGGGGGCGGGGGCGGTGGATAAGCAGGCTCTGTGCCAAACATCAGTGGATGCTGGGCTGGATCTCACCAGCCTGAAATCAAAATCAAGAGTCCGATGCTTAACTGACTAAGCCACCCAGACAGCCTAGTTTTTAAATTTCTAATAGGTTCTCTAAGCCTCTAATTCACCACAGTATGTCGGTATGTACTAAAAAAAAAAAAGAAAAAAACAACTCCAACTATTACAGGGATCAGAATTTGGTTCTGTAGATCGGTAATTGTGAAAAAAAATAAAAGCTAACATTATTAGGTTTTCAGGTTATACTAGCTTATTTGATATATGTATGGATCTTCTGGTCTGATTAGTCACTTTGTTTCTTTGTCTGCACACATAAAAATGATAATAGTTCTCAGATGTTTTCATATTTAGAGGATTTCTCCCTCAAAAAGCAAACAAACAAAAGCTGTAGAAAAAAGTAAAAAGTTGAATGTTTTCTTAGCCTTTCTTTTTGAAAATTCTTCTGGCTTTTTGCAGAAGGAATAGTCAGACAGTACATGTAGACATGTAGTCACACACATAACTTTACATTTTCTAGCAATTACATTGAAAGTAGGTAAAAAGAAAAGGAGAATTTCATTTTAAGACTGTAGTTTATTCAACCCCATGTACGTACCCAAGATATTTTTATATCCCCCGTGTAACCAGCTGTAATTCAGTGCTCAGCCCCGATGGTTGAGGATGGTGCTGGGAAGGCAGGAAAGGGGCAGGTGGGCCTGAGGCTGGGAGGGGAGGGTGTGCAGGACAGATGGAACCAAGCAGCTTTTTATGGGAATTGCTGAGAAGAGGTGAAGGTGTAAGCTGTCCTCAGCTGTGCACAAGTTACTTAACCACTTTGTGAATCCTCTTCAAAATGTAGAATGATTATAATAATTCTTAATTCATAGAATTGTAATGAGAGTTATATAATATGTGTATAGCCCTTGGGAAATTCCTAGTGAACATTAAGCACTAAATAAATGTTAAAACACACACACACATACACACACTTAAAAAAAAAAACAACTCAAGAGTGTTTTGGAGTACCTAGGGGAGCAGGGAGCAGGTTCATGCTTGTCCAGGCCCATGAATTGGCTTCTGCTGTTGTCTGTAAGCAACTTGAGTTCCCTTATTTTTTTTTTAATTATTTATTTGAGAGAGAGAGAGAGAGAGCACAGAGAGAAGAGGAAGAAGCAGACTCCCCACTGAGCAGGGAGCCTGATGTGGGGCTTGATCCCAGGACCCTGAGATCATGAGGCAGACGCTTAACTGACTGAGCCACCCAGGAGCCTTAAGTTCACTTTTTATTTACTTTTCAAAATCTTTACATTACCAAGGAATGATAGTTTTTCACGTCCTTGTTTCTTTCCTTTCCCTTTCCCTTTCCCTTCCTCTTTCTCCCGCGCCCTCTTCTTCTTCCTATCCTGGTTCTGTTGACTGTTTGCATCTTCCTACTGATTTAGATGATCACCAGAGATGAAAAGATGGGAGAGAATAAAACATGTAGTTTTGCTTTATGTTCACAGAAGTATCCAAGGAGGTTGTTGAAAACGTTTAGAGTTAAGCTTTTAGGTCTCTGGTTGATTCAAAATTGGGCCATGTTACGTACCTGCTTTCTGAAAAACTGAAGATATAGATATGCACTCATGTCTGGCTGCAGGAATTCCTTGTGTCTGTCAAATCCTGCAGAATACAGACTAAATGATCTGTTGATAACAGAAAACTTAGTTTACCATGACAAAGTCTTCACATCTGAGGTGTGGGGCAGGCAAAGCATGGGTTTTTATGTCGTTTGGGGGATCTGATTTAAGGAGGCCTTTGTAATAAGATTGTGGCCTGAATCAGGTAGATTCACAACAAAACAGCTTAGAAGAGACACCGCAGCAAAGCTGTGATTCAAAGTGAATCCAGAAGAGAAAACAGTCATTTCAGGCTGGCTGCTGTTCGGAGAGGAGTATTTACCCTGAGAGTACCTTGAGTAGTTCCTGTTCAGATAAATGTATTGTTAAGAAGTTCCTGGAACAAATAATGAAAATATTTTCAATTTTTCTTCCTAGGCAGAAATTTCCTGGAATAGCAAACTCATGTTAGTGGTCACAACCCAATAGTGGAGGCACGTCTGAGAAGATAGCACACCAGGGCCTGTGCACAGTCAGCTGTGTATGTGGATGTTTCTGGTCCTTGAAGGTTCTCTCTTTAATTTTTGAAATTCAAGTACACTAGTCCTGGAAATAAATATTTGCAAAGAACTCCAGTGGTTAAAAAAGTTTTATCCTTTAAAAGCATTATTAGGGTGTCAAATCCCCAAAGTGCCATCCTTCAAAAATATCTAGCCCATACATCCAAGTCTGGATTTCATCTCAGACCAAATAAGGTAATCAGTCACAGAAGAAAAATGACTATATTTATATATGATAATACACATTTGAGCAGAAAATTGTAGAGCAACAGCTGTTTCTTAAGATCAAGGAACTTCATGTTCTCTTTATGTTTTTAAATATTTAATAGCTGGTAAAGGTCGGTACACAGTGAACTTTTATTTGTCAGAGGTCAGTCCAAAACTGTCAAGTGTACACAAAGCAGCTAGTGACAGAACACAATAATTATGTTGTTTTTCCCTAAAAAAATGAGTTATTTACATTTTCTTTATATTTTGGCTGTTATTACAACCCATATTAAGATTTTCAATCCCAATTCATCAAATAAATGATTAAAGTGTCATATTTTTATGATATGCCTTTACAAGAAAAATACATCATAATAGTGTAGCTTAAATGTGAAAATGATGCTTCTTTGAACAACTTCATCTGGAGTGGTGATTAAACTGACTGCCTCTTGCCTGATGACAAGTGACTGGCAGCAGGTTAGGATGGCTGCCGGCGAGCTGGGGGTTGGCTAAAGACAGTAATGATGGTCTGCTGGAAGGACAGGAACTGCTCTCTAGGTCAGGCCTGAGTTGAATCCTGACCCTGGTACTTATCTCTGAGACATCAAGCAATTTCTTTTTTTTTTCTTTTAAAAGACTTTATTTCATAGAGAAAGAGAGAGAACAGTGTAGGAGGGAGAAGCAGGCTCCCCGTGAGCGGGGAGCCCGATGCAGGGCTTGATCCCAAGACCATGAGATCATGACCCGAGCTGAAGGCAAATGCTTAACTAAGCGAGCCACCCAGGCTCCCCAAGTCAAGCAAATTCCATATTCTGTCTAAACCTCAGGTTTCTATGTGTATAATGTTGATCATAATACCCACTTCAGTGTTGCTGTGAAGCCTAGGAGAGCCAGCTCAGTGCTCAAGGGCACTGGGAGGCCCTCAGTAATGGTAGGTCGGCATTATTATCATGTCAAGATTTAGGAATATTGGACATGTTTGGGCTGTTGCATACATCTTGATCTGAACCAATCCTTGTTTTATTTCCTGCAGGTGAGGTGGCATCTGACAGGTGACTAGACTGATCCTCACGGATTACTTCTTCAAAATAGTGGAAAGAGGTCGAATCCTGGCTCTACCTTTCACTAGTTTTCTGGTCTTGGGCAAGTCATTCCCTTCCCTGAGGACCAAGTTTCCCCATCAGTTTAATTGGGCACAGTGATATCTACTCCACAAATTTGGTTGAGGATTTCATGAGACACAGTATACAAGGCTTCACTGATTGTGTCTGACAGTGTAGACAGCTATTATTAGTCAATTAAATCTGCTTACTTTATAATTATCTGCTGAATAATGAGAGGAAATAGCAGGGTACTATTCCCAGACCACACTAAAATGGACATAATGTGTGGGAAGAGATGTAGAAAACATTAGTTTTGTGAATAATAAGAAATCACTTATGTATCATAACAAACCTCATTTTTAAAACTTTTTCTAGTGAGGCATCCCTTATTTTTCATCAGGATATTGGTTCAAGCAGAAGCATTCTAGTTCTGTGTCTGAAGGCCCCAACACCTTTCACGGAACGATAAAAACAGTCTCTAAGTAGTAGCCTGACAACAAGCACAGCAATACTCACTATCGATTTTCATGTTCTGCATACAGCAAAGGTACAGACAGCACTGAACATTTTTCCTGCTTTAATGTAAAAGCTATTATTGTTTGAATTGCTAGAATGATTATCTCTAGTGGAAATCTGATCTCATCATTCTCTGGTTTTAAACCTTCCTTTGGCATTCCACAGTCTGCTCTTGGAAATTGGCACCTTCATCGTGGCTGGTGTGGGTGGCCCCCTCTGACACCTACCTGGCTCCTCACCTCTCTTCTCACTACCTACTTTTTTTTTTATATATATTTTCATTACCTTAGGGTGCTTGGCTGATGATTTGTCTCACCAGCATGCTTTTGCACATGCAGTTCACACTGCCTGCGATGCCCCATGCCCCTGTAACCAGCACTTTTCCTGGAACTGAGTTTGTTGTGTGCCCCTGCCCATTGTTTCCATAGGAGCCCGAATGCACCGTCATCACAGTACCTATCACTCATTTCACTGTCCCTCACTGGGGAAGAGGACATGGAAGCCAGGAAGAGGGCGTGGCATAAACACCCTCGAATTAAAGGTCTATTGTACGAATGTATGAAGTCTACTGATCACTCTCTTATTTCCAATAGGACTGACTGCTACTCCTCTTCTGATATGTTGGGAGACAGGGACACAGACACCAGTTCCTAATGTAAAATCCCAATCAGAGCAATATGCACATCCTCTGTGAAGCATAAACTAAGAACATGGCTGAGCAGGTTTGCATCTTGTGATATGTTTTCACAGGATGTATCATACATACATTTGGCATGAATAAATTTGGTGACTCCGAGCAAGCTATATTGTGCATTAACTGCTGTGTGCCAATCCCTGTCCCGTGTGGGTTTACCCAAGCATAGTCCTGATGTTCCTCTGGGGATCCAGACTTCTCTTCAGTCAATTTTTCCTCATTACACGAATTACATGGGGCTTACTACATTGAGTATAAAGTGTTAACTAGTCTTAGAGATGTGTATTTCTGAGCAGAAACTGGAAAATTAAATTAAGCTGTTTGACATTAGATAAGAAAAACACACAAGCCAAGGAGGCGCTGTCAAGAATTAATTATTCTTTTTCTTTCTTTAATTTGAGTTCAGCTGGCTTGTATGAATATAGAGATACAGTCAGTACCCAAAGCAATTGTGGGATTAGCAGGGTGGGGCCTATATCTTATCATTCACTAGATACAGGTGAATCACCTCTTAGTGCTAGCAAAGTTTTCCCTTACATCAAAGGTATTCTCTGTTCTGGATGTGTAAGCTGAACCAAAGGCTGTGACAACTTCTTAACTGGCAAAAAATCCTGTCCACTTGGGATGAAATAATCAGCCAGGTTGGGAGAACTGAAATGCATCGGTGCTACCTGACTCTGGTGCAGTCTGCCTCAGCATAACTCCTCTGGGACAGTGCTTTTCATGGAATGGTGATAATGGTCTCGATATAGTACCCTAAGAAACAACACAGCAAAACTCATTATCAATTTTTATTTCCTACCATACACCAAATGTACAGCACTGAACACAATTTTGTTGCTTTGATGTAAGAAATATTAATTGTTTGAAGAAACAGTATACAAACAAGCTACTTCAAATTAAAAAAAAATGCATACATCATTGCCTTTTTGTTGTTTACAAAAGACCCAATTTACAGTATCTATCATTAACAGAGTTGAAAGGAAAAAAATCAGTGCACATTACAAAACACATCAAGTACAAAGGAGGCAAATAAATACAAACATACTTCACAAAACAGTCTGCTCAAACTATGCAAACACAAATAAATTAACCCGAAGTCATAGTAAATTATAGTAATAAATACATAGGTTGGTAAGAGATTTCTTTTAAATTAAATAAAATATATAACAAACTTGTTAAAATATTTAGCAAATTAAACTTTTGTCTTTGTAATAAGTGAACTTATTTGTATGCATCTATTAAGTACTGTATAGCAAAATGTTTGCAAGTACATAACTTTAATAGAAAATTTCGTTTGGTGTCCCATTTATAATAGACAGCACATATGGTAGCTCTTTTTTTTAAAATTGATTTTTAAATAAACACCGTTCCTACCTAAGAACAGACATTTCATTTTCACTAAACTAAGATTCAAGGGTTCAAATAAACCCCAAACCGAAGATAATCCCCACTTAGTACATAACAATGACCACAGTGTCATGGAAGTGGAATTACTGTTGATATTACTTTCAATTTGTGCAGGTAACAGTAATAACAGTGGAATATATCAAGCCTGTGAGTGCCATCACATTCAATCTACATATCCATGAGGCTAATAAAAAATAAACACTTTTGTTATAGCACAGAAAATTAAGCCCACACTAAGTTCAAGTGTCCATTTACACGGAGGCACATTGCACACGAGGTGTGTGTGCACACCAAAAAGGCAGTTTAGCTGGTTGTCTATACCTTTTTCTTAAAAAAAATAAATATAAAAAAACTTTTGAAACAATGCTTAACTACTTTACAATCCCTGAAATAGACATTGCCTTCACTATAGCAACTACTAAACTCTGATCCATCCAGAAAATCAAGATTTCAGGCTCAATTTCATGCGTGTGTGAGTCTATGTGAGTGTGTCTATCTGTGGGTATGTGTCTGTGGGTGTGAGTGTGTATACTTTGTAGCACTTGGAGTTCTATGGAAAGATTTTTTTAAATCAAATTGAAAGTTTTCCTGTTGCCTAAAGAGGGTAAGACAATGTCACCAGCGTTTAAAGTAATTAGATCGGAGTAATGTTTTTTTTCGTGTGTTATTATATTTCCCATTCCTTTCCAGTTCACCCAGTAGGATAAATGCTATTTCAAGGGATATGGTATCTACAAAATTTTCCATTTGGATGTGTTTGTATTTGCTAAGTACAAATCTACATCAATATTGTCACTTGTATATTGTACCAACATATGGCAGGAAAGCCTGGCTGGTCACATCAAGTCTTATTTCTCATCTTGGGATAAGAGTTGCCAACTATCTGATATGACTTGAAAAACAAACAGACAAATCTGCATCACTAAAAAAGCTTATGTTTCTTTAAAACATGTCAAATAAATAATTCATATTAACTAAAACCGTACAGCCAAGTCGAATACTTTGCTGATTGCTATATTTAATTATTGCTAACAAATTCTGAGCAGGCTGTTTCCCAGCACACTGTGCTTCTGCGAGTGCGCATTTCCCGCTAGTGGGCGCCATCTATCTGCTTATTTCTTCCCGCACCTCACGGCCAGCCCATTTATAAATACAAAAGCCAGTGAAAGGGAGGAAAAAAAGTGTGCAATAAAAATCAAACTGGACCATAGTGCAGTCCTTAGACAAGGATTTACGTCTCACTTTTCTTTTTCTCATTTAAACCCAGCAAGATATGTGATTTGAGAATCGCATTTCTATTTAAATTCTATTGGAAAATAAATTAATAAACACACTTGTAAAAATATGGCAGACTTCAAAATGCAGCTAAAAGATAAAAAACTCTTTGATTAGAAATAAATAAAATATAAAAATGTCACATTTATTTTACATATACTTTACAAAAAAACCAAACAAACCCAAAAGAGTGCAATGAAGAAATAAAATTAAAACATATGAAAATAAATAAGATCTAGTATTTGACTGCATTGCTTTTAATCCAAAGAGTCTATCATAGTTTTTCTTTCCTTTTTATGTCAGCTGGGGGAAAAAAATTAGTGCAATGTTGCAATTGTAAATGCAGTGCGGCAACCTCCGGCTGTTCGTAGTTTCCGGTGCCGGCAGCGCTGTGGTCCTACACATGGATGCCCTTCACTGCCTGTTTGATACTTTCCAGCAGAGCTTTGCATTCCGGGGAATAGTCCCGTTCCAGATTGCTGTACATGTCTGTGAGTGTATTTACATAGGCCTCAAAATTCTGCTCACTGATAGGCCCCTAAAGGAAGGCAAAACACATTGAACCAATCAGAGTGATCCGGGCGGGGACAAAAGGAGGACCAAGTAACACAAAAGAGTAGCGGTGGCCCCAGAGTCGGAGGGGGAGGCTGCTGGAGTCTGGGGAGATGGGGAGGGGCTGAGTGTGCTGTGATTCATCCGTTCACTCTCTGCTCCGTTAATGGGATTGCTGTGGTTGTCAATACTCTGTGGTCAGTTTGGAGCCGCATCAGGTCGATGTCTGGCTACGGAGCGGGACCCCTGGAAGCTGCACTACTCCCTCTCCAGAGGCCGCCCCAGCTTCAATGGCACATGCTCAGCTCAGCACAGACCTTCTATCTGCCAAAGGGAATGTTCAGAGGCCACGGAGGAAGGCTTTCCTTGAACTCTTTTGACAGCCCTGGCCTGGAACTTAAGGACTTTAAGATCTGAGCCAGTTGCTCACTAACCAGGTGGAATTTTTTCCTTTTTCATCCTCAGACACCTTTTTGCACATTTTTCCCTTGTGGCGTCATTGTAATATATTCTTGTATTTTTCTATCTCCGTTCCGGGTAGTATATCAGATTCACCAAGTCCAGATCTACTTATCTCTTAATCTTCTTTGTGTGTTTTGGTAGCACCTTTGCCTAATGTGAGACTTCAGAGAGTGATCCCATGATCTGTGTAAATCACATGTGTGCTTGAAGGGAAATGCATGACACGAAGGGCATGCTACGGACCATTTCCTGGTGCCTGCGTGTTCCCCTTTTTGAATACATGTGACATGTGCTTTACTTCACAAAATACTTGCAAGGAAGGACTTGAAAAGGGTCTAAATACTCTAGCTATAAAAGATGTTACTGTTATTGCTGTTATTTAGAAGGTAGGCTTGCTAAATGGAAGATAATTTTGCTGTGCTCAGCAAAATACTGATCTGAATTATAAGTATTGACTAACCACAGTTTTCTGTTCCCTTTTAGTTTCTGCCTTTGCTGTATCATGTGTTTCTTGGAGTGTTCATAACCGGATGAGGACCCGGGCCACGGAGTGGATCGAGGCCACATAGCAAAGCTGGGCTCATCTGGCTTTGGAGCCTTGATCACATGAATGAACTCTCTGAGCTTTGATTCCCTCAACTACAGAATGGGAAGACCAAGGCTCAGTCTTAGGTGTTTGCGTGAACGTTTACTGTATTCAGCCCTAAAAATCACCACTAGGATGCCTCGCATATAGCTCTACAAGGTGAAATTCCCTTGTACCATAACAGTTATTTTTATGGCACTTGTGAAGGAAAAAATTGCAATGAATACAAATCTCAAGTATGAGTTAGACAAGTGTTCATAAATAATATTATAATAATATCCAATAATTTACCTTAATATTGGTCATAAAGTAATTTATTTTCCTTTGTGTTATTATTACATTATTGATTTTGTTTATTGTCAAGAGACACATTTGGGATTGAATAAGATGAGGGCTCCATGCTGCAAAATTGAGTAAATTGAGGGATTTATTGCTTTCAGGTAAATCAATCATATTTTTTCATTAAATAAATGCTTCTTTAAATCATTCTCTATATAAAATTTGCAGCTTTAGAAAATTTGTTCTAAGCATTAAGGAAATTAAAAGCATTGAACAATGTAGCCTCTCTTCCAAATGTTTGTTATATTTATGAAAATATGAGAGGAACTAATTGTCTATGAATTTTAAGTAGCTGTCATAACTCAAATATATATTTAGATTTTGAAAATAAGGATGCCTTGCTCACTTTTTTATTCCACATAAGAATTTAAGTATGTTCTTCCTAAAGTATATTCTTCCTTAATACCAAGTTAAATTTTTTTTTTAAATTTTTTATGGTTTTTGAGTTGGGTGGATGGTACAAATGGCTGTAAGCCCTCTAAGCTTTCTATTTGGAAACAAACTTTTAGGGAGCTTTGGCCTCTGACATCCATATTACATTATAAAACGAGTTTTAAATAAACTCTCACCTTTGATTGCTGCAGTATCAAAAACCCTTGGCCTTAAGGTAATTTACTGTCTGTATGTGTCACGGTGCCCATGAGGGAGGTTGTTGCTAGTCAGAGTACCTGGTGGCTGGGGATGGGCCACACGCTGCCACTGTGATGGAGCAGCGGGCGTCCTGCCTTGCACTTACCATCTGTGGGAGCTGAATGTCAGCAAGGCTTGAGATGAGAGCTTGGCTCAGTCCGGCCAGCTCCTTCAGCAGGCTCTCATTGTTCTGTTCTATGAGCTTGTTCTCCTCCTCTATTGTCTTTAGGTTGCTCTCCATAGATGTGATCTGAAATTGAAATAAATTGGGAATGTGAGCTGCTGAATCTGAAGGAGTGCAAGATGTTTCTCTCTCAAAGAAAGGCATCAGCTGAACGGAACTGCCAAGGAATGTGTACTTTGCACCTTCTCCTCATGAAACTGCAACCCTTCATATTGCTCTAAGTTTGGGAATCACATTCCCAAGCTTTTGTCTTTATCCCGGACTTCTCCCATGAGTTGCAAATTCCACATCTCCATGTGGCTACATGGTGGCTATCTCAAGCTCAGTATGTCCAAGCAGTCCTCACCTTCCCAACTTGAATATCACTCAGGCCTTCAAGGTATCCCTTAAGGCTCTCTTTCTCTCATACTTCAAATCCACTGTGCTTCTCTTTCCCAATATCCAAGATGGAGACTGTCCCTACCTGCACTGGTGGCCCCTGGGCCAGCTTTCCAGGTGACCATGACTGCCTTCTCATGGGCAGCCCTGCACCTGGCTTGGCCCCACACAATCTCTGTGGCCTGTCTTCCGTGCAGCTACCAATACAAGTCTCTTAAAATGTGAGTCAGGATATAGGTCAAATATGATTGGGTTAACTATGGGCTCAAAACCCTGTAACGGTTCTGCATTCATTCAGAATAAAAACCAAGATCTTTAATACGGCCTGGGGTGCTCCATGTGTTACGTCAGGGACTCATCTCTTCTGATTCCCCCTCCTTGTTTGCTTGCCTGCAGAAGTGCTCACTGTGCTTTTTCCCAGAACTCTGAGCCCTCTCAAGATTTAGGGGTTTTGCACTTGTGGTTTTTCCTGTTTGAAACACTGTCCCCTGTACCTATGTGACTACCTCCCTCAGCTTCGCAAGTCTTTGCCAACATGTGTCCTTCCTCCTGAGGCTGGCTATCCTATTTTATATTGAAACCTAGCTGCTTCTCCCTGTCGCCTTGTCCCATACAGTGTAATTAGTCATTTATGACTTTGTTGTTATTATCTGTGTCCCCCTTCTAGACTTTGAGCTGCCTGAGGGCAGAGGCTTTTGCTGTCTTCACTAATGGTTCTCAAGAGGAGGTCCTATGATTTGTAAACCAGTGCATCAAGCTCTTTTGTGGATCTGGCTGCTATTAATTAATGAAAGATTAGACACTAGTCACAGTGGGTAAGGAAACCAGACCTGTGTTTCAAATGGACTGAAACCTTCTGTCTTAAGCTGCTATGAGTGAGGATTTCTGAGAGTCAGTAACCACAGAGGCCCCCAAACCCCTCATTTCAGGAGAGTGCAGAAGAGGGAAAGGAACTTCTGCAGGATTTGGCTCATTATTCTTTTCCTTCTGACTTGTTGTAATATAGTCATTATTAGTGTTTTTTTTTTTTTTAAAAAAAACTGGACTGAACTTTATTTTCCATTTGGATAAATCTAGAGGATGGGGTGATATTACATGGGAGAATATATAATTGAGAAATTGCTTGGATTTTTCAGTAAAGAGTCTGTCCAGAAAAATCTCCAAAAACAATCGTTTCTAACAGATACACATTCAGAGATGTTCTAGGAAAATTAAATGTGCAAAGGTGCTCTGTTTATTTGAATATTGAATAAAACTAACTACTCTCATATCTTCTCGTAACAATTTTTCTAAAGCACATGTGCTGTGTAGGACTCTAGGTACGGGACAATTGGCTTTACTGCACCCAAGGCAAAAATATGAGTAGCTCTGCCTACAGGTACCCAATCAATGATGGCCCAGGGTGATCTAGCTATACCAAGCTTTACAGTAACAGTGTCATTGAGGCACGCTTAGTTTTTTCATCGTAAGAGATCAGTTTAATTTGTAGTGCAATGAATGTTTAACAGTTTAATGTTTTGCCTCCACTAAAGATTGTGATCACTTTAAAAATAACTAACAGCTTTTCTGTTGTGTTGTTGTTGTTTTTACCTGTGTCTGAAGTTTCATCATATCTGCTTCAATTTTAAGGTTGGATTCATTCAGTTCCTTTATTTCTTCATCCAAATGCCTAATTTCTTCATCACTCTCTAAACCTACAAAAAGTCAGACTATCTGAGTTCAAACACAAAATATGAGACAGTGACAAGATGAGTCATTTTACGTTTAAATTGGTGGTTTGCTAAGTGAAAATTATACTTTAATTTGAAATGTTGAATTTTTACCCAAATCCATTCCCAAGATTCTAAAAAAGTGGGTTAAAGAGTTCCAGGACTGAATTCCTTTGTAAGAAAAGGAAGCAGAAGAGTACTAGAGTACTACCATTTAATGTAATGCCCTTATGTTCCAGATGTGCTGCTGGACATGTCTGCAAATAATTTCTCATTTAAACTTCACTGCACACTAAAGGGCATGTTCCATGATACCCTTTGCACATGTGAAGACACTGAGACCTACAGAGGCTAACTGAAGCCACCCTCATCACTGACAGAGGCTGTATAACCCGCCTGCTATGAAAGAATTGCAGAGCCCATGCTTCGTCTCATACACAGTGCTGTGAGAACAGTTACGACATGAATTATGTTGACTACTTATATATTTATTCCCTGTCTGTGACCTTATGAACCATCATTGGAGGAGAGCTGAGGTGCTGGCAGGTGGCTTAGAGTCCCAGGAACACAGAATTTGTGTTCCCTATGTAGAGTTGGATAAGGAGCAATGTGATCTAGGAGAGGGAACATGGGTTTTGGGGTTTGAATGCTGGCCTTGACTCTTGTTCTTGAACCTGCACAACTTACTTTCTTTGTGCCCCAGGTTCCTCTTCAATAAAATAGACATAAAATCTCTGTTGTGAGTATGAATGCAATAAATAATAAAGTGCTGAACGTATAGTAGGTGCTCAATGAATGGAGTTACTTCCCATCACTGTTTTATAGAAGGAATATAAATGCTTTTTATGTATTTTTTAAAGCTGGGAATGGTAGCTTATATTAAAGAAGACAGAAGCAGGATGTGAGGTGATTTTAACTGTCCTGAATAATGAATCCAAACCAAACACATGATAACAATTAAGGGGGAATAAATGTAAACTTATGCGTCTGCATTTAATAGGATTGGATTCACGAGAACAAGGATGAGGGAACTGAAAATTTGTCTGAAAGAGTTCTAGCCTCTTATACTGCCCTGGGGTTACTACTACTCTGGAAAATAGTTCATTGTTCACCGAAGGTGAACTTCATGTGTCTGTGACCCAGCAATCCCATCCCTAGGTACACACTTGAGACAAACACAAGCACACAGGGAGGTACACACAAGATGAACATAGCGCATGGCACAGCAGCCCTGGAAACCCTAGAAATACACCGCACGCCCACCAAAATGACACGGATGACTCTCACCAATAACATGGTGAAAAATGTAAGCCCTGAAAGTTTACATCAAGCTTGATAAAGCAGGTGGCCGTTTTGTGGGTACTTACTGCTTCGTTATAAGTATCTAACTACCTAAATAGAAGTGAGCCATGCATGCATCGATGAAGAGTGTATGTCACAAGATTGATCTGATATTGGGCTTTGAGATTCAATGAAGAAAAAAAGCAAACCAAAAACTAAGATCTAGGTATTTTAGTACATAGATCAACTTGAATATGAGTCAACAGTGTGACACAGCTCCTAAGAAAACAATAAACAATGGCCTAGGACCACACTAGTGGATCTATAATACCCAGGACACAGGATTTATTCTGAACTGGCTGGCTGAATCTGGGGAACTGTATTGCATTCTGAGCACCAAGTCTTATAGTTGTTATCCTACCACAGGATCTTCTCTCAGATGAGTGGGATCTCAGTCCCAGACTTGTTTCTGACAGCACCAGGGAGCATGGGTTATCAGTCAAACAGGCATTCTTAGTGCTATCAGCATTTGAGATTTTTCTGGTTTGAGCAAATGAAAACTTCTATTGCTCTCTTTGCTAAATTGTTTTTCCTTTCTATTTCTTTGCAATAAAATTCCACATTGGAGGATGATATTTTCTTACATGATATCTGGTAAGACAGACTATAAGCAAGGAATCACTGATAAAATATGAAGAACCATGAAAGGAACAAGCAGGGTATATTGAGAACCCTCGCTGGGAAGCCTCTTTTGATCTAAGACTTTACTGACAGAGTAAAAAGGCAGGCATGAATGCATCAATGAACAGCTTGGGATTGGGTTGGACTGAAGATCCCAGAGGAGAGAGTAGGGAGCACAGAGGCCTGGAGTGGGAAGGGAATGGGAATTCTGCTCCCAAGACTGTAAGAAGGCCCTTTTGAGTGAAAGCACAGTGAATGAGGGAACAGGTCTTGGGGGACCTCACAAAGAGCCTGAGTTCATTCTCCGTGCAAGTGAAGAATTTTAAGCAGGGAAGTTGATGTGATCTGGTTGACTTTTCAAAAGCATAACTCAGTTCTGAGTGGAGAATGAGGTGAGAGGGAGAGAGAGCAGAAACCAGAAGACTGGTTAAGAGAGTATCGCTGGGGTTCTGGCTTGTCTGATGGTCCTTTGCCCCACGGCAGTGAAAGTAGTGTTAATAGAATTCAACTCAACATATGCTTTGTAGGTGGGATCTGCAGTGCTTGTGATGAATGGGAGGAAGGGGATGACAGAAGGGAGGAATCAAGGAAGACTATGTCTTTCTGCTTGAGCAGCTGGGCAACTAGTGGCATTTCTGGGATGAGAGAGCCTACAGGAGCAGCAGCTTCCAGCAGGAAAATCAAGAGTTTAATTTTGGCTGTTAAGTCATGGATGCTGTGAGAAGACTCTGAGAGCTCAGGTTCTTGGTACTGAGCTCTAGTTAGGATTTACGTTCCCCTGGCGTCCAATGTTAGTGACGACACTCAAGCCTCTTGATCAAGATGGGGCCATTTGGAAGATGCTTGAGAACAAAAGGTACCTAGAAGCCTAGGGGAAGGTATGGTCATGAAATGAGACCTCAAATAAGAAATACGTGACAGGATCTAACACATAATAGGCACTCAATAAATTCTCATGCAATTAATGAGTAAGTGAACTATGTTTTCATTATGATTTCTGGGATTTGGGGAGATTATTTTATTTTATTTTATTTTATTTTATTTTGGGAGGGGTAGATATTTTAGCCAATCTCTTTGTAATTTTTTTCCATGAATACATTACCTTATCTATTTCCATCAATCTATCTGCCATCCTCCTGTCGATACATTGTCTTTAAGAGCCTCCATCACTGAGTATGAGAGGATGTCCTTTGAATTTCACATTGTACTTGAAAATATTAACTCATTTGATTCTCTTAAGGACCCCAAGAGGCAGATACACTTATTACCACACTTTATAGATGGGAAAGCCAAGACATGAAGAAGTTAAGGAATAAGCAATAGAGCTGGGATTCAAAACACAAGCTCTCTGGCTCTAGAATATGTGATCTTAACCATTATAATGCTACCTTTACTCATGGGTATTTAATCTGATTTGAAATTATCAATTAAATGTGTACACTAAAGTTCCTTGACAGATACATACACAATAGAATAAAGAGTAGAAGCAGAGTGCTGGGGTAGACTAGACAGTATTGTTGACCAAGGAAACCATATAAAATTTTCACTAAATATTTTAGTAGGAATATATCAGTGACCCTGTTTCTTTATAGGGTGCACCTATTTAAAAGCAAGGGAATATGCTTTCTTTACTCAGTACAGATCTATGCCTAATATACATAATTAGGGATTACATAATTTATAATAATACTTCATGTTCTGTATAAATTTATAAGGGATGTATATACTTGTATGCTCAACTTATAAAGGGCTGTAAGTAGTTAGACAGTGTTCTATCCAGAAAAGAATAATGTATTACAATATTTAGACCATGGAACTTTGCCACAGGGAAAGAACTAGAAGGGTCTACTAAACATAAGAACATATACAAAGGTCAACCATTATAACTTGTCCCACAAAGAACAGAAAAGCAAGCAGTCATTCATGTACAGATGTTTGAATTTTATTATCAAGGAGAATACTAATGGTCTTTAAGAAATTAACGTGAAAATTTAATTATGGCAAGGACGGAGAAGATCAATTCTTCTAAAATAAATGTAAATGTTTTTGGTGTAGACCTTCCATGTTTTAACTGGTTTGTAGGTCAAATTCTCCTAACATGTTATGTAATCCAACCAATTGCCTGAATGATTCGTACTTATTTTAACCTAATATAGCACACCAAGACATTTAAAGTCATATGCACTTTACAGTTTATTGCAATTTGATTGCTTTTTAGGACCTGGGGAATATCAGGTTACACCTGCTTTAAAAATCATCCAGGGAACCATGGCTGTGTCCAAGCTTTAAAGTAGGGGACTATGGGCTGGCACATCATTAGAGAAGACCTCACATGACTCTAGGCCCTCCCTGACCACCGGTGGGAGTTCACCGACCTGAACTCAGGTGGATTATTCTTTAGACACAAGTCATTGTAGGTTCTCAGGCTTTAGATGAGCATTAGCCCCTTGCTCCTCAGATTATGAAAACACGTACTTTTCCAGTTTTCTGAGCCATTTAGAATAAATGCACTTCAGACCCTAGTCAATGTGGTCCAGCCATCTTGCTGCTGCTTCATGTCCTATGAAAGCTCAGCTGAAGATGCTCAATTTATAAAGTACCCTTTGTGCAGTCCAGCTGCTCCCAAGTTACTATCACCATCTATCAGCTGTGCGCACGCAGCCCATATCTCACTGGCACTCCGTAAAACTTCACTGTAGTTTGCTATACTGCCAACAGCTCACCACCTTGTTCTCTTTATTAGGAACAGCCTGTGATTTCTATTATATTTACTGTTAACGGTGTTACTGGTGTTCTTATAATGAAGATACATAAGAAATATTTTCTTCATGCACTCAGTTCCAGAGAAAGTTTTACTCTGAATTTACTCACTGACAGTGTCTCATAGTGACTACATTCTCCTTTTGCTTTGGCGTCTAAAAAGCCGAAAGTCAAACCTGAGATTTCTTCTTACCCACTGTGAAATGGCTTGCTTCACACATTCCTTCTATTATCCTCAGGCTTCTCCCACTTTGCCTTCTTATCTTTGATATCCTTTTGTCTCTTTTTTAAAAAAGTTATTTTTATTTATTTATGAGAGAGAGAGAGAGAGAGAGAGAGAGAGGCAAAGACACAGGCAGTGGGAGAAGCAGGCTCCATGCAGGGAGCCTGACGCGGGACTCAATCCTAGGACCCCAGGATCACACCCTGGGCTGAAGGCAGGTGCCAAACTGCTGAGCCACCCAGGGATCCCTTTTTTTGCCTCATTTTTTGAATTAACTTCTAAGTAGCTTTTTCTAAATGTAACATTGCACCCCCCATCATTTAAATAGTGCTTGAAATAAGGTGACAAATAAATAAATAAATATTAAATTGTGCCAGTTTCACAGAAAAAGTTCTAAGAGGCAGTTGAGAAATGGAGAATATTTCCAAAGAACAATGAAAACATCTAGAGAAAGCACTTTAACTTAGCATTTAAATGTTGGGAAGAATGTCCAACACAGTCCCGAACCTCTAACTTTTTTTATTCCTCCTCCACAGGCAAATTGACCCCCTTCATCTCTTAGTGGTGGCCCCCAAGGACCACTTGAAGTATGCATCTGGCAACAGATGAAAGCCTCACAAGGAAAGAGTAGGAAGCTCAAAAGTGCTTCCCTCCCTCAGATACTGTATACCTTCTTTTTAAAAAAATTATAGGCAAATTAAAAATATTGGGCAATACTTTCAAAGAAATAAAGTATAAATGGTTACCTCATTCCAGTTATGTGCCAAAGATCCATCAAATAAATCTTCCAAAGCATAACAATGCTTTGCCATTGTTTCCAGACACTTTAGGGTGATGTTCTAAGGAAACAACACTTCCCTGAGATGGTATTGATGAGAAGTCTTAGGAAAAGAACTCAAGAATCAAAAGAAAATTGGAAGATCCAAAGCTCAGAACTGCATCTATTAACTCAGAGCTCAGAAACTGCATCTATTAACTTTGATAAGGCATGGACACTAGGGAGATATGTAGGGAAATATAGATATAAATTTAAATAATCCAGATTCGTCATAAAAATATCATTTTGAGGATGAAACAAAATTTAATGACCCAAAGATAAATGCCAAAAACTGTAATTAGACAGAAGGCTTACACCAGGAACACACACATACATACACACACATACTCATGCTCATGCAAAAGTGGTCATTTTGAGGACTGAAGGACAAAAGTTCAGCCTGTATGTCTTAATCCCTTGAATAACACTGTTTGATTTTCTGTGTTGGAGATAGTTATGAGAAAGGAAGGAAAAAACCCAAGTAATTGTTTTTTAGATGAAGTTATAGTTTTAGTTCAAATTTAAGGAAAGTGTCCTTCTTATACATTAAAACTGCACTTCCCTTATAGAGAATAATGTGGCATGTGAATGCTTTGGGGAACTATGGCTGAGACCTTGGTAAGGATGGCAACCTCCAGCCCTGTGCTCTTACCGCCAGTTGCTTTGAGCTTGATGGTCATTAGTTCTTCTGAGACCTTGCCCTTTTTGATGGCTTGTGCATTTAGAGGACATCCAGATAGGCTGTGAGAATAGAAATTATACCAATGTGTGAAATGCATATTATTTCTTCTTTTTAACACATTATTTCTTACAAAAATTAGTTTTCTACTCACCACTTACTAAGTCTTTGCCTATTAATTACACTATAATCTGTAGTCTCTTTGTAGAAATAACATAATATTTATGAAAATGAAAGCAAAGGCTCTCAGATAATGTAATAATGTTTTGTGTTTTTGTTCCTTAAATCAAAATTCAAATAGCTGCTGCTGTTATCATTTAATTAATCTTGTTAAAATGTTACCATTCTGCATTCATGTAAGTGCCTTTTTTAGGAGTGGTTACTTTATTTTCTGTAAATGCAAAATGATACATATATGTTACAAATAAGAATTGTTCCAAACTAGTCAAAACTCTGAATGATAAAGCAGAATATAGTTCTTCTTATTTTTTATGTACTGTAGTCTGATCTTTACAGAATGACTTAAATTAACACAAACCCAATATAACATGACCCCAAATAATACAAGCTCAAAAGTAAAAATAAACAGGTGTATCACATACTGTTTGGGGATGGGAATGTTTCTAATTTATTCTCTAACTTTTTAGACATTATTTTTCACTAAAAATTCTCTACCCTGAAAGGAGAATGAAAGGAACCACTATAAATATAATCAGATATAATACACCTGTGGATGGTGTATTGCCCTGCAGTGGGGTTTACACATTTTCCTTAATATTGTGCTCTTCAGCTATGCTTCCTTTCTTTAATGTCATCTGTTTTATTTAAATTGCACCAAAATGATAATGACAACATTGAACAAAACTTGTTTGCTGTAGTTCATGATGAGATGATTTTGTTGTTCTAAGCAACCATTAATTCTTGTGCAATTTTGTTGTATTTTTGGATACAGTTTTTAAATATCATTAAAAACTGTCACAATCAGCCACTTAGAATATTTTTTCCCACAGAAATTTGGTTGCAATTCATGTACAAACAATCATTTTCAATCCAAACATTAGGACACTTGGCAAAGTGAAAAGAAATGTTTCTGAAGCATGGCCCTTAATAAATGTTTGCTACATGAATGTGTTTTTTCAAAAGATTTATTGATTTATTTTGAGGGAGAGGGGCGAGAGAGAGACTGAGAGAGAGAGAGAGAGAATCCTAAGCAGACTCCATACTGAGCTCGGAGCCAGATATGGGGCTCAATCTCATGACTCTGAGATTATGAGCTGAGCTGAAACCAAGAGTCGGTTGTTTAACCAACTGTGCCACCCAGGCACCCCATCAATGTATTTTTAAGTGAATTCAAAGTTATTCTATATGAAGATTATATGAAATCTAAAATAATAGGCATATAATACTATATAAAAAAAGAAGGCTATGTGGTTTGCCAGAATTTTATAAATTAGGAAATATTTAACAAAGGAAAATAAAATAATGAAAAAGTTCAAACACAACGATGAGTCAGATCTATTTTGTAAACTTCTTGCTGTGAAGTATGGCCTGTATAAATTTCATTATTGTTTTCTTCTGAAAAGTTTGCACAAGTCTGTCTTGTTTTATGTCACATAGTGTATTCTCAGAAAATGGTCATTAACAGGATTAATACTTCATTGGTAAGGTGGATTTAAAGTGAACTGTAGTGAGTCAGTTGGTTGAGTGTCCAACTCTTGATTTCAGCTCCGGCCATGATCTCAGGGTTGTGGAACTGAGCCCTACAAGGGCTCCGTGCTCAGTGGGGAGCCTGCTTGGGATTCTCTCTCTCCCTTTTTTTCTCTTCTTCCTTCCCCACCCCTCCCTCTTCACCCCATTACTCTCTCTTTCTCCCTCAAATAAAATAAATATATCTTAAAAAAATACAAAAGTAGCCAGTAGTAAGTCCACTTGTCAGGTAATGATAAGGCTATTCATAGCTCAGAACTTTTCTTCTAAACAAGCTGCTTTTTTCCAACAACAAGGCAATAAATTGCCCTGTTGTAACACAGTGGTGAGGAGAGCTAGCAAAGGGTTCAGAGCTATGGGACTTAGAACCAAAGGGTATAGTCAAGTTATGAAAGTGAAGATATGGTTTCAAAATGTCACTTGATAGTTTGTATCTTCCAATGTAGTTACATCTTCCAAACTATAGTTTGGAAACAAATCTTAAGTCTGAAAAAATTGGAAGTGAAAATATTATAAAAAGTCATGCTTCCTTTTGAGGATGACCACGTTGTCCATGGAGCTTCAGTCTGCTGCTCAGGAAAAGCTGGAGGTTGGCTGGGGTGTCACTGTCAAAGTTAAGGCTTCTTATTGCAAAAGCAGGAAAAAATGTGTCATGGTTTTGATCAATTTGCAATTTTTCTGCATATAATGGCAATTTTAGACCATATCTTCATCTGCCTTTCTAAAGTGAAATAGTAGGTAATACAATTTATATGGATATCACTCTTTATAGTAAAAAGCCTTAAAAAAAATACCCCTCAAAAATGGCAGTTATGGCACAGCACTAAATGAGGTCTACTTGTCACATAGAAGTTCTGGTTCTAAACCTACAAAGATCTTGTGTGTGTGCTTTAATATAAAATCATTTGTCTTCTCAGACTGTCTTTTTTTCAAAGTAGAAGTCTGTCATGCAAGACTTAAAGCACAGTTTTAAAATAATTAGTCTGTAAATATGATGCTGATGCGAATGCATGGATCAAATCACTCTTCATCATCCTCTAAGCTAAGTTTTGTTATTTTTCCCATTTGCTGCAGGTTGGAATGAGAAAAATTACAAAACTGACCTCTGAGAATAGCTGGGGAAAGACTTTGAGTCTGGCACACAGCAAGACCCACTGAACGCCAAGGATGTGGACAGGCAGGTGCTCACTACGGGGGCTCTGTGGTCCCAACACGGTGTGCAAGGGCAGCTCCTGAACTTCCCTGTGCTTGTCCTCTTCTGTCAATGGAGGATAATTGTACTACCTCTGTAGTGCACAGGGTTTGGTAAGGATTAAAGGAATAAACCACCTAAGGTACTTAGTACAGTGTTCTCTACTGGAACAGAGCATGCCCTGAATAGATGTTAGCTATTGTCAGGGATAGAAAAGAGTGCTGAACAGCATCAGGGATTTGAGGGCCAAATGCAGAATGTATAAAAGTGTATCATAGGTTAAATCGTGCTCTTTCAGCATAAGGCATTCCTACCTTAATGAATTATTAACGAATTATTGCATATATACACATATGTTGATACAATTTTTATGAAAGGGAAAGGAAATAGTCTGGGTTCGACACCATTATGTGCCAGACTATAAGCTTGGCACTTTATTACACTATTTCATCGCATTCTACATATAGTAAAGAGAAGCATTCCACCTTAAAGAGGATATCCCAGAGTGAATTCAGTCTCTTAAACCTTTCAAGTAGCAAGAGAACTCTCTAGTGAAGAACAGTGAAATCTGAATTACTCACTTGTTTTAACATATAATTATTTCCTTTTTCCTAGAAAATAGTACCTTGGCATTAATGTTGAAGCCTAATTTTTTAACTCTTAATATTCTTTTTCTTATTAGAAAACAGGTAATATGTACATAGATACATACAGTGCATATTTGCAGTTTAAATATATTCTCAAGGTGAATACCTTTACCCTCAACCATAAACATATCTGAAGCTCCCCATGCCTTCAACAATTGTCTTTCTTGCCCCCAGTTAGAACCACTGCCTTGAATTGTAGGTCAATGGTTCCCTCACTTTTTAAAATGGAATTTTGCTTCTTGTTTTTAACTTTCTGGAAACAGAAGTATGTCATACATGTTCTTCAGCAATTCTTTTCCACTCAGCACTGTTCTAAAATTCACTCAGGACACATCTTCATTGTCACTGCTGCGTGGCAGCCCCCTATGCAGATACCACTGTTTACTTGCACACTTAGTGGGTATGTGGGTTGTTCCCAGAGTGGACTTAGCAGAGTGATGTTACCACAGACATTCTGAGACATGTCTCTGGGCTGCAGTGTGCAGGAGACTCTCTGAGGCATCATCTTGACAGCTCAGCATCTGGGTGGCAGGGCATGTTCATTTGCTCTTTTGCAACTTGACTCCTTAAAGGCACTCTGCGACCTGGAGTGTCTCTACCAATTACTTTTCCGCCCCTGGTGAGAGCCCCTGCTGCTCTGATCCTCACCAAGCCTTAGTGTCATCATATAAAACCTCATGATTTTTAAAGATAGTTCTGTTGTTGCCGACTGAGGGATGTGCTCATCATAGTCCAGCATTAATATTTCATTGTCAGTGTTAACATGGAGATTACTGAGTCCATGATAAGAAAGTAAAGCTACTGTGCAGTTAATATGCCATTAGGCACACTTGATTTGTGACTGTCATTCCCGAATATGGAATGAGGATACAAACTCAGAATAAAACAATGTGTGCTGTCGTGAACATGACCATGCATTTGAAAATCAAAAAATAAACCACTTAAAAAATGTAGGTTTTCTCGATAAGCAGATGTGACTGTATATCCACTTAAGACATCAATTCCTGAGACGCTTACATTTCTGAAGCCATTGATATGTATCTTTAAAGTCAAACAAGATACATAATGTCCCAGTTTTGCTCAGTGCATACTGCTCACAAGCAAAGCACCAGGGCTCACCAAAGCCTCATGGGATTTTAAATCCGCATCATGCACAGGGGCCAGAAGACTAGCAGGGCCCTCCTTGATTGGAGAGGTGTGTAGTGAATCTCTAGCGCCTTTTCTTTAGGTAGAATGTGAATCAAAAAGCTGGACTAAGATCAGTGTTCCCAAAAAAGGACTCCATTGAAATCCACGACACTCAGTGATAAAGGAATTAAGTCATTGTGAAACTATAAAGGGTTTTCTAAATCTCTCTCATCCTGTCGTATACTTAGTAGTCACTGTGTCATTCTCTTTCTGGCTGCTGGGGATGAGTCACATCTCCCCAGAAGCAAAATAACTACAATTTGGCCTGAAATTGAGCCAGTCTATGAGAGGGAGGGACATAAATATGTAAAGAGAAAGTTTACAATTACACTTCATAATAGAGTAAATATCACCACTTGAAATTGAAGTGAACCATTAAAAGACTAAACCATTAAAAAATAGCAGCATAAGCAAATTTGAGAATACAAAAAACATGCAGTTTCTATAGCACTTGAAAACTGTGTAGTAAATTTTTGGAAACAGAGGAAATAGCATTTTTCATTCTTCAAAGGAGTCAACCATCTATCTGGCAAGACTCGCTGCAACCTCTAAAGTGCTATGATGAGTGAACTCAAGGAGGGATTCCCCCCTCAACCCAAAGACATTGAGGTGACACACAATCACAACAATCACAACACAACAAAAGGCAGAAAACGAATGTTACCTTCTATGGGTGACAAAAACATTATTTACATGGCCCAGCCCATTGCAGCCGGGCAAGGGACAGTGTGGCAGCTCTTGTTTGTTCAGTTTCCAGGAGAGGGGGGCCCCATTGAGAGGATTCTCCTTCTGTCTCTTGGCAGCCAGGGGACAGCCAGAAGCAGTGCGGTGGGATGTGTATTTACCTGATATGTGACCTTGGCCGTCACACCCTATCACAGGACATCTAGAGAGACACACAGAGACATTACCAGCTGGGAGACAGCCAGATAGCTCAGGCAAAGCACTGTGGCGAGGTGAATAAGAAGGCAGTGGCAATTCCATACCATACAGATGGCAACTGGTGGAATTGAAGAATTTTTTAAAATGCCGCTACAACCAGCAAAACAGCATTATATTAGCAGACATAGTGGGACACAGGCCAGAGCTAAGCAAGGTTTGCGCATTATCTCACACAATCTTCCCTGCAAACCCACTGGGCAGAGAGTTTACTATCTCATTTTTTAGGTGGGGAAAATGAGGCTTATAGAGCTTAGGTAACTTGTCACCCATTTTACAAGAAGTGGAGTCAAGTTCATGCCCACACGTTTAGCTCTAGAGCCAACCACATAGGCACCATGCTACACTGCCTCCAACCAAAGACCACGGGTATAAGATGTTAACCGTGTTGCCCGACATTATATAGCCCCTTGCCCATAGAACTGGAATGTTGGTTTGTAAATGTCTAAATAATGTTTAGAAATGTTGTAGAGCAAAAATTTAAGATAAAATTTCACCTTAACCAAAATTAAAGTTTTTTTGGAAACACTGCCATACTTGTCATGCTTGTACTTCCATCATCCTGTTCTTCTTTAAAACAATTGGATAAAGTATAAACTCTTTTTTTTTTTTTTTGCATTATCAAAGAACTGCATACACAAAGCTAGGAATAAGACAATTTTCTCAAGCTCTTAGACTCTCTGCTGCTTCAATAGTCCTTGCATTTAATGGGGAACCTCCCCCCCGCCCCCCACCAACCTCAATCAATGCTCAGTTGCATCTCAACCAATGTCCCGCCTGCTTGACCAACAAGCTACATCTGGCCACACCTCAACTGCCACACCTCAACTGTCACACTCACTTGAGTTCAGGGTCTTCTTTTTCTTCCTTTGTAGGAGTCATTTTGACACCACCTTTCCTGGCACGAGGGCAGCCGGACAAACTAAGTATGTAGACAACAAAGAACAAAACCAAACCACATGATCTCACTGGCCATTGCTGGGGACATTCTGCTTTCCCTACTTCAGAAATGGAATTGGTCCATGGGGTGCTTGGGTGGCTCAGTCAGTTAAGTGTCTTCCTTCGCTCAGGTCATAATTCCAGGGTCCTAGGATCAAGCCTCATATCAGGCTCCCTGCTTAGCGAGGAGTCTGCTTCTCCCTCTCTCTCCGTCCCTCCCCCACAAATCCCCACTTGTGCTCTCTGCTTTCTCTCTCAAATAAATAAGTAAAGGTCTTTAAAAAAAAAAAAAAGAAATGAAATTGATCTTACCTTCTGTGGGAAGCATAGTTTCCAGTCACATGCCCTGAACCATCACAACCTGGGGTTGGACACCTGGAAAATGAAAGAACAGAGTGTGCGGGCCATGTAGTTATAGTGGAGGGAAGGTGGTCATGATACATTCAAATAGAAGTAAACGGAATGAGCTGCTTTTTGTGGAACCCTTTTTCCTCAAATATAATGAGTTTTTGGCTAAGACTACATTTTTAAAGAAAATGTTAAGCTAGATAACTCCTGTGTAATGCTTAGGAGACAGTGTGTTAGTTTCTACACTACCTGCGTTTTTTCTTCATTTTAAATTTTATTTTGGAAGGAACCTGAATTTTGGCCCACGACCTACTACCAGCCTTCTGTCTATATCATGAAAAGTTTCCCTTTTTCTGCTTAAGAAGAAAAGTTTTCCAAATTGTTTTTGTGCACAATTTATTTTCTTTGATTTGCTCCACTACCACAATAATCCATTAAATGCAGATGAACAAGAGTGGTATGTGCGAGCTCCAGAGACTTGGCACATTAATATAGTTGCCAAAGAACCTAAGTCATTTGCACCTGGTCTGTTCTGCCTCATGGACCAACTTAAATGGCCTTTTGGAAAATCTACCAATAGCTATTATCAACAATCAACTGCTAAATTTGGAATGAAAAGGGGAAAAGAGGAAGGGAAATCCAATTCTACTTGGAATGCTGAATAGGAATAGGCTTCAAAATACACTTGAAAGTAAAAATTGATATAACTTCTCACTATTTGTCACAGAGGCAGTTTTAAAACGTTTGCTTTTCTGAAGGTTCCTGTGCACATTATTTTTGTTACTATTTCACTATATGCTCACCCTGATTCAGATTTCTACCCAAACAGGATGATAATAATAATAATAATAATAATAATAATAATAATAATAAATAATATCATTCATTTTCTTAAACTCTAACCCACTGAACTTGTATGAAAATGCTTTTATATCCAATCCTGATAGAACATGGAGAGTAAATGCTTTTTCTTCCAACAAAATTTAAAATCTCATACATCTCTGCAGGCTAACCAGAGAAATCTGCATTGCACCTTTAACCAACCATTTAAAGATAGAGTTTGTATTCTATATGGCAGGAGAGGATTGAATGCTGGTCTTTTTCTATTAGAATTTCTCATAAAATAGTGGTTTACTAGCATATCGCAATTATAAACAAATCTGTGCAAATGAACTTGCTTTGAAATTCTACTTGAGTATCTAAGCAATAGGTCAATAAAATGTCTTTTTCTTTTTTCTACAGAAAAAACCTAAAGAGGTTATTTATCAGATGGCTGCATAAAACATGTAAATACTGAATATTGCTATAGAACTTCTCAATCTACATGTTTTCAAAGTGTTATCAACATTTTTTTTCTAGAAATAATGTTTAGAGAAAATACTTAAGAGAACCAATAGCTATTATTAAGGCATGGAAATGTACAAGTTTAGAACAATTGAGTAAGATTGAATAATAAGCGCTGAGTAAGATAAGTAAGTCTGATTGAGTAAGGCTGCCTGGCAACTTCTCCCTTTTCAATCTGTTAGTCATGTCTTGACCTAACATTCTTATATTTCAGCCTAGAAAAATGGCAATCTATAGCATGATTTCCAGGATCGATACTGACACAATCAACTGTACTTTACATATTGAATACGAGAAAAGTTGCATATTTCATAGTTCCATTTGCTATTTCTGGTATTAAAATTTCCGTTTCATATCTGTTTAAAATCACATTCACGTCTTCTTTCATAAACTTATTCTTTGTAATTTTTAGAGAAAGAATTTTAAACAAGCTAGAAAATGGAAAGACTAACAAAATATTAAGAAAATGAAAGATCTGAAATTTTACTTGTGATTTAGACCTGAATGTTGGTTCTGCTACTTACACAAATATTGTTTTATCATTAGACATAGTAATCCTCATTTTTCTTAAAATATTATTATTTGCAAATATTTCATTAAGTTTGCCTAATGTTATTGCTTATCTTTTCTAAATTTATGCCCTATTATATTTTAAATGGTATAAGGTAGGTTATAACTTTTTATTACCTATATGTAATATAGCAAGATGCAAAAAAAGTGAGAAATTTGAAATAAAGAAGAGAAGAATAGGAAAAATAAAATCAATAAGTAGAAGTTAATATACACATGGCTTTGAGATCCTGTAGACTCGGTTGGGTACTGAAAGTGAAAGATAGTCACAGGATCCAAAATTCCTATAAAGTAAAATATTATACTGTTTACTTAAAATTAGATGATGAAAGTGCTTTGCCACACTTCATGGGTCTGATTTAGAGTATAAATTCTGATATCAGCAGAAAAAAAGAATTATGTTCAATTATTTATTCTATTGTTACTTTAAAAAATGTTATAAAAGAAAAAATCCTCAAAGCAAGCAAATGAATTAAATTAAATTACACCGAGGTTGTTTTTAGTCATTTGACCTTTGTGATAAAAGAATGCATTGGTTATAATTTGGTTAGTCATGATTTAGTACTTGTTAGTGAAGACCCACATGGGTCTTGAACGAGGGGAGTCCTAACACAGCTGAGGAAGAGCTAGGAGTTCGTGATTCCAATACTTACTTAAGCTCCTGAGAGTTAGCAGCCATGAGGGATTTAAGAGTCTTATCTGCTAAAGGACATCCAGAAACACTAAAGAGGGATGAGAAAAACAAAAACAAAACACACAGCAATGACATATACAGATCAAACTCAAATGGTATCTTGAGGTTGTGAACATATGCTAAATTTACTGGTGACCAGCAAATGGGAAAAATATAACTAGATTATAATCTGACTTTGCTACTCTAACCAGTCTGGGCTTGTGGGCACTTCAATTATTTCTCATAGACTCAAGTTTGCTATTTTATCAAATGAAGGGCTTTAACCCAATGAGACTCCTCCACTCTAGAATTCAGGGATACAATGATTACCAATTTGGAGTGCATTTCTACTGCACACCAAGGAGTGATGTCTTAAAAGTTTAATTGGTGCCCAAAGGGAAAGCAAATCACACCAATGAAGAAGGTAAGTAGAAAGATTAAACACAGCTTTTTTGCACTGTTTAACACCTTGATCTGCTGTTTGCCCAGGGCTGAGGATGCCACACCCCACAAAGTGGTCAACCCAAGTCATGCTACTATCTTATCTTGGTTTCACTTGAGTCCTAAAGCTAGACAGAGCCAAAGCCCTAACATAAACTCTGTCTTTTGGCTTATAACCTGCACAATAGGATCGGAAAACTTTTTGACCAAAAATCATGACTTCTATACCATAGAAATAAAAAGCCAGATGATTTAAATTAGCTTTATTGATGAGGGAAAAAAACCCAAAGCCCCAACTAACCCACTCCTCAATTCTAGATCCAGATAACATCTTCCTAGAAGATGAGAATGGGTGAGAATGAATATTTACGTTAGAATAAAATATTGTAGGCTATTAGGTACCTGCGATGGGATGCATAGTTTCCTGTGACATGGCCACTTCCATCACATCCTGGCGTTGGACAGCTGAGTCAATAAAAAAATAGAGATTTAAAGTCAAGTGCTTCTCACAGATTCATTTGCTCTATCTATAGGTTATGAGGTAGCTTCTCTTTTCGAGATCAGTTAGCACAGCACAGGACACGCAGGAGCTAGTGAACCAAGGATTTATGTTATCTAAGAACCAGCAGACAAGCTAGAAAAAAATTGGCATGATCTGAAGGTATTTGTTTTCAAGATCGTATTAATTCTCAGACTCAAATCATGCAGGAAAGTGATGCTAAAATATATGCCCCAGTGATGTTGTAAGCCAACAACCAATGATGTTTTGTTTCTTTGAAAATATAGATGTTATAAACCTGTGTTTTATAATGGGAGTGGCTCTTAGGAATACTGGCACCAATTATATGACAGATTCAGAAAGGAATTTCTGTGAGTTTGAGGGTTTTTATTTAAGTAGACTCCATGCCTGGTGTGGAGCCCAATGCCCAGCGTTGAGTCCAATGTGGGGCTTGAGCTCACAACACTGAGATCAAGACCTGACATGAGACCAAGAGTCGAATGCTTAACCAACTGAGCTACTCAGGTGCCCCGGGGATTTTTGTGAGTTCTATAAAGAAGGTCATCACAGTAACTTAGTAAGTATTTTAGAAACTATCTGAAAAAGAAAATCTTTGAAAATACATATACTGGAAAGGTAAACTAATATTTTAGATGGGAAAGTTGCTGACAATATAGAAACCGATAAGAAATTTAGTTATTAAAGCTTGGGATCAATTTTATCCAAACCTTGAAACCATCATAGACAATTGCTAATTAACCACCAAAGCAGTAGGCTCTCCAGGCCATCTGCCAAAGACCAGAGTCTGTACTGGTGCACTCCATTGTATCGCAGAAGCTGGTCACATTCCGTGCATCTTATGTGTGTCTTAAAAATAATATAAGAAGATTCACTTCCGTAGTTAATAGATTCCTTCATTTCTCAGTCATTTATTTTCCTCTAATGCTGCTCGAAAGTCACTTATCTGTAGTAAGCAGATTGACCCCAGCCTACTCAGCGCTACTTGTGATGGTGTTAAAGGAAAAATCAGCTACGTCATTCAGGCTTCTGGTTTTCTCTGACATGCGGCCTGAAGTGAAGGCTTATCCATATGTGTAGAACACAGAGATCACCCCTTGGAAGGTACATTTAGAAATAGATGGCCAACATCCAAGATTTTCTGAAATGTCACCTTAGGTTTTGTTTTGTTTTCCTGTGAGCTACTTTCTTTCTATCATCCTCAGGTAATCTGAAGAAACTATATGTGTGGGCAGCCCCGGTGGCCCAGCGGTTTAGCGCCGCCTGCAGCCCAGGGCGTGATCCTGGAGACCCAGGATCGAGACACACGTCGGGCTCCCTGCATGGAGCCTGCTTCTCCCTCTGCCTGTGTCTCTGCCTCTCTCTCTCTCTCTCTCCTCCCTGTGCATTCTCATGAATAAATAAATAAGATCTTAAAAAAAAGAAAAAGAAACTATATGAGTTAGAGCATTTCCATCTCTCAGAGAGATATTTGATTTTTAGGGCTCAATCTAAGCTGAATTTACCTGGCTCTTCCCCCACCCCTCTCCCTAGATGGGATATTAGAAAAATGTGGTAGCTATACATACACGTAAACAAGTAAAGAAAAAAAAACAATGATTAACATTTGAGCTCAGTTATCTTGCAAATACCATTCACCCAATAAATGGAGAAACACTCTGTTCTGAACACTATACAATTGTAATATTCAGAGCATGAGAGATCTGTTGTAATTGCCTGGGAATCCCCATTTCAGAAATACATGGCCACCTAGTGTGCAAAAACAGCACTGCATTTTATTTTATTTTATTCTTAAATTTTATTTATATTTTTTAATTACTCCTATCAATACTGCTGGGAGAGGCAAAGATGCCAATGAGTTCTAAATCAGGAACTAAGCAATAAAGTATGCATTTAATTAGCTGCTAATTACCTTTTTTTTTTAAGTTTGGTGGTATAAAGAGGTCAAGGAATAAAGAAAGGACTGGAGACAGCGTTGTTCTGGGAAAAGCTCTTGTTTCAGATTCTGATACAAATTACAAATTTTCAATGAATAATCTTACCCAATTACATGTACCCATAGGAGCTTGGTGAAACATTCTAAGTTGGTTTGCAAATGAAAGTATTAACATTTAGAGAAAGGAAACAAGCTAGTTAGTTCCTTCAGTAAGTGGCCCTCAAACTCTAAGAAAATTTATTCTAATCAACGACATTAAAAAATCTTACTTTGCAAACAGTTTCTGATAATCAAAGTACATTTATCTGTTAGAAACATAAAGCAAAAGATAATTTTTTAAAAAAGATGAAACTATAGAGTATTAAGACTTTTATAAAACCAGTCTATTAGCACAGGTACATTAAGACGAGCAGTATCCATTGAAGCACTCATCTGTCTGGAAAATTAGGAAAGAACCGCGATGTCTCTAGAGTTAATATTCTAAGAATTCATGATTAGATTATATTTCAAAAACTGTTCCACTGTTTTTAGAACACTTCCTCTTTTGTACTTGCTTTGTCCCAGTGAGAAGTGTCCATCACAAAATAATCTCACTTCATGTCTCTGTTCAAAATGGTAATGGTAATTAATTTTGTACATGACATTTAGTTTGGAATGACTCTCACAATTTCCAAAAATCTACCTTCAAAGGATGAAAATTTGCCTTGTTTGAAGATACTCAAAATTATATGAGAAAACAAAATCCATACAAAGATTTTAAAAACTTGAGTGGTAGCTCCACAAGGGAGTAAGTGAAGAGCTAATCCCACGTCACCTCTTGGGAGAAACAGTGTTTGGCGAAATGGAAGCTCTAGTGTATTTGGTACTACATTCGCCATGTCGCTCCAGCCACTGAGTCTCAGGTGAACATTAAACTCATAAGAGAACCTGATATTTTACCCAGTGATGTTTGCCTATGGAATCCACAAAGAATGAAGTCTAAGACTGTAAGAATCAGTCACATGTCAACACAATAAACCAGTGCTGCCCTAGCAAAAATTTCTTTGAGCACTTTCTATGTGCAAGGCCTGTAACAGCATTTGAGATGTGTTCCCTGCTCCTAACTCACTGTTCATGTAGCTGGGAAAGTGAGAGGCAGTATAGCAAATACTATACATACTGAGATGGTATGGATGTAGGAGAAAACAAAATCAATGAAAGAACACCTTTGGCCTCCTGGTGCCTCCACTCTAGCGGGGAAGGAAGACAATAGAGAATACAGGCAAGCAAAATGTGTGAGTGGATTAGAAGGTGATAAATACTGAGGGACAACTGGAGATCTGTCAAAAGGGGATAGGAATATCAGGACTGGGGGACTGGTGGTGATAAGTAGCCAGGAAGACCCCTCAGGTAAGTGGCACTTGAGAGAAGAGCTGAGGGAGGATGAGGACATATGGCACCCTGCTGAGGTCTGTCGCAGAAGGAATCACAACAGTGAGGCCCCGAAGACTTAGAGGAAAAGAGAAGAGGTGGCTGGTGAAGAGTGAGGGGCAGGGTCTTGCGGAGAGAGGAGAGATCATTCCCTGTGGCCATTGCAAGTGGGTCCAGAGGTAACGCAGGCCTGGGAGTCCTTGGAGTCCAGATGGTTCTAATACTGAGAACTAAAGAACTGAGTGTAGACAGTGGAGAGAAGAGGTTCTGGGACTGAACTCTGAGACATTCTATCTTTGGAAGGCTGCCCAGGAGTCTAGGCAGGTGAGGTGATAAACTGTCCTAAGATGTGGTATCCTAGAAGCCAGGTGCAGAAGATAGAGGAGGAAGTGATCAGCTCTGTCAAGTAGGGTCAAGAGGACCAAGAAACCACACACAGATGGATTCTCTGGAGAAATTAAGGATGATACCAGTGGAATGATGAGATGAAAGCCTATCTTGGAGAAGGCCTATCAGGGAGATACGGAGCCACACTTTCTTGAGGAGGTTAGCTACAACAGGAAGAAGAGACAGGGGATTGAGGTGAAAGCCAGTTAGGAGAGGGTCTTTAATTTTTTAATTAGAAAAATTGAAACATAACTTTTATACCGAGGGATTCAGAAGATGCTGGTGTCTAAAAGGAAGGATTACTTTTTGCTAGAATCTCTCATTGATTGGCAGCTTTGAATATATTTGTGTATGAATATACTTCAATATTTCACCATTTACACACAGAAAACGTTTTTCTGCATGTCACTTGCTCCCTCACTTACTCATGTGAAACACCACCCAGCCAGGACTATATGCTTGCTAAGGTTATAAATGTAGAAAAGCAACAGTTCCTGTCTTGTGTTTGCCTAAAACACCTCCTGCCCCCTCCTCCCTGTCTATCCTGATATCTCTACTCCCTTGCCTGATAACTGGAGGTGAGGTGGAGAAGGAACCTAGGAGAGCCTGCCATCTTGACAATGCCCAGGCCAACTTGTATCCATGAGGGATTTGTGTGAATCACACTCTAAATTCTAAAGACCCACAGTCATAGATCTTCAAGGTTTAAAAAAATAGGGCCACGCAACTGATCTAAATTGCACAATCTTCATTATTATCCTTGTAGAAATGTGGTGGCAACACCTGCGCTGTCCCAGCACACGTTTCTCTGAATTTCCCCACCTTGGACTCCCTTCCCAGCCTCCATTACTTTGTAAGACTTATTTTCCAAATATTTATCCAGTATTTTCTTAACCTATTTGAACTTACAGTACAAATCAATAATATCAGATGCCCAGTTTGGGAAAAAAGAAGCTTTTTGCTCCCATGGCAATCATTTTTCTTAGTTGTCCTCCTGCATCTCCGAACAGCCTCATTTCTGTGTTCTTTGTAGGCTTCCTCTTTGCCTCTCAAGGGCATGTGGGGATGTGTGTCCTCAAGGCCTCAGAGTGTTCTACGCCTTTCTTTCTATACTTTCTCTAGCCTCATGATCTCATTTCTGAGTCTGTACATCAGTGTTTTATTCTGTCTATATCAATGTTTTAGATGACTTTCCTGACATAGTCCAAGAGTGTATCCAGCTTCAGAGTAATTCTGCACGCTGTTCTTAAAGCACCGTGTCATTAATTCACTTTTCTCTTTAAACACCCATGGCTTGCTCATGCAAGACCTGCAACCAGGCAGTTTTCCCAGGGCTCCAGCCTGCTTGACTTCATGCCTGAACTCTCTCTCTCTCCAGGTCCTACTGGTTCTTAGGGCTCAGCTCAGAGTTCCTGCTCCAGAAAACTTGTCCTGCTCCTGGAAAACTTGTCCCTTCTCCTGGCCTTTACTGTAGTTTTAACTAGTACTTACTGCCATTGAGTGCCCTGGTCTTTAAACTCTTGTGAGTCACAGAACCCTTTGGGAAGGTGATGAAAACCATAAACTCCTTTACCCAAATAATGATTTGCATTAAGCATTATAAAGCTCATAGACTCCCTGAAGCACTGACTTGGACCTTTTTGGGTCAGAAGGTGTCAGATTAAGAACTTCTTATCAAAACATAAGCATTTCCTCAACTCATTCATCCAATCCAGAGCAACATTCTCTATCCCTAGACCCATTTCCTTCAAGGTGCTTTCCAGAAGGGCAGATATATGCCTAGTACATAGTAGGCATGCAAAAAATAGTTACTGAATAAATTAACAACTGTTCCACTGCCACAGAGAGAATAGCTAGACCCAACTAGTCCTAAAAAGATGTGATCCTTAAGATCCTTAAGAATGGATTCTGGGTCTTTCACTCCATCATCACAACTGACTTTATAGTATCGCTGAACTCATCATCATGAAAAATGTTAACTGATTTTTAACAGAATCCCAAAATTAAATGGAAAAATTCCACTCCAAAAAGAAAAAGCTGGCGTCTGCTTTCAAGGAGAATCTCGGAGTCTGTGAGAGAGGTTAGATCTATAGGTAGTAGGTTTTTTGTATCATCCTTATGCTAACAATATCATAATTATGTTATGGAAAGAAACATTAATTTGCTAACAGATTTTAGGGACTTCCAATTTACTGCAGAATCAAAAAGAAAATGGCTGCCATCTGTACCTCAAACACATGTAAAATTTTTTAAATTTCAACATAATAATTAAGTTCTAATTGTGATTAGTTTCTCAAAAAATTTCAATAGAGGCATGAATTAATGTACTTCCCAATTAAGAAAAATGTTTATGCCTTTAGTGGGCAAAATGCAATAATCTTGCTTTGAATACTATGTCCTAATGGTCTATGCCACAAGCATTAATAATTGTCACACTATGAAAACATATTATCCACTAGGCGTTTCATATTCTTATAGATTGTTTCCTTAGATTATCACAATACCATGAGATGACTCAATAGCTCTTCTCTATATTTAACAAATGAGGTTCAAATGAGTTTGAAAACTATATTTAAAGCCATGAGACTAGTAAACAGTACTATGGAGATGCTGCAGTTCAGCCTGACTCAATGGAGCAGAGCACAGTGGAAGGTTCTGATTAGCCAAACAGAACAAAACACATAAACATTTCTAATTGTTTTATATTGTTTTTGTTTTTTCAGTCATCCCTTAGTCTGAAATCATGTCACGTACACTTTTTTTCCCATAATCCTCTAAATTTTAAGCATAAATTTAGGTATGTATCGAACATTTAACTATTGACTGGTTGAAATTGCCCTAAAACACTCCTCAAGTCAGCTATTTAAACCAGGATATTACTACTTAAAATTATGAACTTGAGTCTCCTAATTCTAGAATCTCACAGAATATGCCATTGAAGATTGCTTACGTGATTAGTTCTTTTTTGAGATCTCTTGCATGGAGCTTGGGTTTAGGACTTGGTATGGAGGCCTCTCCAGGAAACTTTTTTTCCTCTAAATTTTCTAGAGAGCTCACTGGGTCTTTCTGGAAGAAAAAAAATATAGAAGTATAGAAGGCATTAGGGCATACTGGTAAGACAACTGTATTTGAAGTCATCAGGGTGGAATTTGAGTTTTAGCTTAACAACTTAGCCAATATTCTTCACAGGATTTGTACACAAAATTAATAAGGTGATAAGTATAAGGTTATATCCTAATTATTATGGACCTCTATCCTTGGTGAAGAATAAAAAAATTATAATTTATAGGGACATATTTAAAAGTTCACATTTTGCCAAGTATAACTACAGAGGCATTTCTTGAGCTATATAACTAATACATTTCAGATTTTATTATATAATGAATATTTCCTAGAGAACATAAGAATAGTTCTTTATATACATAGCAGCCATTGGTAAAACAAAAGAAATATTGCAAAAGTGAGCCACAAGTTTTTATTTTTTTTTTGAACCACAAGTTTTTAAACAAAAAAAGAATACATAAATTTAGGCTAACAAATGTCCTTTCTAATATACAAATAATTAACATTTAAATTGTTTGTTTAAATATATAATAAATGGTCCACAATATTTAGCCATTGAATTTGATTCTTCTGGATAATTGCTTTTATTCTCACATCACTTCCTATTTTAAGTTACCTCTTTTGCTAAGTTGGTATCGTTTAGTCATTGGATGAAATTTCTTGCTGAATGATCACTAATTTTTGTGGCCTTCTTCTGAGCTTAATACTGATCTTGATTTCATAAGGAAGACTTAGTAATCCTTTCAAATAATTTTTTTTAATTTTTTTTCCTTTCAAATAATTTATTTACCACCTGATATATTATCTTACAGAAGACTAATGATGGTATTCCTCAATTACATAATTAGCTTATTTTCATTTTCAGCTTATATCTAGTAAATATAATACTTTCTGGATTTAATACTAAATCAGATTGGCTAATATAGAAAACTATAGAAATTATTCTAATTCTCAAAAGTACTGAGCTTTTTAAAATGAGATAACTATTTTGAAGTTTTCAAGGTAAGTCTCTTTTAAATCAAATGGACACAAAAATGCGATGGCAAAACATAATTTTAATAATCCTGTGTCTACACTCAAAATCAATGGAAAAGAATGTCCCTGGGTTTTCCCAACCAAGGAAAAATTCTATACCTTTATCTCAGTCATAAAGGTAAGTGTAATTTTTTAAATTAATTACTTGGATAACAATTCAACCGTTTTCCACAAACCCTATAGTGGTAAGTACATTGGTAAACTATTTCAAGTAAAGCTATCTTTAGGCCAAATTAATAAAATCTGGCTTGGTACAATTTCTTTCTTCATATTATTTAGAAGTCAAAGTTCTCATTTTTTAAAATTGATATACATAAAAATAGTAGGAAATAACAATACACCACTTAAAAATAAGGAGAATGGGTCTTGATTATAATTGCCCTCTAAGATAGAAAGAGAAGTACCACTTTGATGAGACTTCCATGGAATCTATAGCAAAATAGATGGATGGTACTTATCCTTTTTAAGTTTTATAATATAAATGTCTAACATGAAGTAATTCCTAATTATAAGACCCTAAACCTGGTAATGCCACCATCTATTCCATTTGGTGCTACCTGGATTCTACCCAGGTAGTGTTTCCCACTACAATTTATAAATGTCTTGGCTTTTTGAAAGTAGATACAAATGCTAAATCCAATATTGTCTCAGTGTGGAGCAACCTTTGTTTTTCTGTTTAGATGCTGATTTTTTTTTTTAATGGCATACAGTGAAAAAGAGCCTTTTATTATTTTCTCTATGATAAAATTAAGTATTCCTAAAGTATTCCTAAAGGCATTACATTTATAGGTGAATATATATAATTTGGCTGCTGAATCTATACATTATTGAAGACAAAGGAATACATGATTTTGAAGGAAATTATCAATTATGAAAATTTAAGTTATTATAACTAAAATGTATATAACATAATGCTTGCAGAATATATTGCATTTAATTTGGTATAGTAACATATGGTAATGTTTTAATAGAATAATTTTATTGGATATGACCTTTAAAATATTTTGTGTTCTTGTAATAACTATGGAATCCTAGCATGCAATTACATTATGAAATAATTGTCTTTCCCCCTTTTCTTCGCTCAGCATTCTACCCCAAGAGACCTGCAGAGAGCATATGTACTAAAATATAGGTGACCATCACTGAAAGGATTCTTAATTTTGTTGCACAATCTATTAGATAAATTTTTAAATAGCACTGAGTAAAAAATAAGCCAATGTCATTTGGAAGAAATTTTTTCAAAATTTAAAATGTAATTTTAAAAATAATAATTTTATCCTGTGGATAGTGAGAGAGAATTTGGCATAGATATATTGTGTTTAGAAAGTACATGGATGCAATGAAATTCCTTTAATGTACAGATGGAAGTTTATATTGATTTCAGTAAAGACCAGAACATAATGGTAACATGAATAACAGATAATAGCATCTGGCACTTTTAACATTTTAAGCCCTGAAATCTTTGGAGAACTGACAGTTGAATGGAACTGACAGCCCTAGTTATTTCTCAGCACTTTCCTTTCGAGATTTTTTGAGTTTTTTCCAGATTCAGGAATTTTTTTTTTAGGGGGCATCTGGACAGGCTATTTCACTGAGAGAGACAGACAATATTTTCTGAAAATTACCACCAAAATTAAGCAACTGTTGTGCATATGAACTAGATAGCAATGAATCAGAAATAATCACTCCATTTCTGGTTGTGTGCATGAGTGTGTGTGTGTGTGTGTGTGTGTGTGTATACGTATATGTGAGTGTCGTGTGGGATAGGGGTGGAGGTGCCAATGTCAAATCTGGAGCTGACCATCACCTGATCTTCAAACATTCACAGTCTGTTGCCTGGGCTAAGTGCAGCATCCGGGTGGAGCTCACCAGAAAAGACAGGAATGGACCAGTTCCTGTGACTGGTTTGTGTCGTTGTGTCCAGTAGATGAGGGTCAGGGGAAGTTTGGTTCTGCTGCCCTGAGAAGCACTATAAACCATTGTTGGGTCTCCTACGCCTCGCCAAGAACCATTTCTTTTTCATTTTCTTTTTCCCTTCCCTTTCTAGTTGTCCTCAATATTCCCTAGCTGCCACCACTTTTTGATGGGCGGTTTAAGATTTTCCTTCTTTCTGTTCTCTCCCTTCTCTTTTTTCATTTTAGTGAAGACCAGGCCCACTTCTTAATTTCTATATGACCAAGGACCAACAATTTAACCTCCTTGAGCCTCAATTTTTCTCCTCCCCAAACTTGGACAATAATCCTGCTTTTCATTCTGCTTTTGTTAGGACAAGAGACACTGTATAAAGATTGCTTACCTTTATTCTTACTGAACTCAGTGTCTCTCTTCACAATGAGGACATTGAATACAAATTATTTTTTCAAATTAATAACTATCAAGTATCACAGTTCTCATTTATAAGATTCAGAACAGGGCAATAAACAGTGTCTATTTGTAGATTACCTCAGCACAGACGAAAGCACAAAGAAGAAGGGGTGAGAAACTGTCTTAGGAGTTACAGTGCTTCAGAAGCACTTTTGTGGGAGTGTGTCCCCATCAGGTATAGTTTCCCTCAGCAACGAATCACTCAGGGCCAGCTCACTGTGACAATAAAAATTAAGCTTAAGAAATATTTTGCAGGGATGCCTAATGGCTCAGTTGGTTAAGCATGGAACTCTTGATTTAGGCTCAGGGTGTGATCTCAGGGTGATGAGATCAAACCCAGCATGGGGCTCTGTGCTGGGTGTGGAGTTTGCTTAAGATTGTCTCTTTCCGATGAATGGATAAAGAAGATGTGGTCTATGTATACAATGGAATATTACTCAGCCACGAGAAACAACAAATACCCACCATTTGCTTTGAGGTGGATGGACCTGGAGGGTATTATGTTGAGTGAAGTAAGTCAATCAGGAAAGGACAAACATTATATGGCCTAATTCATTTGGGGAATATAAAAATTAGTGAAAGGGAATAAAGGGAAAGGAGAGAAAATGAGTGAAAATATCAGTGAGGGTGACAAAACACGAGAGACACCTAACTCTGGGAAATGAACAAGGGGCAGTGGAAGGGGAGGTGGGTGGGGGGTTGGGGTGACTGGGTGATGGGCACTGAGGGGGACACCTGGCGGGATGAGCACTGAGTGTTATGCTATATGTTGGCAAATTGAACCCCAATAAAAAATTTTTTAAAAAGATTTTCTCTTTCCCTCTCCCTCAACCCTCCCCTCTTTCAAACTCACTCATGCACACTTTCTCTAAAAATTTGTCAATCAAGCCTAGAGCAAGCACTTTGACTCTAAGAACTCACTTAATATCTTTAAAGTCCTCTTTTGGCAGTCTTAGTGACACTGAATCGCCACATAACTTCTCCATTCCAGATTTCAGAATTCTTAGGTTGCGAACTTTAGCAGTGAAAGTCTGTACTGTCAGACTGGAAGTAAGTAAACCATTCTGAAAGGATCAGAAATCTAATCTAAACAAATCCATTTTCCCCATGAATTTGCTGGGAAATAAAACACTGTCACAAATACATAAGCATTGGATAAGAACATCTTCCAGTTGAATCCATGAAGCTGCCAGGGTAAATCCAGATGTTTTTTGGAATTACGCAAGAAAAAGAAGATTGGAAATAAAGATAAAATATTTGTTATGAGACCTAATTTTCTGGCTATCTGAATGATAAGAGGTATAGCCAAGGAGGTTCTTGAGGTACTTACTAGACCTCCAAATGGGAGGAGTGTCTCAGAATATAAGAGTGCATTGTTAATACTGTTGCCAAGGCCAAAAATTATAACCAAGATCAAACAATACAAGAGACCATGAATGAAAACAAAAACCCACTTGATGCAAATTTGCTTCATTACTACTCAGAACTGAATCAGTATGTCCGACATTGGAAGGAAGATTTCTGGTGATTGACCATGGTTCATTAATAGCAGTCACAAGGGTGGGGATGGAAAGTCTGAGTCCCACCCTGCATATAACACTAAGATGCTACTGAACAAAAACAAGGTGGGTTTTATTCTAGTGGGATTCACCCAAGAATAGGGGCACAACTATGCCTACCTACTTTGTAAATACAGTCCTTCATGTGACTTGAGCCTTTTACTGAACCCCCATCAACAACAGATCTTTTAACTAGGATTAGGTTTCCTTTTGGTGGTGTAGGGTGGGATATGCCATGATCCCATCAACTATTGGACCAGCTGGAGATGAAGTAGTTTTATGAATGAGAGGGTATTCTTTTTCTCTAAAGCTCACTTCTACAGAGTGAGATTGAATCAACAATCTTGAACTCACTGAGATCGTGCTTCTCAATAACCGCCACTGCTTCCTTACCTCCATTTCAGACCAATTGTGCAGAATGACCAGTTAATGTGATAATGATAGATTTACAGATTATAAAAATAAACAGAAGTTAGGTGTAACTGCTATTATTTTGCAGAAATCCAAGATGGCCAGGGGTGGGGGGGCGCAGAGGGGAGGGATGGGGTAGAGCGAAGAGGTACATGTTCGTCTGTCTGTGGTCATCGCTTAAGGTAAACCCGCTTCTAATACTTTGCAGGTATTACTTTTATAATGATCAGAGTCAAACATACACGATTTTTAGAAAAGTTTCTTTTAAAATTAGCTAAGACTATCCCCAAACACTTGAGGCAGATTTTGTAAAGCCAAGCAGAATAAAATGACTAAGACCAGCATGGAAGAATGTAATCAGAAATAGCTGTTGTGTGAATTCCCCTCCCACTTCTATGTGATGCTGTGGGTGGTAGTGACTAAGAGTCTGCCTTGGATCCTAGGGGGTCCTCCAGGAACCCATCCCTGACCACTTTACGTAGGGTTGGCATTTTTCTTCTTCATTGTGGGCCTGCTCGTGCTATTCCATTTGGTTCCCTGCCAGTGTTTCTACTATACTGAGCGTAGTTGTGGGGAGGGGGGACTTGTCTCATTTGGTGCTGCATCCTCAGGACCTGTGTTACTGCCTGGACATGGAAATGCCAGGAAACTGTGCTGAAGGGAGCAAGGAAAGAAGGGAGGGAGAAAGAAGATGGAAGGAAGGAAGGAAAAGAGGGTGGGAGGGAGAAAGAGAGGGAAGGAAGAATGGGAATTGGAGAAACAACCCGTCTTGTGATCACTACTGTTCATGTCAACTTATGCTCTGAGATGTTAAAGCATATACTAAAATCAAATTAGTTTCCCCACAAAAGTTTCTGAACTTCAAAAAGCTGAGGAAGGTGATGCACCCTTCCAAAGACAGTGGCTATTTTTTTTTTCTTTAAACATATCAACTCACAAGGAATTTGGCATGGTTTGTATTCATCCCTGATTTGATTTCATCTTCTACCGCTCAGAGTTAGTAAGTTGGCATTTCAGTGTTGAGTGACAGATTACACCTTGCAGACATCTAAAGGGATGGCTAATATAATCTCTCACGCAGTGCACACAATTGCAGCCCTAATGGGGATCAAGTTCACTGCAGTGACATCATTTTAGTGAAGTGACAGGAAAAGGTGGATTCATTTATCAGTTTCTGGTGAAATTTAAGATCATCACTTTACCAAAGTCTGAAACAAGGTACAGAATTATGTGATATCTAAACAGGAATACGAAAAGTAATGTAGGAGGAAAAAGCTGAGAATACTCTCCAATCACATTCTGTCTTAAACTTAGTGATCGACATATTGAAACAATACCTCTTTCTCCTCCTCTGTCTTCCCATGAGTTTTGCTATAGTTGATAGGAGTATCCCAGCCCTCTTGATCACAGAGAGCCTGATAGAATGCTGCATTGACCAAAATGCTGCTTGTTTTGAATGGGGAAGAGGAAGGAGTTGGAACAGAAGTGTTAGAGGAAGTTAGGGGTGCAGCTTTGTCCAGGATTCGATTTTTTTTCAGGCTTAAGTCCAATGTGCCATTTTCATCCACTTCTATCTCGGCTCCCTGGTATACAATAGGAAACAGAAAAACATTTAAGCAGTTTGCAGTTATAGCCTAGCCATGTGGGGCTTTTAAGGGATAATTTTAAATGCAAGCTTTTATGTAAGTATATCTGATTTAAAATCTAGCTTTCTGATTTGCTTTGGTTAATGTTCAATTCTTAGGCAGACTTTTAAGAGCAGCACCATTAGTGAGCTTCGTGTTTCTGGGTTTAAGCAAAGTAGAGCCTAATATAAATAAGATGCTCCAAATGCTAAATGTATTGACTAACCCTGTTTTATATATATATATTTTTGAAGTTTAGCTTTAAATCTCCTTCTCTGGCTTGCAGAATTATCACTCTCAATTCATCATTTATAGCATTAACACTTGAGTTTATAAAAAGGCACAACACTACTTCCCAGCTCACCTCCCCATTACAGTATTAATCTAACAGGAATATATGCAAAAATAACCAGCTGCAAGAGAATTTTTATTGGAATATTAGATTAATATGAATGTGACCTTTTCCCCTGGGTTACTTGAACCAGAAAAGCTTTGTTAGCTTGGTGAGGGAATGGGGTAGGGAGACAGACGGGCAAACTGTTGTTGATTCTGGGGGCCATTAGGTAGCAAGCTGCCATCAGGACTGTTTGGGGTTAAGTTGGACAGTAAAACTTCAGAATAAATGTGATTATTTTCCAGACGCATTGTATGAGACTTGAAACTCACTGTACCTTGCAGCATTTTCCTTGGGATATAGTTGGCTATCTCTTTGTGGTGGTGGTGGTGGTCTAAGGTACAAGTCCCAACACCTGCCCATGTGCTCTGGATCTTCCAAATGATACATGTGTAAGGACTGGCCCTGTGCTGCTGCCAACTGTGAACACTACCACATGATAACTCTCAGAGTGCAGAAGAGCACTCTCATCTTTTTCTTAAGTGGGCCAGATAAATACTCTCTGTATTTTCACTACCATCCATCAATTCACAATACAATCTTGGACAACGTCTCTACTCTTTTTCCTCTTGGCTGGCAAAGCAGGAGTCTCTTTGAAAATGTGAGCAAGATCCCTTAACGCACAGGGCAGCCAGTTCCTTCCCTGGGGATTCATGCTAACTCCCCATTTACACTCTGCCTCCTTCTCCCCAACACACACCCTTGAGGTGTGGGCTGTGAGGCTGTGCTCCAAAGGATCATGGCTCGCACCTGATCCAGAAAATAAGGCGCGTCTTCTGTTTGCTTGTTTTACCTGTGAAGTTCCTCTTCTCAATCTCTCAGCCTCTGAGGTAGATATGCTTTATTATATTTGTGGGAGGTAAATATACTTCTAATATGTTTGCACTAAGATGCTTTGGCTATATCTTTCTGTCCTTTTTAGCAAATAGTTTAATCTCCTGTGATAGTCCTAAGCCCTGAATTTGACAGTACAGCTTATCCGGGATAATGACTTAGTAACCACAACATCTTATGCCATCTGTATAATATCAAATACGTTTTTATACCAGCATTAATAAACCTTAGTTACAAAAATCCCAGATATTAACCATATCAGTGCCACGTGCTCTCTCTCCGTGCTGTGACAATGTATCCTGCCGTAAGCACATCAAAATAATTCTTGGCTTCATAAATCATATATAACTATAGCAATGAAACAGAGCTATAGTAATCAAGTTTAATGGCCAATGTAAAGTAAAATGCTAAATATTGTAGTTGCTGACATTTTTCATTAAAAAAATAAAAAACTTGGGTTAAGACTGCACAACCAACATTCACATAAAATTCCAGACCTCTGTGACAGATGGCTTAGGAAAAAGAAGCCATGTGACTGGGCTGCAGAGTTTTATAGTGCAAAACCCATAAATAGTGCAGATTCGATCTCTCCGAAAAAATATCAACTATTCCAAGACAACGTTAATACATATTTTAGTTTTTACAGGAAAAAATCCAAATAGTAAACAAAAAAATTAGAGATTATCAGAGTTGTTATGATTCTACATCTTGAGTAATCATGAGCTGATGGGGGAACAAAATCTCTCCTAATGTTTAAAAGAGGCGCTCTTGTATAGCCCGCACCCCAGCCGGCTGCTCTGAGTACCTGACTTGATAGGGAGAAAGCACGTTTGGGCAGCAGGGTACAGATGGGCTTTAAGTGAGCGCACAGATGCATTCAACAATTACACACAGTACCAGAGAAGGGTCCCTTTCTGCCCATAGATGGGTGGATCACACGTTTACTGCACGGATTTTTTATTCAGAGTTTTATCAATAGACATCACTTCTCTCTGAGCTTGAAACTCCAAATGGCAGCACACAAAGGAGGGGGTGGTGGGAGAGGCCACAGAAGCAGGAGGACATAACACTCAGCCAACATGCACCCCCGTCGCCAACCGGGTATTCTGATTTCTAAAAGTGTCATTCGCCATTCTGGATCCTTATTTTAATCATTTAAATTTAAATTTAGAGGGTTTTTTTGTTTTTGTTTTTGTTTTGAGGGTAGGCATAGGTCTTTCCAACTTAGGACCATCACGTTCAGCCACTTTTAAGGTACAGGTGTCAATATATGGTGTATTTATTAATTAAATTATTGAAAAAAATACTTAATGTTTTCAAGCTTCCATATTTTGAGGAAAAGAAAATTTAAAAATATATTGTTCCTGCCTTCAAGGAGCTTAAGTTATACATAGAGGAGATTGTTAGTGAAAGGTAATTTAGTAAATATAATTATTCAATGGAAATTTGAAATAATTATTCATTATATGATCCTTATCTGTACCATAAAATGAGAAGTGATTTAAGATGTCCACCAACAGAGAAATGATTAATGAAATTATGCTGCATCTATTTAATGGCACATTATGCAACCAGTAAGATGATAATTATAAGGATTATGTGACAATAAGGAGAAGATGTCTATCACAGAAAGTAGGAAACAACCCATATTCCTATATGCTTACAACCAGTGGAAAAGGGTAGAAATTTGTGTCCTGAAGAACAAAAGGGAAAACACATAAGTTACTGTACTTGTATTTAGAAGACAGTCTTAAGGCTGGTATCATCCAAATGACAGCATGATAATGTTTTAACAATTAAAAATTATGCATTCAGACATAGTGATGAAATAAAGATACCTTTGCCTTAAAGTTCTGACTGTGAAAATTGTTGGCTTTCAAAACACAGATATAACAATACATCACTGTTTTCTGTAGATTAAGTTTTCTGTTAACACAAAAGGGGTCACCTGCCATCTTTTCCCCTTTGACTTGACTAACAGGAAGCGTACAAATTAAGTGTCCCTCAGCTTAGCTCTGCTGTAATAAGTTTCTTGGTTTTCCTCTTCTGACTCATGTTCTTTCACTTTTGCTTCAGGGTGCTTTGTTTGAGGAGTATCTTTTCTATATTGAAAGCTACCTGACATATGTTTTCAAAGCAGGCAGGGTATTAACAATAAAAAAATGAATTAAATTATCTTATTCTTACCAAATAGTAATTGAGTATTAAAACTGTTAAGTTCAGAGTATAAATGTATTCAATATGAATGGAATAATGGAATTTCAGGGGAGAAATCAGTGTCTGACGTAAGATATGAATTTAAAATTAAATTTATGGGATGCCTGAGTGGCTTAGCGGTTGAGCGTCTGCCTTTGGCTCAGGTTGTAACCCTGGGGTCCTGAGATCGAGTTCCACATCAGGCTCCCTGCAGCCTGCCTATGTGTCTGCCTCTGTCTCTCTGTGTGTCTCTCTTATGAATAAATAAATAAATAAATTTTTAAAAATTAAATTAAATTATAACTTTTTGTAAAAATCTTTGCCTGAGACTTGGAACCAAAGTCAGTGAAAATTCTTAAGTTGGCCAGCAGTCTATATAACACATGATGATAAGAACTTTAAGAACATAAGAAATTGGATAGGTTTGAATTAAAATCTCAGTTCCAACAATTATAGCTATGCCAGTCAGAGAAAATTATTTAATATATACATACTACTATTTCTTCATCTGCTAACTGGGTTAATATCTTCTTTAAATAATTTCTGAAAGGATTAAAAAGAGTTAATATAAGCAAAGTGCTTATATAAAGTGCCTGGCACATAGTAGGTGTTCCATAAATGACAACAACAACAACAACAACAATAATAATAATAATTTGGTTGGCTTTTCAAATGCCAAAAGAGCCATTCCTATGCTACTGTATGCAGAGGTAAAGAGAATTATTAAATATATACACACGCATCAGTTGGTTCCTTGTGATCTCTGACCCAAGTTTCTCAATACATTTCACTCAGAATATACAGCATAATCTGACATGATATTAAAGTTACTGAAAAAAGCTGCTTTTGGATTCGAAGTATCCCAGGAGCCATTGGGATACTAGAATAGCCATACGGGCTATTTCTGATATCCAGCAGTGAGGATGCTGAAGTGTTATCATGTTGTTTCTAGGCCTTATTCAAGCACAAAACAGATTTTGAACTTTAAACATTTCAAGCAAGTGTCAGTTTTTTGTTTTCTTTTAAGGCACACTGTGCATATGCCACTTTGTCTAAACAGGTGGGGAAAACACCAAAACAAACAACAGAATGCTTGGCAAGCTGAAGTGATCAGGATAAAGATAGACCGTGTGCCTGTTCCTACCTCTGTTCCTGAGGGTAGGAGGAAGGAAGGAAACAGAGAGTGTCTCCAACACGTGTTGGCATGTGCCTGTGCTCTCAGGGGCTGGAGGACACGCTCAGTCTGTGCCTGTTGCCTGTTTCTACCGAACGCTGTGCTCATAACAGCAGCAATGGTGGCCAGACAGGAGGCGGAGTGGTTGAAATTGTGGCCCACGAATGTTTTACAAACTCATATTAATTCCAAATTAAAGTGAAGGACATTATATCAATCTTAGAACCAATGAAAGTACTAGTATCGAGAGAGGGCTCATACTTCAGACAAAATTACCCTTAATCATTATGATATCCACTAATATTGATATTACTAACTTTTTCTTCTGACCTGATTCCTCAGAGATACTTAAAGCAACATACAGGCAATTTTGGTGGTGTTGTATACATGCTGGATTATATTTTAACAAATAATTCCTTTTAATATCTATTTTCAAGATATAATGGACTTGTTTGGGCAGTGGTGAGAAATGTTAGCACTGATTTTCTCAATACAGTATCAGGAAAGGGTCCATGAAGGAAGTGTTTTAGTGTTGGGTAGTGTTGGGGCTGGGAAAGTTCGAAAAAGACTGTTGTGGGATATCTGTATTGTCTCTCATTGGTTTTAGGCTGTGTAGGAACTCAAAGTTCTCTTGTCTCTCTGAAGACAGCCTCTGCTGTCTTCCCATAAGAACAGGGATTTTGCAAATCATAAATTTAGATCTCCCATTAAACTCTAAACTCAGAGTCAGCGTACTGAAAGATCTGTATTAGCCCCAACACGTGGGAATGGAGGCAACTTCAAGGTTAGTATCCTCTGGCTTCATTTTTAAATGGTAGTGCCCACACGTGACAGCGGGATCTGTAATTTGTTCTTCTACTGGGCTCTTGAAGCAATGTCAGAGAAGCTCATTCCATCAATGAAAGGACTGCATGGAGGCTGAAGGAAAATGGGCAATCTGCCCTCATCCAAGTTTTGAGCAAAGCCACCCATGCCTCCCCTGGATGCTAGAAATGTCACTTCTGAAAATACAGCTCTCTACCTGGAACAACCATTTCTTTTTTTCTGCTTTGCCCACAAGCTCCTTGAAGGCAAAGTCTGTGGCTGGATCTAGTGGTTGTTTTGGGCAGTCCGAATCTCATAGACCATTTGGAGGGTGCCGACAAGAGTCCATCTGCCAGGATAACTCTCTAGTACATCAAAAAAAAAATGCTTCTCAGCTAGAGAAGTCAAGAGCAAAGAGACACTGTACGTCTCTATATCCTTTCCAAATAAGGAGCTCAAGAGATCTGTGGATTTTGGGTAGCAGACATAAACATACTGACCATCATGGAGGAAAAATCAAATCATAGTGGATAGAGAATCAGGCTAGTATTCCACAGGAGAAGATAGTTTATACTTAGTTAGTCCTATATTAAGTGGAGGGCAAGAAAGCAAAGTGCAACACTGAATAGAAATGGTCTAGATTGGGTACAATTTGATCAGAGGCCATTTTTTAGGGTTAATTACTTTGGCTTTTTTCTCCTTTTTTTGCTACAATAATTAATTTTTGTGGTCTTGGGATTTTATGAGGTTCTATTTTATATTTAGAATGTACGATCCAAAGAGAACAGAATTCTGCAAATTGTTACAGTGTGTGGGAATGTGCGCCTGGAAGAAGGATTCTGCACACAGTAACACTGTAGGGTGCTGTATTTATCCTATTTTAACCACCACTATGTCAAGTGAGATAATTTTCATGGGAAAATGGCTTTTTAAACTGCTAATATAACGAACTCCTTCTAAAAGTCGATTGGTACACTGTCTGTCTCTTCCATCTTCATCATCACGTCAATGGTTTGGCTTCTGTAGTTAAGACTTGGGATGGCTGTATGGAGGCCGAGACATGCAGTGCAGTTCCTGTCTCCCTGGGCAGGAGTATCCGCTCCATAGAGCAACCCTGGCACACAGAATGCTCCCAATAGGAGTGTAAGCATAGACTCAGAAGTCAGTTATTTGGATTTTTGGAATGTGCCAATTCAGCAGTCACATTTCTGACCAGAAAGTATTCAAAAAAAGAACAAAACATGTATTGATAAGGGAAAATACCTTCAAATTTTGGTCATCTTTGTTTGATTCATTGTTTGGCTCCAGCAACTAAGTGAACATGGGGAATATAATGGTTAAGGGCAGAATTCCGAAAAATGAAAAAAAAATTTACCTGTGCAGATGGAAACCACTCATTCCACAACCATTTACTCAAATAATTCAAGTGGCATTAATCATAATAATATTGGTCCTTTTATTCTCAAAGGACAGTCTTAACAAACCAATAATATAAGGCCTAAGAAGAAGATATTTTAGTATTTCTCCTACTAGCTGTATATTAGAATGTCCCTTTTAAAATATGGAATGTATTCAGGTTCTAAAACAAGAATAAGAATAAACTAAAGTAGCATCGTAAAGCACTCTAAATCATTCATTTAAGAAAATAATTTCTGACTTGCATTCCTTTGAATTTGGAGAGCTCAGTATTTTCTTTATAATTTTCAGAGGATACGTTTTTTCTTTGTTTAAGAACCTCATTTGTTTAAAAATTGTTTTTGAGTGGTTTTTGGCCACCAACTCTTCCTGGGGTTTACTTGGCTCGGATTTGTCCAGAAGCTAATTCTGATTCTTCTGTCAAATGCTCAATGGCACCGTGTTCCCTGCTCTCCTGAAGGCCTGGCACGGCACAGGTGAGCAGCTGACCACACCGGGGATGGGGCTGCGCTTACAGGGAAAAAGAGAGCTATCTACTCTAACTGCCGGAGTTTCAGGGTTAGGGTTTAACCCAGGACATCTCCACTTAAGACAAGGGTAAAATCTCTTCTCCAGATAAGCCTGGGCACTTTATTTCATCTGGTTTCAGCCTTCTAGGTAGGAAAATAATTTCTTTTAACTGAATACTTCGTGTAGATGGGAGTTACAGGCTCCAGCTGACTGCAAGAGCAGCTTTTACCCTCCCCCTGAGGATCTGAGGATTGCTGCTACTCTCTAGCCTGATAAACCCCTCCTCCTCAAAAGAGGAGACATGGAGGATCTTTGTTTTTTGCTGGCTTCAAGGTATCATAAACATGGATGTCTCCTTCTCATTGTTATGGAGGAGAGGTTATTAGAGAAATGTGATTAATTTCATGGGCCTCAGAAATGTGGCATCTTCATACACTTCACCAAATTTGATTTTGGATTTGAATGCCCTGAGTTCTCAAGTACCCCTGAGCCATCTCTTGTTAACTTAATGTATCCATGTTTTACTCTGTGTCCTCTGAGACTACTGTAGCAACTGAGACTACCTTACCTTATACAACAGTGATGTGTGCAACAATGACACCTCCTGAGTCAATTTTGCAACTGTTTTTCCAAGTCACTGCATAGTTGAACATTTCTTACCATCTTTGATTTACAGACAGCAAAATGCTTCAATTGTTTGGATTGATTTTAATGGCAAGCCTCTTTCTTGTGTTTCAAAGTCCCCAACACAAAGGTAGGTTTGATGTCTATAAATCTTCCCAACCAGGCTCTATAACTCACTTCTCCCCAGACTTTGGTACACTGCCTTCTAGAACAACACTCTTTCATTTCTACTTGCAGCCACAAAACCCATCCCTGTCAATGTGCCTCTGAGTCTCTTCCTAAGATGAGGAAGGGATGGGTTTTAGGGGTGGGGAGTGGCCGGAGTGGTAGTGAATATGGTTAGGAACATGAAAGGCAGTTTATTCTCACGGTTCAGTCACTGGCCCACCCTCCGGGCTCTTGGACTGGCCTACCTTGGCATGCAGACTCTGTGGTTTGTTGGAGAGGATGTCTGCAGCTTCCCTGCAGCGGGTGGAAAGGTTCAGGATGGCAGCAGCTGCTGCTATGTGGGTGTCTTCACTACATTGACCGTAGCTGTAAGAGCTGGCACGGCAAGGGCTCTGTGTGTGGGCGCCTGCACTAGGCAGTCGATTAGGAAATTTCCCTGGATTTGAAAAATGCTTTGCTGTTGAAGAGAGATTTGATTAGCAATTGCATATACGTGGCTTTAGTCATTAAATGGATTTGTTTTAAAGATATAACTTCTTGTGTTAAAATGTTAAGAATAAATTAAAACATGATCCATTATCTATTGATACACTCAATGAAAGTTATTCAGATTGGTTTTCACAGAAGCTCCCAGATCAGATGATATGATGGCTGGGAAAGAATGTCTATTCTCTTAATATTTTTTGTATTTACACTTCTTATGGTAAAAACTCTATAACTAATGTTATGGGGCAGGTGCACTGGCAGCATCCATGGTAAAAATTATGGATTAAAACTACACTGGCAAAACCCATCCGGGATTACAGAGGCTTAAGGCTTAAACATCTATGAACTGTGCATGTGTGAGGACCAGTGATTCCAGTAGAGAAAAAGAAATGCAGCCTTTCAACATTTGTTTTCACAATAACAATTTCTATTTATTTAGACATCGAATTGCATTTTTATTATTTGATATGCAGGTTTGTTTTGTGCTTAAACCAGTAGAAGTTGTTCTTAATGTCCAACTAGATGGAACTAAATAAATGGCGGACTCTTTAATGAGCTCCCATTTTGCATATTTAGGTAGAGCATGATAAGTAAAGGACAGAGAAAATGTTCTCAGGGTGAGCTGAAAGGCAATTTAGTTATCAAGGCTGAGTTTCTGTTTTCTGTTTCCGTTGTGACAGCAAGGCATTTCTGAGAGAGAGAATTAACCATATTTCTCTTCACTCTGGGTGTTTGTAAACATCACTCAAAGTTATGGGAGAAACACCCACAATTTAAGTGGGATAATAAAAAAGCATTTATTTATTTATTTTGCTTCAAATATCATTTCTTCTAAACTTTGATCATTTTTCATGACTTTAAAAGATTACTAAATGTTATTCCTACAAAATGCCACTGGACATTTTGCATTTTTAAACTAACATCTGTGTTATATGAATAGATAGGATGTTCTTAACTAGCTTCACTTGAATAAAACACACATATGTGTATGTGTATGCATGTGTGTATATTTTGCATATAAATATAATAGAAAACATTGTGCATGTGTGTGTATATTATTTTCCGAATCTAACAGGTTGTTTGTATTATTTATGTTGGCTGAGCCCTCTTTTTGGAAAGAATAGATAAAATATCTTTTGGAGTATAAGGTACTTGTTGACGGGCCAACTCCTTTCAAGTCTGTTTATCACTGCTAGGTTTCATACAGCATTCTAGTTCTTTGAAAACATGATCAGCATCACAGAATGAAGCACATACTCTGTGTTTAGCACTCAGTCTAGGTGCCTAGGTATGAAATCAAAGGGCTTCCATGGATTTGCATGTTGTAAAGAATCCATGGTCTATGTAGGACTCAAATTGAAACATTATTTTGCTTCTTTCCTTATGATACCATAATTCAGATTTCATGCTTGGGTTTATCCCAATATTTTCTTTCTTCCCTTTTCATTAGAATAATCAAGGACTCTAAAACACTTGGAGAAATTGTATGTATTATAGCATCTTATAGTTATGATCTTCTACATGGATGTGTTACCATTAGAGTATTAACACATTTTAAATGATTCAGTACTAGTTCTTAACTATGTGGGTAAACATCTCTATAGTCACACATATTGCGTCTATTGTAAAATCTTGATTTCTGAACTGTGAATTTCTTCTAAGATTTTTCACATTTTCTCTCTCTTTCAGTTTAAATGCTTTTTACTGATTTAAGCACTACTTTAAGTAGTGTTTCAATATTTTACCTTTTCAATTTCCATGATTTCAGCATGAATAAAAATTACTGTATTGTGATGACTACTACAGTTTTCATCAATCCCAATCCTAGCTAAATGTGAATTAAATATTTCTTTGGAATTACTGTATTTTGATTCAACAGTGGCATGATATTTGGAGAATAATTAACCCATTAACTATTCACCATATTCAGTGTTACTTCATGTACAATCAGTAATACTGATCATCTTATAATTGTTTTTCCTTATTTTACTCCACTGTACAATGTATTTTCTCTCCTCCCTGTAGTATTCAGCGTATTCTGAATTTGGGCACCCCTACCTCCAAACACACATAAACAAGATGCATTCCTTGGAATGAGGATTAGAATTTGAAGCTTACATTCAGGAAATGGTGGTGTTTTTCGTCCTTGACCTGTTTGTACGAGGGGGCGTTTACCAAAAACCTGGGCATCGAAACTGGCATAGTCGAATGGTACTTTTCCAAACTTCTCTTGTTCTTTTGACACCATGGCTCTGGGAGAGGTGATGGCTTGTGATCGGAAATTGAATTCAATTTGTTTCACCAAGCTTGTCCTGAAGAAAGAGGGGAGAGTTCAAAAGAACTGTGATGAAACTCTTGGTGAGCATATTAGCATCAGAATTTAAAGCAGATCGGATGTGTCATGCCTGTCGGTACCCACAGAGACAGTGCACTATGGAAAAGAGCTGTGGTCACAGCATGATAAAGCAGAGTGCTCTGTGCCAAGATTGAGAAATGGGAGGCACCGAGGGCTCTGGAGAACTCTGACGAGGCTGCAGGTTGTGGGTCTGAGTCTCCCACGGGTAAAAGAGGAATGTGCAGTTTTGCATTCATTTTACGCAGATGCAAGGAGTGGCAAGTACTTGACATCTGCTAGCACTTTGAGCACCACCTAGAAAAGTTCCGTGTAACCATCATTAGGGCACTAACAAGATGTGCACATTCTGTTTATTAAGACTGTTAATCAGATTGGTGGTGAAAAGTGCTGATTATAGCTGGTGGGGAATGGCAGTGTGGTCAGCTCAGAGGAAGCAATGCTGGGCCCCGCTGTCCTTCAGCAATGCTGACAGATGCCTGCCACTTAGCAGGGGTAGTGTAGGCACCAGAAACTTGACTTCTGAATTGTGAGTTTCTTAGCCTTTTCACCTTTTTTTCCTTTTGTGTGTCTTTCTTGATGTAAATAATACTTCAACATTTTATCTCTTAAATTGCCATCATTCTCATATGGACCCAAAGTACTGTATTACAATAGCTATCACATTTTTCAATAGAACTACCTTAACCCAAGTTAAATGTGAATTAAATATTCCCTTAGAACTATTGTATTTGAATTACACAAGGGCATCATATTCACAGAGCTTACAAACATGGGCTAATAGTAAATGAACATAAAAAATATACTTTTTAGAATTTAGCAATATCAAAAATACATATATGTTTTTCTTTTGTTTTCCACCAAAACATACCCAACTCATCAGAACATCAAAGTTTCAATGATATTCCTTGGATTAGGTAAAAAACATCTTAGCTGTTACATAAAAATATTTGAGGAATGAGTTGATCCTATTATTGTATATATCACTTGGTTTATACCCCTAATATATCAGCATTGTAGTCTAAAACATATTTATTTTTTAAGAAATTAGAAAAATAAAACTTAAGCTATTTCTATGTTTGGTAAATAACCTACTTAGGGAGAAACTAGAGGAGATGGCCATATTAACCAAGAACCTTATTGTAAGATTTTAAATTGCTAGTTATTCAGTAATTCATGATCTTTGCTTGTTCTTCACTCATGTGATTTTGACTGTTTTAATTAAATGTATAAGAGCAAATATTTAGGAAAACCATATCTTGAAAATACTCCTAATAAGTATGTTGCATTTCAGTGTCTCAGTAACAATGAAGATCTGGTCACCTGTTTCAGTTCTTAAATCACTTTTCCTACATATATGATTTTTTATTAATAAATGCATAACATCACATTGTGTCATCACATGTAGTTTATTATTTAAGCATAAGTAAGGTCATCCAAACTGCTGGAGATTATGAAGTACCTGGGGCCAATAGGAGATATTTCATTAATACTTACCAATTCACGGAATGAATGTTTTAAAGAAATTATATGTATAGCTGGAACTGAAGAACGAACATATACCATCACATATTTTGGGTGGGTATGAGTGATTTATTAAGGCATTTTCTGCAGGCAGAAAGATTAATCAATCATAGGGAGAGCTTACCTGACTAGTGGGATGGGTTGCATTTAGTGACATGGAATTTTGATTAATATGTGTTATATACTTTATTTTTTTGAGATTCATCCACATTATGTTACCTTTATATACAGATTAATTTCATGTTATACGTCTGCAGGGTCTAGCAGTTCATTTAAGTGAGAGAATGATTAACTGGACCAGCCTCTCAAATCCATAACTGGTAGTTGAGAACAAAGGTCAGACCATAGTGAATTGGCACAGGAGGGGAGCCAGACCCTCTGGTGTAAGGAGCATGGCATGGAATGCCAAGGGAGGGTCATACCTGTGAATCTGGTCAGGACACTGCCCGGTTTTGGGAGAATCAAGCTGATTTTTGTCCTGGGACATTGCCAATTTTTCAGCTGCAGCAATTGGACAACCAGAAAGACTGTTTTAAAAAATAAAAAGGGAGGACTTGAGTTAAAAAGATAAAATAATCTGCTTTGGCATGTACCTCACAGCATACTTGGCACACATTAAATGTTAAGTCATATTAGTAGTTCACTTAGCACCTTTCTCATACTAATAGATCCCAAAAGGGTTTTGCAAACTACTGTGTCAACATTTGCCCCTCAATCCCATCTCAGAAGTGATGGATTAGAAACTCATTTTTAAGATCGGAAAATTATATGAGGGAATTATTCTGAAACTCCATAACGTTTTAAGTAGAATGAACTCACTCCAATTGCAATGTGCCCCATTAGAGATGTTAGCATGATAATTCCATGATTTATCTTAAGATCTTTAGAAAAGTGTTAGGGACTTAATTTTAAATCAATTTAAATTTAAAATATAGAACACGAGGTTTTCTGGCAATATGTTTATGAGTCACATAGTATCTTGTGAGCACATAATAGATAGAGTATAAAGTACACATAAAACAATAGGCATTTTTTCCAAAAATATTTACATACACACAATACATTTGTATGTAAGTGCATTTGTATGTATGTGTTTTTTTTTTTTTTTGGTAAGTATGTATGTGTTTTAAGTGAGTAGTAAGCTCAATGTAATGAATCTCCATGAGATGAAATTGTGTTTGCCTTCCTACCGGCTTATAGTCAGAACCACAGTAGATGGAAGCCCTTTTGGTATCTCGTTAATACTTATTGGATGGGATCCAAGATAAACCCTACGCAACTCTCTTCAATGTCAAAAGAGCTATGGTGAGGTTCCAGAGCAAAAAAAGAACATGTTCTATTTCTATGACTATATGAATATATAACTCTAGTCTTCAAATAGAACATTTTTTGTTTGCATAATTGGCTGCTAAATAAAAATTTCTAGGAAAGTAAATTGTGTTTTTTTTTTTTTCACTCTGCACACACTGTAAATATTTCATCTCTCTTTCAAGTGGTAACATTCAATAGTGATCCAGAGATTTTGATAACACATTGTTAGTTCCTTATTTTCTTGGTGGAAAGTTTCTCTCACTTCTCTTTGTAAGTTGAAAGATGAGTATCCCATCACAATTACCTCCTGTGGGTGTTGCGGTTGCTGTTCACGTGCCCTCTTCCGGTGCATCCGGGGGTGGGACACTTGAGTACATTTTCATGCATGGCAAGAACTAAGCACAAAATATCACAAAAAGAAAGGAATAATAGGCTATAAGTATATAACACACTAACAAACTGACTTCTCCACTTTACGTGCAAATTAATTTGGTTATATAATCTACCATTCTTCCTCCCACAGATATTTGGGTTGAAATAAATGAGTACTTAAGAACTTCAAAAATTAAATTCAGTGAGCTTGTTCAAGATTTGGTTTCTCTAAACTTCATGTCATGATCAGTGCTAGACTTAAGTAAGACTATTCTGTTTCTATTTAACTTAAACTGAGAGGCTTATACCCTTCCTTTTATAGTTATGTGCTTTTCCGTGAAGAGTAGATGGAGAACATTGTCAAGTAGTTCCTTCTATCTTTTCCTGAGGTGTGAACTCCTGAATAGAGTCTTCTTTATTTTCTAGGGGATATTACTTTGATTCTTGTCCATTGCTCCCCACTCCCCACTTCCCATTGCCATTCAGTTATTGGTGAAAGAGCATGGTTGGGTAAACAACCAGGTAATCAATCTGAGGAACTGCTAATCTTCTGGGACAGTGCTGAACAGATTAGATTCACTGATTTGCAAAACCGTGCTTTTGAGAAGAATGATGTTGAGGCGTTCCCACCACTGTAGTTTGTATGACCCAAAGGTGTTTCAATAAGGTTAAAAAAGTAGAGGATGTAGCACATCGAGACTTCAAAACTTAGAAGGCAGCCCTTTCCTTCTCCAGTTTCCTAGCTCACAGCAGAGCTGAGGGTAGAGAAACCAACCAATGTTTGCTGTTGCTCAGAGCTCTTTGCTACTGCAGGATGCCCTGGGGAGACTTGACAGGCATCACAAGTTCCTACAAGGAATGGGAAGATAGGGAGTCAGGGGGCACTGGTGATGTGATGCACTTCTTCTTCTCTCTTTTTTTTTTTAATTTATTTTATTTTTATTTATGATAGTCACAGAAAGAGAGAGAGAGAGAGAGAGAGAGAGAGAGGCAGAGACACAGGCAAAGGGAGAAGCAGGCTCCATGCACCGGGAGCCCGACGTGGGACCCGATCCCGGGTCTCCAGGATCGCGCCCTGGGCCAAAGGCAGGCACCAAACCACTGCGCCACCCAGGGATCCCTTCTTCTCTCTTTTTTAAGAAAGCCCCATGCTCAGCATGGAGCCCAGCTTGGAGCTTGAACTCACAACCTTGAGACCAAGACCTGAGCTGGGATCAACAGTTGGATGCTTAACCTACTGAGTAGGTGCCCCTGGGATGCACTTCTTATATTTAGATGATGAACTGAGGCTAAGACTGATCATGGGCTTAAGGCAGCCATACCTCTGGGTGAGAAAGGACAGTATTAATATTAATATATTAATTAATATATTAATCATGCCTTTTACTTTCTGTCTTCTGATGCTTTGGCATCTGGGGCCTTGCAAACCCTGGAAAGACTGCCCCTTCAAAGAGCTTTTAAAGATAAATCAACCAATTATGAGTCTACACCCAACTGCCTCCTTTATTAGACTCACACTCACACTCCCCCCACCTGCCAGGTATCAGAAACCAATGGACAGCCCCCAAGCCTCACAGCGTACTGAGAGAATTAAAACTAGCCAGTCCTAAGTCTGCATACTCTGCTCCTTCCCACAGAAACCATAAGTTCCCCTCCTCCCCTCCACCCTGATCACCCTGGTGTGGCATGCACCGTAGCCCTGCCTGGTGTGGCATGCAGTGTCCTCTCAGGAACTGTAACAGTCTTTTCAATGTCGGTTGTCTCCTGATCTATTGGCCTAACTGCACCCCAAGTTTTCTATTAATAAACTTATTTTAAACACCCAGCTAGATGGAAATTGCCTTGACACGGAAAGAAACTTTATATTTCCATTCCGAATTCCACACTGGAGAAGAAATTGGATAATATTGTGATGTTGTGGCACAAATAAGAGGAAGCCTACTTGTTTAGGGATAAGTAGTACTCACTTTCCAGGGGAACCCGCACTTTGTGGGGGCACCCCGAAAGGCTGCGGTGGTGGGGGTAGAGTCCTGTCACATGTCCCGTGCCATCGCACCCAGGGATAGGGCACTTGGTCTCCCTCTTTTCGGGCCTCGGTGAATCTAGAAAGAAATTAAATCAAGAGATTCATTTGGCTCTTCTTTCCCTCCCCATTCACTAGAGTGGCCTTGCAGAGTGACATTCTCACTTCACTCGGTTTTTACATCATAGACATTCTTCTCACATTGCCTTGAATAAGACCCTCAAATAAGACCTGTGGAAGCATAAAAAATGTTTTCAATTTTCTTGGTTTTCTAAGCAAAGGCTGACACAGGGCAAGGGAGTGTTAAAATACAGAGATGGTTTTAAGTTGTCATGTCACATATTATAGTTACAGTCTCAATGTGAAAAATGAATCCTACTCCAGAGGCAGAGGATGCACCCAAAAGGGGGAAAAAAAAAAGTGAGAAAGAAGAAAGAATATATTCAACCCAAAACTATCTCTGAAAAGAGTCTCAAAAAAAAAAAAAAAAAAAGCTAGATTCTAAATGATAAAACAAAAACAAAGAAACCACCATATTCGAGAAGGGCTGCTCTGTTCTTATCCCTGTGGATCCCTGGCCTCACGTGGCCCTAAGGTCACAGGTCTAGGTAGCTGCTCCCATGCACGTGCAGGGCCTGCTTTGGCCAGAGTCAGGAAGGGGAGTCAACAATGCTATCTTGGGCCATGCCCAAGATCCCCAAACCCAGTGCTTTGCTACTTCGGATCAATATGGAGCAGCTATTTAGAAGAAGCTTTCATTTTACTCTGAATGCAGAAACTGAAAACTCAGGCAATAGGAAGACAGCCTGGCAAGGAAATATTTTAGGCAGAATGGAAACACAGAGTGGAGGCAGCCTTGAGTGGTCGGTACCGCCAAGCACATTGGGACATGGGGAAGGGACCACAGGTTCCACCAGTCAGAGAGAAGGGAAACCTGGTAACACCACTTGTCAGGCTGCCATGGGGCATCGGCCTAGAGAGGGAAGGTGGAGGATGAGCTGGGGGTTTTAATCTTCCTGTGCATATTTTGGTGAGGGTTAGATAAAAGGCTATATAAATACGTAAAATAATTGAGGATTATCATGAATATTGATGGGGTTGGAGCTAACATAGGAGAGGCCTTCTGTAGACATTTCCATATTCATGACTCAGATAGTAGGTAAACTTAAAACAGAAATGCATTTTTTGGAACCCAAATCACCCCCTAACTTGGGCATGGAATGATATACCCAGCTAGGTGGAAATCACTGGGACAAGCTTGTCACTCAGCATTCCTAATGGTCAGAGGAACCAGAATCACAATGGGAGTGGGAGCCTCAGAGAAAGGACCAGTGTGGAATGGAGGCTGGCTGCAGGCTTCTCAGAACACGACGTATCATGAATAATGAATCCACTTGATGCTGAGAGTGAAAATAAATAATCTGTGTGCTCCTGCCATAGGAAAGCTGCCGGCAGCGGAATAGGGGGCAGAGTCCTGCAGCATGAGGCTGTGGAGGCCCCATATCATATGCTCCTGCTCCAAGCATGGTACTGAGAGAAGAGCAATGTCATGGATGCGACAGCCGTCTCCAGGGCGGAATATTGCGATGAGTACACATGCCTCTGTGATATCGTGCCACCCTAGTTGTTGGATTATAAATGGTCCTGAGCAGATGGGCACAGCAGGTTGTATGTAATGCAATTATTTGGGGGCATGCTTTCAGTGAAGGGGGAGGAGCCAAGGATCCTTCAAGTTATGCACACTCTGCCTGGGAGGGGGTGGTCAGCATGAGAAAACTGGAAATTGTATGTGATAAATGAACAGCTCAAAGATTGGGATGCCTTGAGTGGCAGACACTTATGTTTCATGAGACACAGGATTTAAATGCCATAGTGTTGAGACTGTTCTCTCTTTTGCAAGAAACAAAGAGGCATATAAGAGTTTTTAGTTATTCTATTATTTTGTGGATACATGTTTTACTTAATCCAAAAATGTTGCCAAATTTGAAGTTGTTTTAGGCCTATAATATCTGTTGATGGAGAGTCAAAAATCCTTGAAGTTTGACTGAAGTGACACTAAGGGGGGTTGACACTGTGTAGGAGAGAGAATTAGAAAGGAGGAGAAGCAATGTGGATTTTGATGCCCTTCCTTCCTTGGACCTGGTCCAGATGAGGCCACATTTCTAAACCACATTGAAAGGTTTGGCGCCGCGCATTTCCCCTCCTTGCCACATTATTTGTCTATAGGAAGCCAGAGAGGGTGTGGGAGATAAGGCAGGGCTGGCACCTGACCAGGTGTGGTCCACTGACAGTCCATCATGCACGTTTGTCTGCAAGCCTCCTCTGCTGGGTGAAACAGATGCCATGAAATGCTCTGTGGGGCAGAACCTGTTTGCATGATAAGAAGCCAGAGCTTGAGCTCTCAGGTGACTCTTAGGCCTGGCTCTTCTCCTTTTGTTTTCTTTGCTGAATGCTGCATAATGAGGGTGACCTTATACTCTGGTGACCTTACATCCCTGTTTGCCTGGGACTGTCTTATTCATACCTGATATACTCATGTGGTTGTTCATAGCACTCCTCTTCACTCTGAAAGTGTCTTAGCCTGTACAGTAAATTCTATGGTGACTATACACATTGCGACCTAAAGTCTCACTAAATGCTTAGTAGCAATTTTAATTTTAGAATTGCTGACTCATTGAAGCCTTGGGTAAAATGGTATTTTAAAATGCTAGTGCTCTGGGATCCCTGGGTGGCGCAGCGGTTTGGCGCCTGCCTTTGGCCCAGGGCGCGATCCTGGAGACCCGGGATCGAATCCCACGTCGGGCTCCTGGTGCATGAAGCCTGCTTCTCCCTCTGCCTGTGTCTCTGCCTCTCTCTCTCTCTGTGACTATCATAAATAAATAAAAAATTAAAAAAAAAATAAAAAATAAAAAAAATAAAATGCTAGTGCTCTGCCCTTTAACAGTGGGGTCGCATGCCCAAGGTATATGGGAAATTAGGAAGGTATTGTGGAGAGCATGAATGTCAGTTGGTACGAGTATTGGCCTATGAACATGGAACGCACACCAGAGGAAGAAGCATCTCTTAAGCCACTGGCTCCCACATCTAGAATAAAGAACAGGAAAGTGAATATCTAATTTGGACTCTGCAAGTATCCTCTAGATGAACCCTATAGTTCCCATGCATTATGGGCTTTACCTCTTTTTCCCTCTGTGTGATACTAGTCTGATCTGGATCTTCTTGCATAGGCTTTGAACACCCCAAGGCAGGATCATGATTCCCACAATAGGATACACTGTTGAATTAGCCAGAGTCATTAATAATTCTCTAAATCTTATATGACCCATGTTTACAAACACAGATTCTATTGCCTTCTTAGTTTTTGAAAACAAAACTTGTTAAGTTCTATAAAAATGGCCAAAGGATTGTCAAATATTTTAAGCTATGGCACAAAAAATCTCTCCAAACACCGAATTTCATTGGCTAGAAGATATCATCAGTTGTATCATGCAACATCATTTTGGGTGTTAGTAAGAAAGAAAAAAAAATATTGAAAATTAAAGTATGGCACACACTTCTAATTTCAGAGATTTTAAAATGAGAAAACAGTATATCTTAGAATGAATGAAATATAGTAGATGGCAAATTATGACCTTTTGGAATTTGAAGTCAATTTTATCTACGTTTTCGATTCTGTAGTCCCTAAGAAAAAACAAAAAAAACATGCACACAGGTAAGTTCAGCAAGTTGCATATTAGTGGAGTGCACAAAGCTGGTAGTGGGTCCTGTCCCAAACCACACATTGTTAATTGATATTCTGTCCCAAACCCAACCCTGGCAGTAAGTTTGTATAGTATTACTATCTTGTTTCTCACTATGTGACATTATTTTATTTATTTTTTGTTTGTTTATTTTCTCAGTTCTGAGCTGCAAGATAATAATTGACAAGATTGCAGGTGAGTACTAAAATAGACTCAAGATGACAAAATATACAATTCATTTCTGCATAAATCTCAGCAAGCAGATCATCCAAACCATAACTCACATATTATTCTTGCAAGCTCCTAGGGGCCATGACCTTGATTTTCTCTAAGATATTCCTAATTCTATGGTTCTTTAAGACTTTGAGGCATCCAATAAACATCTAAAAAACACACTTAAAAAATGCAAGTTCTGGAGCAGTAAGTATGATAAGATCTGGGAAATACCAATCTTAAGCCTTCTAGGTACTTGAGAACCACCATTTGGGAATTATCACCAGGTCCATCTGGTGCAAGACTCAGGGTGGAGGGGGCGGGGGAGTAGCTTTATGGGAGATGAGACACAACTTCCTTAAAGTTGAGGAACAGTTTTCAGGTCTCCTCCAAGCACATTTATTCTTCCCATTCATATTTGGCCCACATATTTGTGGCCTTGAGTTACAAACCTGGTAAAAGCATAGGGTTATTAAAGCAGTAACCTCCAGTTTTATCCTAAGAGGGTTCAGAGCATCCTGTCTGACTTGCCAGTAGCTTGCCATTATTTTGAAGCTCCAAAGGTGCTAGATGATCCCATAAAGAAAGTAGGAAGGAAAAATTAAATTTCTAGAATTGATTTGATTAACAAAATGGTTTAAAATCCAAAAAGTAAAAATGTACTTCTAACATGTCCAATATAGTACTATACAAGTAGTATATACTTTTTAAAAGTTGTCAAATTAAGAGAAAAAGAGGCAATGATTCTTATTTTGTGTGTAAAATCATTGCAAAACTGACCAAGCTTGATCTGAGAATAATCTAGACAGCAGAGAAAAAAAGAAATTGTTTATTTTATAATATGAACTGGTTTTTAAATTGCATCAAGTTGTCAAAAGCTATCTGGAAGTGGTAATCAAATCTTACTAATTTTTCCTCCAACCCTTAAAGCAATTTTATTCCTAAAATAAATGCAAAAAAACGCGCCTTACGTTTATTGTTAAAGATTTGTCTTCCACCCATGTCAATAACTTTGGTTTGCCTCCGTTCCCCAGCAAGGTGTTCCAGTAGAAACCTGTCCAACTCTTTGTAGGTGTTATGGAAAACACAACCTCGCTCAGCCTGGAGAGCAATTGCCTGCTCCAGCAAACTCAAGTTCCCCTTCGCTTTCTCCAGGTCAACAGACTCTTCTGTCGTAGCTGCCAGACACTCATTATTCTCTTCCTCCATCCCAGAGAAAGAGAGCTGGGCTTTGCCATCCAGAGGTTCCACGTGTGCATTCTGTGGGTCTCTCCTTTCGGTTTCAGAATCACACATGTTTTCACAAGAGATAAACTTGTCACCTTCAGTTTTTATTTCAGGAACTTCCAATAGGTCTTTCCTATTATCCACTAAAATATACTTTGGGACCCTGTGTGGTTTGGTTTCTTCTGAGAAGTTGGAGCCACTGTCCCAACCATTCTCTGCACTTTCAGAGTTACTTTCACTGTCATCTGAGGAGCAGAACTGAAGCTGGGAATCATCAATTTTTTCTTTTCCATCATCAGAATGAATCAAAAAGCACTCATCAGCTTCATCACTTTCTGCTTTTAGAGACTGGATGCCACTGTCATTTAAATTCTCACTTATGGTCTGAACAGACACATTTTTTTCAAATTTTCCCAAGTGCATTAAAGATTTGACCACGAGCTCTTGATAGCAGCCATATCTGTCTTCCTTCCCATTGGAGTTTTCTTGTGCAGTCGAATGAAGGTTCTCATCCATAGGTTTTATCATGATTTCCTCTATAGAAAAAGAAAGCCAATAATTAAAAAAAAAGTAAAAAATATTTTATGAAAATTGCACCAATATGTAGATAAGAGATGGATTGATATAGATACACGTATACAATAAGTACAGTATGCAAATATGTGGGCTCTATCAATTTTATAAACACTGAAGAGAAAAATATATATCTTCTTAAAATGAAACAAAACAAAATAGACCTTAATATTCAGAGAATTGCATTTAAAGAAGTGAGCTAGTAGACTTTTCAGCATATTAAGAGCTAATTGTTTCCAGAGTGCTGAAATAGATACTTAACAATAACAGAATGCTGATTGTGAAATTGTTGTTACTGTACCTCTCATATTTGCAAATCCTAGCCAACCAGAAGGAAATCAAATATGCACAATACTACACATCAGATTTCTCTGCTAGCATGGCAATGTATTTTCAAAGCTTATTTGGTTTATGTTCTCTACCGCCACAGTTTCTCACACATACTTTCAGATTTTATGGAATGTTAGCTAAAAGACAAAATACATCCACTACAGATGATAACTAAAAGAGTTATGAAGCTTCCAAGGCTTCCTGTTCACTTTCACAACTGTCACATAGAAATTCCATGCCAAGGGAAATACAAGTAAATGGGAGATTTAGCATGATCAAATATCTTTATTTTAAAAGGATTATTTATTAATTTATTTATTTGAGAGAGAAGGGAGGGCGAGGGAGGCAGAAGGAGAGAATCTCCAGCAGACTCTGTCCTGAGTGCAGAGCCTGACACAGGGCTTGATCTCATGACCCTGAGGTAAAATCAAGAGTTGGACGCTTAACTGACTGAGCCCTGCAGGCGCCCCAGCATGATCAAATATCTTAAATAGTGACATATTTTCTGGCCTGGTACTTGCATGCACTTGTGTAAGAGGGCAATGAGATGAGAGATGGAGATGGTAGGAGTACATGGAACATTAATTAATTGTTTTCAGTAGTGGGCCTACTGAAGTCTTGACAGTCAAAGAGCCCTATGACTATGAACAGGTCTCCATATGCTAGTCTGTCCAGGACAGTCCACTGGATCTCTGTTGTCCCAATCCAGTTGTTAGTGTTAACCCTGTTACTCTTGGCAGTGTCCAGCTGCAGTGAGTGATAGTATGTGTGTATATAGTCATATGTATACATATGTATGTATATATATGTGTGTGTGTGTGTATACATGCATATGCATATACCCACATAAATGTGTGTGTATTATATATATACATATATATATATAATACACACACATATATATATAGTGATAGCCTACCCAAGCCTGTCCCAATGCAAACACAACAATTAAGGGTGCAGATTTACTAGTTGACCTACTCCTGGTTTAGCATACAAGGTAGTATGGGGAGCAAGACACCCAGAACACACGCGGCTGTGAAATGCACCAGACAACTAAGGAATGGTCTCCCCTGATATTCACTAAGACTAAAAAAAAAAAAAAAGAAAAAAAAATGGAGAGAGGGAGAGAGAGAGAGAGAGAGAGAGAGAGAAGAAAGAAGAAGCAGGACCATTTCTGTGTCTCTGAAGGCTGAGTGGGGGATGGGCAACACAAAATAATAAGCCCCCTTAAAGACTGTGAAAGACACAAGTGAAGTGCATTCTGTGCTAATAAACATCTTTGGGGGGAAGAAAAGGACAGCCATCCCATGTGATGGCTGCAGGAGAGGGTGTCTGTGCAGAAGACAATGTGCCTTTTTTAGTCTCATTTAATTTTTTATAAACATTGTCTCTGACAAGGACACTCAAAAATACATCTCCATCATCTTCCTTTCTGGTAATTATCTCCCTAAATCAACACTGGACTGCCAGGATCAAGTAAATATTGCCATAGTAACTAAAAGCATTTTTGGATGAAGGGAAGAATTTAGTCACAACACTAGCCCCTTTAAATAATGCTGATTATAGGGTGCAGTCTTTTGTTGGGATCTATTCAACATAAACTGAAAAATTTAACATTTTACTTCCTAGAAAATAAGCTGGATAAACAAGCACATCATATTTGATAGGATGGTCTATTCCCTTCTGAATTCATATCAGAGGAATTCCAGGTTTAAATAATATATTAAACATAGTCTAAAATGCAAATGAAGTTTTTCTCAATATCACAGTTGGCTATTAGGAGAAAGTGTAAAGGGTTATGATAATTTTAAAGTATTATGAACTACAGAAAACAAATAAAAAGCATTTTCAGTGAATATGCTCAATTCATTGAACTATTCTCTCACTCCACTTAACTACCCACATGTGTACAATAATGATTTATAGACATTATACCTAATTATGCATATTTGGGCTGTGTTAGAGTGCTAACAAAAGCTCTAGAAAGCAACAATTACCTCTGTTGCTTAGCTACATAGTTTAAAATATTCCTATTAAGTGCAGATCACCAGAGAGGCGGGAGTGACAAAAACGCACATGTGCACGACAATGCGTTTCACTGTGCTGCTGCCAACTGCTAGCATTTTGGGTCATTTCCAGTTTACATAATTGTTTGGTTCAACTGTTTGTTATATGCTAAAAGAAAATATTTATTAATTATTCTTCAGAAAGAGAGGAGTCCTGCCGATAGAGGTGCCTACGTGTATCACACGCGATGGTTTCCAGGGATGTTCCACAAATTTGCAAACCAACTTTCCATATACCCACCCCTCTCTGGCTTTCACTATCATTATTAAAAAAAAAAAAAAAGTTGAGTTAGCTTTTGAACCTGACAGATCTGTGACGAGGTTCTTTTTTCTCTTTGCTTTGTAATGGGCTGCCTACCTTTTTACATTAGTGTGTTTTTATTTTCATCGGTGGCCCAGTGATTCATTCACTGACATACCTTTGTCAGTGAAATAACTAACCTGGTTTTGATTCTGGGCTTGTAAGCTCAAGTCTGTGCAAACCTCAAGGCATCCTTGACCTTTCTGAACCCCATGTCCTCACTCACAGTAAGGCACACTGCAGAGTCTACATGGGAACACGCACAAAGCAGAAGCCACACAACAGGTGTTCAGTAAATGATGGCTGTCTTCTCCCTTCCCCAGATACAACTTCAGATGATAGTAACAGCAGAGAATACATGGGACCCTCCACACAAATAAGATGAAACTGATCCCTGAGAATAGGCACAGTCCACAGTGTGAAAGAGACTGAACCAGTTTAGCACCCATGTCACATATGCTATGGAATTGCTATTCTGAAGGTAATTACCTTCAGAAACTGGAGTTTCAATGCACAATGCACAACATGGAGGGAAAACCTCTATGATTTTGAGGTCCAGAGACTGGCGCTGAGCTGCTGGCCCAGCAACACCTGCCTGTGTGACCTTGGGGCAGGCCTGCATCTCTTGAGTCCTGGGTCCTCATCTTTTAAATGAGGAAGATCCAGTGACATCCTAGAACAATAAACTGTTATGTTCCTGGCATGGTATTCCTTACTGCACTTAATCTTTACAGTAACAGCAAGAAAGAGACTTTCTACTCCATTTTATAGAAGGGAAACTATTTCCTAAGGGGCTAGGAGATCAAGATCACAGCTAGCCAGTGGCAGAGGGGGTGGAGGTGGAGGGGCTGAGATCCAGACCCAGGGCCACGGTTTCCTGACCCTATGCCCATTCTTCTGCACAAAGCTATCCCAGATCCCACAGCCCAGGAAGGTCGTATGTCTCTACTGATGTTTACAAAACACAGCAACCCTTAGAAGAAACTGTTCAGCATACTAATAGTCTATTATTTTCCCAAGTTCAGATACTTTCAAGAGTGAAATTATAAGAAGATACTAAAATGCAATTGTCAGTTGACTTTCAATCAAAATCAATGACTCCTAAATTATAAATAAAATATGTAAAAATGAATAAACAGCAATAACAAGACAAAAACTAACAGGTAACCACACCTTGGCTTTCTCAGTACAACAGTGTAGGTCAGAAAATTCCTAAGGCACACTCCCCTGGAGCAGTCAGAGAGTTGGAGTTTACCTAGCACACCCCTTCCTCCCCCTGAAAACATTTCAAAGTGTGGACCAGGAGAAGAGGCTGGAGCTGGATGACACCTTCTATAACATAGAGTAAAATAATAAATGTTTTTGCTGGATATGAAAAAGTTCATATTTATTTATTTGCTTAAAACCAAAGTCTCTACTCCAAGGGGTCTGGTAATCCTAGAAAGTATATGCTAATGGATTCCCACATTATGTATCAGCTGTTCTGCTCAAAACAACTTTAAAAATTCCTCTGAAAATCACAAGTTTTGAGTTTGACTCCTTTAATATAACTGGATTTTTTACAATTGGATTTTAGTTCTGTTTCGGAAACTATCAAAATTACTTGTATAGATAAACTAGTTTTCCAGGTCTCTTGAATATGTAAATCTTGCTGGGAATAAAAGCACTAGAAAAAATGAATTTATCTTTCAAAGTTCTAAAACCAGTGTGGCTTATCCCTTATTTGCGTTTTGTTGAGAGATGTGTTAAAATGATCATCTCAGCCCCTAGAGTTCCTATAATTTTGACAGATATCTCTGAGTCAAGAGCATGAGCTTAGAAACTGAGGAGGGACTCCATACATTTGGCTAATCTCACTTCTCGGTAACCCGTCTTTTCCTTGTCTGTGTTGGGAAAACCTGAGCTTGTCCTACCTTCTGCTAGTACTTTGCAAGCTTGTATTCTGTTTGCCCCAGTGAAGAAGGTGTTATCTGTGTGTTTTTGTCTACTTTCTCTTCTATCACCATTAATGCCCACCTGCAGCTCTTTGAAAAACAGCTACTTCAGGGTATGAGACATAGTTTTGCCATTAAATGAATTCAACTGTCCTATCTACTTTCTAAAGGTAGTCAGAGCATGGATGATTGGATTATGGAGCACGGTTAGCTGGGAAATAATTATTTTGCTTATCCTTCAATTGTGTCCTAATTATCTTCTTTTCAACACCTACAAGCTGCATTACCTTAAGCATTAAATCTCTTTGGTCTTCAATGATCTCATCTGTAAAATTGGGACCATAATCATGCATACCTCATGTCATTGTTGGGTGGATTAAATGATATAATTTATGTGCCTGGAATATATTAAGAATTCAAAAATAATGGCCACTACCACTATAATTTCAGCATATTCATTATTAGCAGTGCTTCCAGTGCTAAATATAAAAATAGATAACATTTGTGAACCTGCAAATAGATGTCCATCAGTGTTTGTAACTGAATGTTTCACTGAGTACATCTAGACAGTATATTTTCTAGGTTGATACTAAGCATCTACGATCATCACACGACTAACATAAAAGGCAGGAGGTCCAAAAAAAAAATGCAGGAGGTCCAGTGGGCAGATACAGTCCTTGTCCCTAAGGCACTTACAAGAATGTGTTGGTGTAAAAAGATGCCCATATAAAAAAAATACCCGGTGAATTAATGTCAACCAAATGAATTATGCCTCAAGTCTAACCACATCAATTCAAGGACCTTCCCTAATACTATATTCAAACGGCAATTTTCATAAATCCACAAAAATGACCAGCTCAAGGAAACAGAAACAGTCAAGGATGATTATAATTTACAGATAAGCTTTAAGCCATATGGTAAATTCAGAAAAGCCAGGACATTTGCTTAAACACTGTCAAATCAGCATACAACTTTGTTTTCACTACAGAATCTCAACTTACTTGCAAGCCAAGATTACTGAAGATCTAATGGTTGGGCTCTGACTTTTGTGTTCAGTCAGCGAGTATGCTTTTGTATCTTTTCTAGTAATTCCTATTGCTGTTACTCTAATTCTGTCTATAATAGATATTTATAATCTAAGAGCTCTTTGCCTTTGGTTTATTATACATACTTCTTTTCAAATAACATCTTATTTAGTATGTTTTAATTCCTTAAAAAGTCACATTCAGAAAATAACTATTTCATAGAATAGATGTACACCTCATTTCATTTTCTAATCAGTCCAGCTTTTGATTTCCATTTTTTTCATAAATTTTTTAGATATTTTGCATATCTTTCAATTTCAGCCTCATGCACAAAGTAGTTGGTGATGGTCCAACTCCTGGAGGCACTATGACTACCAGGAACCTAATAGGAGTAACTGTAGTCTGGGGAGAAACACATCCTAAAATTTCAAAGTAGTAACTACATATCACTTAGCATGCAAACAGTATTTCATGAGTGAGTGAAGAATCGAATTCATGAAATATAATGTGTGCCTAAAGGTGATCGAAAATCATTTGTCTCAGAACTAATGGGCACAGTGATGCATTTTCTATAACACATCATTTTCCTACTGAAGAAGACACTAGGGTGCCAACTTCAGATCCCTTCTGCTAAGTCCATTTCTATAAGCATTTATATTAAAAATGGTGAAAAGATTAAGGTCACAAGCCATCTGCATTAGTCTGTGTTGCTATTATCAATTATATTTTTTGGGGGGCAAATAACACTCTGTTTATAAAACAAAAAATCAAATGCCTTATTTATATATGTCATAACTGAGATACCTTAAGCTTAAATATATCCTTTCATTTTTAGGGGTTCTTTCAGGGATAGACATCCATCCTATTAGGGAGTCAAGGTACTCTTTAACTTTAAGGCTTAGTATCTTTCATTTTCTTCAAAAAGAGGCAAAGTCCAATTCTGTGCTTTTGAAAATGAACTCAGGCAAGGACTCTCTCCACAGCTTATATTTAGACTCTCTGCAGTTACTGATTTAAAAAAAATTGGTTCTTGGGAAATGGATGCTGAGTGAAATAAATGTTTGATTTTGCTTCCAAATGAGAATGTGCTTCTACAGCACACGGACTATATATTCTAAAGACCGAGGATTTGGTGTCAGGAAGTAGATAAAGTTTGTGCCACACCCGCTTGCTACCTGTGGCAGTGTGATCGCTGGCTTCTGCGAAGCCATCTTCCTCCTCCGCCTGGGTCCTGTCATCACATTCTTCTCTGCAGTCCAGGTTTGGGCTGTAGTGTCGGGGCTTCATTAGCAGGGATTTTCTCTTGTTGACTGGGACGCCCAAAGCCTGCTCTGCAGCTCTCCTCTTCTTCGCCATGGAGCAATCATATGCAGCACTGCAGTGATTGAGGCAAATTAAGAACATGGAGACTTTACTGCTACTTGTCATTTGATTTCCATGAAGTATAACCCAAAGCCTGTGGACCTAGGACTAAAGGTTTAGGGTGAGTTGTTGGCACTAACGAAAACAGCCCATCCATTGAATCTACTGAACTGTGTGGATTCTATTTTACTGCCTATCAGAAGAGTTAAAAAAAAAAAATTCATCCTTAATCCTGAGTAAGCATATGTTAATCTGTGCTTTGCTTGGCACTACATTAAATACCCAGGGAGGGATGAAACAAGATTTGCACTGGTTTGCTAATCCTAAGAAACAGCTAATGTGAAAAATATACCACCAGACACAAAAACACGTGTCCAGTATGGGTAAATCACAAGGTTTTACAAATAGTTGTTTGCTACCCAAACTGCTTATCTCTGCCACAGTTGCACATCAAACTTGAGATGCCACATCCTGAGCTTTGACCTGAAAAAGAAAAGCATAAAAGGAGGGGCAAGCTAGGAACATTATGTCAGCCCATATCCAGTCACACACACACACACACACACACACACACACACACACACACACACAAAATTAAAAAGGTGAAAAGATGCTACCTGGCATCCTGCCTTCTGATTCTCACACATTTGGCACACAGAACAAACAAATAAAAGGAGGAGAAATAAGATTGGATTTCATAAAAATGGACAACAGTTTATCCTTACTCCTGTCCTCATATGATTTTATTTGGAAATACTCCTGAAGGCGGCCTTTTCAAAGCAGATTTCCTACATAGAGCTCACTCAGAATTAATGCAGATCCTGAAGTTAAGACAAATATTCTCTTGGCAAGATCCAGGGAGACCAGAGGGTTTGGCCCACAGTGAATCTGTGAGAGATATTTATTAAAATGCCCTTTGAAGAAAAATGCAAGAGCTTTAGAAGCAAAAATGCAAACTAGAGAATCTTAGACTCAGTATTTGAGATATTACTTACTCTATCACATGCAAAAAAAAAGATTGGATACTCAGTAATATTATCAAATAGACAAAGGTCTTAAATTATCCTCTTGGATATATTAATGCAAAGATGGTGACCTGTTCCTAAAAATTGATTATAGTTGTTCAAGAATTCTTGAATTTAGGGACACCTGGCTTCCATGAAAGGGTGATGGAACAAGAAAATGTTAGATGCTGATCATGGAGCCTCCTGATCCCCATAGAAGTTATTGACATTCATCGAGGATCAGGCTAGTTTAAGAGTGGTGAGCACTGCACATTTCCTTGATCACATTGATGGCTACTGCCTATAGCCCATACAATCCCAATAAAAGTTTAAAAATGAAATGGACATAAAAAAAAAAAGCATACAGGACTTTTAATATGAAATGGAAATACTTTTAAACTAAAAAGAGAACATAAAAGTCCATTCAATAAATACACTGGATAATAAAATAGATAATTTCCATTATCTATTAACCATCAGGAGCAGGGATGCCTGGGTGGCTTTGTGGTTGAGCATCTGCCTTCAGTCCAGGGCTTGATTCTGGAGACTGGGGATCAAGTCCCACATTAGGCTCCTTGCATGGAGCCTGCTTCTCCCTCTGCCTGTGTCTCTGCCTCTCTCTCTCTCTCTCTGTGTGTGTGTGTCTCTCATGAATAAATACATAAAATCCTTAAAAAAAAAAAAGAATTCTTGAACTTAGAACAGTAGATTAAAAAAACTTCATAGGGAAAAGAAAGGGCTATTCCTTCCAGGAAAAAAAAAAAAAAAAGAATCTGGAAGGAGAGAAAATCCTAGAGGTTAGAAATCTCTCAAAAAAGATTAAAAAGTGAATAATTTAAAATTCTCCTGAGGAAGAGAATACTGAAGTTCCCAAATAAACTAATTTCCCTTTGCAAAATCTCTCTGATGAGCCCAAATTTAAAGTGACTCTGTATAGAAGATGGAACAAAAGAGAATATAACCAGATGACTATGGGAGGAAAAACCTGCCTTTATATGAAGACTATAGACAGTGGAAACTTACATGGCCTACATATATGCTGGTTTGTCAAGGAAAAGTCTACAACATGCAGTTGTGATATATTGGGAGAAGGCATAAAGAAGCAGAGTTACCCTTATGCTAGTTTTCTTTGTCAAGGAGAAGACTGATCTTGGAAGGAAGAGGGACAGAGAAATATATCAAAAAGGATAAATTTCCTAGGTATGTGAGGAGAGTTTAAGGAGTTCCCCAAACTAGTTAAAGTCTTCTGAATCCAGTGAACTTCCATCAAAAATACTCAGAAAATATACAAGACCACTAAACTATTATCTCAAACCATGATGAGAGGCTCCTGGCAAATATCATTTAGGTATTAAACAGGGAAGAAAAGTAGATTCTAAAAACCAATTTAAGCATACACTCGTACTGGGAAAGAGACCAAGAAAGTTTATCAAAACAAAGATACCAGGGAACACTAACCAATAAGACCTTGGTGATGACTAGTTAATAAAGAACTGGTCAGTCAGAAAAATGTCATTTCTTTCTTTGATGTTTGATGAATGAGACTGAACATTTACTACCCATAAGACCCTTACAAACTTTGTCTTGTTAAGATTGTTATCAAAGCTCATTTACAAAGACAAATATCAGGCAGCCCAGGTGGCTCAGTGGTTTAGCGCCGCCTTCAGCCCAGGGCATGATCCCAGAGACCTGGGATCAAATCCCACATCAGGCTCCCTGCATGGACCCTGCTTCTCCCTCTGCCTGTGTCTGTGCCTCTCTGTATCTCTCATGAATAAATAAATAAAAACCTTTAAAAAAAATCAAGTATCATTCTCAAAATCATATATGATAATCAGTGGGGCTGATATTTGAATCCTAGGCTATTGGACCCCAAAGCTCATGCTCTCTCCTAAGTGTTGCCAAATTAAAACAAATTTCCATATGTATTTAACAACTGGGTGAAGTCAGACCTGGATCAACCAGCCACCTCTTTAACTGGAAGGAAGCTGCCTGTCACAGGGCTCTTTGCCCAGTGATTGAGGTGCAGATAAATAGGACACTCATCAGATCTGGAGATGATACTGAGTTTCAGCAAGGGAATGATGTTGCAAATCTAATTAAGCTCCCTCCCCCAAACGTCCATAGTCTGGAGTAGTAGAGTGAACTTAATGAGATGACATGTAATGGTAGTAAAAATCAAGTTCAGTGTTTAGGTCCAAATAATAACTGTGCAAGGATGAAGAGGATATGTAAGATTTTATCAAAAGTACAAATTTAGCTTAAAATAAATTATTGTTATTTGATTCTACGTATAAAGTTCCTTAAGTAATATTATCTGTATAATCTGGGAAAAATAATTGAATTTTTTGGAACACCAAATTCCTTATCCCTTGAATACAAGTAATTTCTACATCACATGTTGTGGATAGAGAAGATAACATCTGTCCTGGTAGTGGCTAAAATAGGTTAAGATAGAACTGTTCGGACTCCCAGGTCAGTGCTCCTGGACTCCACCAACATCAGGCTAATGCTGAGACAATGCAACATCACAAACTCTCCCAAGCACACTGTACAGATTTATGCCTGCTTGTATGTCCATAAATGCTTTCTAATTTTTTACATATTATTTACATTTATATAAATTGCATGATATTTACACATAGCATTTGCTTTAAATCTGACATTCTCTGCATTTCTCCATTGCAAAGTAGCCATGGTCCAGGAAGCATTTGGAGCTAAAATGAAAGGCTTTATAATAAATATTACCCTTTGTGTGTGCATGGAAAATGGTCCCTTTTCCTAGTTTTCCCTAAGGGCACACTATTTTGGCTTTATTGTGACACTTCACTGTGACACTGCAATGAGGGAAAGCCATGCTTTACATGTCACTGAAAGAAATGCCACAAAATGCTAACATATCTTCTCAAGGTTGCCAGAAATAATTTCCACTGGGTTGTGTTTTCCCATCTGTGAAGCTCTGAAATGTTAAGGAAATAAATGAGCTCTATTATCTATATTTTTCTAGTAGATGAGAAAGAAAGAGAAAAAATACACTCAGCACTGCATTTATTGTTCTATTCAATCAAACTGTTGCTTTAAACATCCTGAGTCCTCCAGGGAACTTTATCAATGCACCAAATACCTTTCAACACCATATTTCATATCTGTGGCTTTGATTTTATTAAAATATCTTTGAAAGATCTGTATTTTTACTTGAGAGAAAATTTTGGTTATGTATTTGAGAAATGTTTCCATTTAGAAACTCAGATTCTAATTGGAAACAGTATTCCCTCTGATGACAACATATGGTGAAATTTTACTCAAAACAATGATTGAGAAACACAGCATTTAGATAACATTAATGATAGACCCAGTGCTGGAAGTATGTTTAGAAGTCAATTTTTTTTTTTTGTAGATTTCAAAAAAGAATAAAACAAATTAGGGAACTATGAATCCCCAAAATCTGTTCAATATACACTGGGATCTACAGTTTTCCAGTTTATTTTCCACATTAATAAATTCTCAATGCAAGTTACAAGAAGACATGTAACAAATTTAAAAATGCAGGTTTGGCAATATATATATACATTCTTAGTACACTCTCCCAAAAGAATAAAATAGAAAAAACAATGAAAACTATGAATCTCTGAGCCTAAGGAAACTATATGCTCCATTTCTGTGGAATATTCATAGTGGGTATTAAAAACAGATATCTTTTAATTAGGAAGAATACCACAGGCTTATAGAAAAGACCAAGAAGTATGAATTTGAATTAAGATGACTGGCAGAAAAAAAGGTATAATGATTTAAAAAGAAAAAAACTTAAACTATTATTATTTTCAGACATGATTTTATTTGAAGAAAATCCAAAAGATTCTACAGATAAAACATTAAAAGAAGGAAGCAAATATAATTAAGTCATTAAAAATTATTTGAACTTCTGTAAACCATCAATAAAAAATTAGAAAAATATTTTTAAAATAAAACCATTTATAATGCACAGAAATATAAATGCTTAGGAATAAATCTAACAAAAGATATATAAAACTTATGCAGACATTTAAAGAAAATTAAAGAACTGAATAGAGAAACATAAGAAGTGTATAGAATAAAAGATTCAGTATTGCAAGATTTCAATTCTCCCCAAATTTATATTAGATCCAACACAATCTCAAACAAAACCCCAAGAACAAATTTTTTTTAGAAATTAACCACTTAATTCTAAAATTTGTATGAAAATAAAAAGAATTAAGAATAGTATAAACCATCTTGAAGAATACAACAAAGTTGAAAGACTTTATAGTTGTGAATGTCAAAGTTTATCATAAACCTATTGTACTTGACATAGGGTGCTGTGCAAGCATAAACAGAGTAATGAAACAGAATAGATGTTCCATCCACTGGGTCTAGAAATAGGCTCACACATATATGGTCAATTTTTGACAATGATGTCATTGAGAAAAGGGTTGTTTCTTCAATGAATGGCACTGAGTCAACTGGATAGCTATCTGAAAAATAAAATGTTTTGACTCCTACCTTATAGTGTATACAATGAACAATTCCAGAAGAATTATGGATTTAAAAGACTAACAAGACAGTAGAAAAACCAAGCTACTGAGTGGGAGAAGGTATTTGCAATTTATCTTTATTTTTAAAAATGTATATACAGAATGTAAAAAGAATTATTGCAAATAAATAAGAAAATGGGAATCAATTTAAAAAGTGGGCAAAAGATGTGGGTAGGCACTTACAAAAGAACTGATAAACAAAATGAAAAGGTGTTTAGACTCTTTCAACACCACATAAATGCAAAAATATATATTGGCTTGCTGGCTAATAAAGTGATAACCAAAAGTGGAATCCTCTAAAACTTCTTCCTTCACATCACCAAAATAGTAAATCCAAAATCTTATATTCTAGATATATAATCTTATATTATATATATATATATATAATCTTATATTCTAGAAAGAAGAGTAACTATTACTTATATTCTAGAAGAGAAGAGTAACTATTACTGCTATCTCTAAACTTAGAGGATGTATGTAATTTTTTCATTAAATATACCAGTGCAGGCTCTAATAAGAATGTTCCGGAGGAGGGGCAAGACGGCGGAAGAGTAGGGTCCCCAGTCACCTGTCCCCACCAAATTACCTAGATAACCTTCAAATCATCCTGAAAATCTCCAAATTCGGCCTGAGATTTAAAGAGAGACCAGCTGGAATCTACAGTGAGAAGAGTTCGCGCTTCTATCAAGGTAGGAAGACGGGGAAAAAGAAAGAAAGAAACAAAAGGCCTCCAAGGGGGAGGGGCCCCGCGAGGAGCCGGGCTGAGGCCGGGGCGAGTGTCCCCAGGACAGGAGAGCCCCGTCCCGGAGGAGCAGGAGCTGCACCGACCTTCCCGGGGGAAAGGGGCTCGCGGGGAGGTGGAGCAGGACCCAGGAGGGCGGGGATGCCCTCGGGCTCCCGGGGACACTAACAGACACCTGCGCCCCGGGAGAGCGCCCCGAGCTCCCTAAGGGCTGCAGCGCGCACGGCGGACCCGGAGCAGCTCGGGGGGCTCGGGGGCGGCTCCGCGGAGGGGGCTGCGGGGCGGGAGCAGCTGGGGGGGCTCGGGGGCGGCTCCGCGGAGGGGGCTGCGGGGCGGGAGCAGCTCGGGGGGGCTCGGGGGCGGCTCCGCGGAGGGGGCTGCGGGGCGGGAGCAGCTCGGGGGGGCTCGGGGGCGGCTCCGCGGAGGGGGCTGCGGGGCGGGAGCAGCTCGGGGGGCTCGGGGGCAGCTCCGCGGAGGGGGCTGAGGGGTTGGAGCGCGAATCCAACAGCGCAGGCCCCGGAGCACAGGGCGCCGGGACACAGCCCAGGATCCGGCCTCCCCCCGGGACAGGCAGAGGCCGGGAGGGCCCGGGACAGCGAGGACGCTCCTGCCCCAGCTGAGCAGATCAGCGGCCCCGCCCCGGAGCCTCCAGGCCCTGCAGACGGAGAGCTCCGTGGTGACTGCGGGAGCTGACTCCAGGGCTGCAGAGCTGGCCCCGCCACTGCGGTTGTTCCTCCTGGGGCCTCACGGGGTGAACAACCCCCACTGAGCCTTGCACCAGGCAGGGGCAGAGCAGCTCCCCCAAGTCCTAACACCTGAGAATCAGCACAACAGGCCCCTCCCCAAGAAGACCAGCTAGACGGACAACTTCAAGGGGAAGTCAAGGGACTTAAAGTACACAGAATGAGAAGATACTCCCCCGTGTTTTGTTTTGTTTGTTTTGTTTTGTTTTGCTTTCTGATTTGTTTGCTTCCCCCATCCTTTTTTCCCCTTTATTTCATTTCTCTCTTTTTCTTCTCTCTTCTTTCTTTTTTCTTCCTTTTTTCTTTTTCTCTTTTCTTTCCTTCTTTCTCTCTTCTCTTTTTCTCCTTTTCCCAATACAACTTGTTTTTGGCCACTCTGCACTGAGCAAAATGACTAGAAGGAAAACCTCACCTCAAAAGAAAGAATCAGAAACAGTCCTCTCTCCCACAGAGTTACAAAATCTGGATTACAATTAAGTGTCAGAAAGCCAATTCGGAAGCACTATTATACAGCTACTGGTGGCTCTAGAAAAAAGCATAAAGGACTCAAGAGACTTCATGACTGCAGAATTTAGATCTAATCGGGCAGAAATTAAAAATCAATTGAATGGGATGCAATCCAAACTAGAAGTCCTAACGACGAGGGTTAACGGGGTGGAAGAACGAGTGAGTTACATAGAAGACAAGTTGATGGTAAAGAGGGAAACTGAGGAAAAAAGAGACAAACAATTAAAAGACCATGACGATAGATTAAGGGAAATAAACGACAGCCTGAGGAAGAAAAACCTACGTTTAATTGGTGTTCCCGAGGGCGCCGAAAGGGCCAGAGGGCCAGAATATGTATTTGAACAAATCATAGCTGAAAACTTTCCTGATCTGGGAAGGCAAACAGGCATTCAGATCCAGGAAATAGAGAGATCCCATCCTAAAATCAATAAAAACTGTTCAACACCTCGACATTTAATAGTTAAGCTTGCAAATTCCAAAGATAAAGAGAAGATCCTTAAAGCAGCAAGAGACAAGAAATCCCTGACTTTTATGGGGAGGAGTATTAGGGTAACAGCAAACCTCTACACAGAGACCTGGCAGGCCAGAAAGGGCTGGCAGGATATATTCAGGGTCCTAAATGAGAAGAACATGCAGCCAAGAATACTTTATCCAGCAAGGCTCTCATTCAGAATGGAAGGAGAGATAAAGAGCTTCCAAGACAGGCAGGAACTGAAAGAATATGTGACCTCCAAACCAGCTCTGCAAGAAATTTTAAGGGGGACTCTTAAAATTCCCCTTTAAGAAGAAGTTCAGTGGAACAATCCACAAAAACAAGGACTGAATAGATATCATGATGACACTAAACTCATATCTGTCAATAGTAACTGAATGTGAACGGGCTTAATGACCCCATCAAAAGGCGCAGGGTTTCAGACTGGATAAAAAAGCAGGACCCATCTATTTGCTGTCTACAAGAGACTCATTTTAGGCAGAAGGACACCTACAGCCTGAAAATAAAAGGTTTACCATTTACCATTCAAATGGTCTTCAAAAGAAATTAGCCATCCTTATATCAGATAAACTAAAATTTACCCCGAAGACGGTAGTGAGAGACGAAGAGGGACACTATATCAAATTTAAAGGATCTATCCAACAAGAGGACTTAACAATCCTCAATATATATGCCCTGAATGTGGGAGCTGCAAATATATCAATCAATTAATAACCAAAGTGAAGAAATACTTAGATAACAATACACTTATACTTGGTGACTTCAATCTAGCTCTTTCTATACTCGATAGGTCTTCTAAGCACAACATCTCCAAAGAAACGAGAGCTTTAAATGATACACTGGACCAGATGGATTTCACAGATATCTACAGAACTTTACATCCAAAATCAACTGAATACACATTCTTCTCAAGTGCACATGGAACTTTCTCCAGAATAGACCACATACTGGGTCACAAATCGGGTCTGAACTGATACCAAAAGATTGGGATTGTCCCCTGCATATTCTCAGACCATCATGCCTTGAAATTAGAACTAAATCACAACAAGAAGTTTGGAAGGACCTCAAACACGTGGAGGTTAAGGACCATCCTGCTAAAAGATGAAAGGGTCAACCAGGAAATTAAGGAAGAATGAAAAAGATTCATGGAAACTAATGAGAATGAAGATACAACCGTTCAAAATCTTTGGGATGCAGCAAAAGCAGTCCTAAGGGGGAAATACATCGCAATACAAGCATCCATTCAAGAACTGGAAAGAACTCGGGATCCCTGGTTGGAGCAGCGGTTTGGCGCCTGCCTTTGGCCTGGGGAGCGATTCTGGAGACCCGGGATCGAGTCCCACGTCGGCCTCCCGGTGCATGGAGCCTGCTTCTCTCTCTGCCTGTGTCTCTGCCTCTCTCTCTCACTGTGTGCCTATCAATAAAAAAAAAAAAAAAAAAAGAACTGGAAAGAACTCAAATACAAAAGCTAACCCTACACATAAAGGAGCTAGAGAAAAAACAGCAGATAGATCCTACACCCAGCAGAAGAAGAGAGTTAATAAAGATTCCAGCAGAACTCAACGAAATCGGGACCAGAAGAACTGTGGAACAGATCAACAGAACCAGGAGTTGGTTCTTTGAAAGAATTAATAAGATAGATAAACCACTAGCCAGCCTTATTAAAAAGAAGAGAGAGAAGACTCAAATTAATAAAATCATGAATGAGAAAGGAGAGATCACTACCAACACCAAGGAAATACAAACGATTTTAAAAACCTATTATGAACAGCTATACGCCAATAAATTAGGCAATCTAGAAGAAATGGACGCATTCCTGGAAAGCCACAAACTACCAAAACTGGAACAGGAAGAAATAGAAAACCTGAACAGGCCAATAACCAGGGAGGAAATTGAAGCAGTCATCAAAAACCTCCCAAGACACAAAAGTCCAGGGCCAGATGGCTTCCCAGGGGAATTCTATCAAATGTCTAAAGAAGAAACCATACCTATTCTACTAAAGCTGTTGGGAAAGATAGAAAGAGATCGAGGACTTCCTAAGTCGTTCTATGAGGCCAGCATCACCTTAATTCCAAAACCAGACAAAGACCCCACCAAAAAGGAGAATTACAGACCAATATCCCTGATGAACATGGATGAAAAAATTCTCAACAAGATACTAGCCAATAGGATCCAACAATACATTAAGAAAATTATTCACCATGACCAAGTAGGATTTATCCCCGGGACACAAGGCTGGTTCAACACTCGTAAAACAATTACTGTGATTCATCATATCAGCAAGAGAAAAACCAAGAACCATATGATCCTCTCATTAGATGCAGAGAAAGCATTTGACAAAATACAGCCTCCATTCCTGATCAAAACTCTTCAGAGTGTAGGGATAGAGGGAACATTCCTCAACATCTTAAAAGCCATCTACCAAAAGCCCACAGCAAATATCATTCCAATGGGGAAGCACTGGGAGCCTTTCCCCTAAGATCAGGAATAAGACAGGGATGTCCACTCTAACCACTGCTGTTCAACATAGTACTGGAAGTCCTAGCCTCAGCAATCAGACAACAAAAAGACATTAAAGGCATTCAAATTGGCAAAGAAGAAGTCAAACTCTCCCTCTTCGCTGGTGACATAATACTCTACATAGAAAACCCAAAAGCCTCCACCCCAAGATTGCTAGAACTCATACAGCAATTTGGTAGCATGGCAGGATACAAAATCAATGCCCCGAAATCAGTGGCATTTCTATACACTAACAATGAGACTGAAGAAAGAGAAATTCAGGAGTCAATCCCATTTACAATTGTACCCAAAAGCATAAGATACCTAGGAATAAACCTAACCAAAGAGGGAAAGGATGTATACCTTAAAATCCATAGAACACTTCTGAAAGAAATTGAGGAAGACACAAAGAGATGGAAAAATATTGCATGCTCATGGATTGGAAGAATTAATATTGTGAAAATGTCAATGTTACCCAGGGCAATGTACACGTTTAATGCAATCCCTATCAAAATACCATGGACTTTCTTCAGAGAGTTAGAACAAAATATTTTAAGATTTGTGTGGAATCAGAAAAGACCCCGAATAGCCAGGGGAATTTTAAAAAAGAAAACCATATCTGGGGGCATCACAATGCCAGATTTCAGGTTGTACTACAAAGCTGTGGTCATCAAGACAGTGTGGTACTGGCACAAAAACAGACACATAGATCAATGGAACGGAATAGAGAACCCAGAAGTGGACCCTGAACTTTATGGTCAACTAATATTTGATAAAGGAGGAAAGACTATCCACTGGAAGAAAGACAGTCTCTTCAATAAATGGTGCTGGGAAAATTGGACATCCACATGCAGAAGAGTGAAACTAGACCACTCTCTTTCACCATACACAAAGATAAACTCAAAATGGATGAAAGATCTAAATGTGAGACAAGATTCCATCAAAATCCTGGAGGAGAACACAGGCAACACCCTTTTTGAACTCGGCCACAGTAACTTCTTGCAAGATACATCCACGAAGACAAAAGAAACAAAAGCAAAAATGTATTATTGGGACTTCATCAAGATAAGAAGCTTTTGTGCAGCAAAGGATACAGTCAACAAAACTAAAAGACAACCTACAGAATGGGAGAAGATATTTGCAAATGACCTATCAGATAAAGGGCTAGTTTCCAAGATCTATAAAGAACTTATTAAACTCAACAGCAAAGAAACAATCCAATCATGAAATGGGCAAAAGACATGAACAGAAATCTCACAGAGGAAGACATAGACATGGCCAACACGCACATGAGAAAATGTTCCACATCACTGGCCATCAGGGAAATACAAATCAAAACCACCATGAGATACCACCTCACACCAGTGAGAATGGGGAACATTAACAAGGCAGGAAACCATAAATGTTGGAGAGGATGCGGAGAAAAGGGAACCCTCTTGCACTGTTGGTGGGAATGTGAACTGGTGCAGCCACTCTGGAAAACTGTGTGGAGGTTCCTCAAAGAGTTAAAAATAGATCTGCCCAATGACCCTGCAATTGCACTGTTGGGGATTTACCCCAAAGATTCAGATGCAGTGAAAAGCCAGGACACCTGCACCCCGATGTTTCTAGCAGCAATGTCCACAATAGCCAAACTGTGGAAGGAGCCTCGGTGTCCATCGAAAGATGAATGGATAAAGAATATGTGGTCTATGTATACAATGGAATATTCCTCAGCCATTAGAAACGACAAATACCCACCATTTGCTTCAACGTGGATGGAACTGGAGGGTATTATGCTGAGTGAACTAAGTAAATTGGAGAAGGACAAACATTATATGTTCTCATTCATTTGGGGAATATACATAATAGTGAAAGGGAAAATAAGGGAAGGGAGAAGAAATGTGTGGGAAATATCAGAAAGGGAGACAGAACATGAAGACTCCTAACTCTGGGAAAGGAACTAGGGGTGGTGGAAGGGGAGGAGGGCAGGGGGTGGGGGTGAATGGGTGACGGGCACTCAGGGGGGCACTTGACAGGATGAGCACTGGGTGTTATTCTGTATGTTGGCAAATTGAACACCAATAAAAAATAAATTTATTAAAATAAATAAATAAATAAATAAATAAATAAATAAATAAATAAAATAAACATTTAAAAAATATATTCCTGGTAATTAATAGTAGACCACCACAAACTCAAAAAATAGTTCTAATACAGCAGCTAGCTGGAATATTTGCTTCAGAAGATTAACACAGACTCAAATATGTATTTTTCAGTCACTGACATGGCAAATATGTTCTATCTCATGTCTATCAGGTAGCAGAACCAAGACCAGTCCAGCATTCCAATGATAAGGAAAAGTGGAGATCTAAAGTCTTGCTAAAGACTACACATTCTGCTGCCCTTGATCACAATGCAGCCTGAATAATCTAAACATTCCACAAAATATCACATTGGTAAATTATGTTGATGACACCATTCTAACAAGAATAAGTAATCAGAAGAATCAAGTACTTTGGAAGTTTTGGCAAGACATCTGTGTTCTAGAGGATGTAAGATAAACCAACAAAAATTCAGTGGCACACTGTATTAGTGAAGTTTTTTGGGGATCAGTGGACTGGAGCATTCTGGCTATTACCATTTATAATAAATGACAAATTATTGCATCTCACACTTTCCACCACTGAGATGGAGGCACAATGCCAGATTAGCCTCTTTAGATTTTTTGGGCAGCATATTCCACACTTGGGAATATCATCTGGACCCATGCATTGAGTGACAAGAGGGGTGGAAAGCTTTGAAAGGGCTGCAGAGCTGACCCAAGCTACACTGAGGATAGTCTTGCTGGTTGGATATAAAACCCAATAGAGCCTATGGGATGTTTAGAGGTACCCGTGACAAAAGAAAAACATATTAATGGAGTTTATGGCAAGATAATGGAAGAATCACGGACTTCTGGAGCAAAGTCATGATATTGCAGCAAAGAATTTTAAATTACTTGAAAAACAGCTCTAGCAGAGATCAAATCTCTGACCTTGAGACCAGAGCTGGCCATCATGAACTGGTTTCTGTTAATCTACCAAGTCATGATGTCAAGTAGGCCTGGAAGTAATCCATCATAAAATGAAAGGTCCAATATTGGGCTGAAGCAATATTTCCTGTAGAGGAAACAAGCAAGATGAATGAGTAGAACTACATGACATCCACCACTATGGTGGCAGTACCTCACCCCCAGCTGCCACAGATGAACCTGAATAGCAAATACAAAGAAAGAAAAAGAATTAACTTGATTTATAAGTGAGTTAACAAAGCATCTGAGTGCAATTTGAGAATAGCCTTCAGGTCACCACTTAAGAGTGGCTCTCAAAGGGATAGAGTAAAGAAATCTCCCCAGTGGGCAGAGCTACCGGGCAGGGCAGCAATGTAACTGGTCCTCCATTTTGCATGAAGAGAGAAATTGCCAAGGTAAGAAAATATATGCACCCACAGGAAAAGAGAATAGTTTAGGTAGTCAGGTGGGGACAGAAAGGAATGGTTTAGCTGGAAGATCAGCGACAAGGTCTGAGGAAGAGGTATGTGGGTGGACTTATGAAAGTCAGGGTGAAATGTGAAGGCCTTTGTCTTGCATGATCACACCCACCACAGAGCACTTACCAAAGCATTAAACCATCATCCAGATAGAATGGCCTGATCAGAAGTTAGCCAGCCTCTGTCTCCAGCTATCATATGCTGTTGCAATGGAGTCATTAATGGAGTAGAGTCAGGGGTAGGGAATGAGGCATTGAACAGACCCAAAATATGGATTCCCACTAAGACTGATTTAGCTACTCTCACAGTCCAGTCTGTCATCAAAGGAAATAAATGGCATACACACAATATGACACTATCCTTTGAGATGACCAACCAACCACTAGGCTCTTTTTATTCTGGAAGGGGTAGTAATTCAACTTGACTGGAATTACACATGTTATGGATATGGATTTGCTTTTCTTGCCTTTAGGGCCTCAGGTAGTACCACACTATCTGAGGGCTTACAGAACATCTGTTCTACCAACAAGAAATTGTCGTACATCTCATTGGACCAAGAGATCTTGTTAGGAAGATGACTATGGGAACAAAATAATTGGATACACTGCCATTATCACTTCCAAACATTGCAGAAATTTCTGGCCTGATGAAATGATACAATGGCTTCTTAAAGGCATAGTTGAGATGCTACCTTTGGAGGTAATACCTTGCCAAGATGAAACCATACGGCATTTGGTTTTCTCTTGCTTCTGACTTATTTCACTTAGCATAACACCCTCCAGGTCCATCCATATTGTTATAAATACAAGATTTCATCTTTTTTATGGATGAGTAGCATTCCATAGAGTGTGTGCATGCATGTGTGCATGACATCATCTTTATCCATTCATTCATTGCTAGATAACTTTGTTTCCATATCTTGGCTACTGTGAATAGTGTTGCAAAGAACAGAGAGGTGCATATATCTTTTTGAATTAGTGTTTTTATTTTCTTAAAATAGGTAACGAGAAGTGGAATTGTTGGATCATATGGTAATTCTATTTTTAGTTTTTCAATTAACAATAATCGCACCTCGGATAAACCTCATTGGCTACGATACTGCCACTGCGCAAAGCTTATTTTTAGTTTTTTGAGGAATCTCATTTCTGTTTTCTGTAGGGGGTCCACCAATTTACATTCCCACAAACAGTGCACAAGTCTAACTTTTTCCGCACCTCCTCATCAACACTTGTTATTTCTTTGTTGTTGTTGTTGTTGTTGTTGTTGTTGTTGTTATTTCTTATCTTTTTTTATAATAGCCATCCTGACAGGTGTGGGATGATATATCATTGTGGTTTTGGTTTTATTTCCCTGATGATTAATGATGTTGAGCATCCTTTAATATGTTTCTTGGCCAACTATATATCTTTGGAAACATGTCTATTCAGATCTCTGCCCATTTTTAAATTGGATTGATGTGTTTTGTTGTTGTTCCTGTGATTGAATGGCATGAATTCGCTATATCTTTTGGATATTAATCCCTTAGCGGGCACACGATTGGCAAATATCTTCTCTCACTGAATAGGTTGCCTTTATGTTGGCTTGATGATTTCCTTCACTGCACAGAAGTTTTTTAGTTTGATGTAGTGCTATTTGTTATTTTGCTTTTGTTGACATTGCCTTTGGAGTCAGATCCAAAAATATTGCCAAAAGCAATGCCAAGGAGCTAACTGCCTATGTTTTCTTCTAGGAATTTTGTGGGTTTGGGTCCTATATTCAAGGCTTTAAAACATTTTTTAGTTAATGTGTATGGTACAAGATAGTGATAGTTTCATCTTTTGGCATGTGGCTGTCCAGTTTATTCAACAGCATGTATTGAAGAGACAGTCCTTTCTCCATCGTATATTATTAAGCAATTATTATTGCTTCCTTTGTCATTAATTAACTCACCATATATGTACAGGTTTATTTTTGGCCTCTCCATTCTGTTCCACTGATGAATGTTTCTGTTTTTATGCCAATATCATAATGTTTTGATTACTATAGCCTTGTAATATAGTTTGAAATCAGGCAGTGTGATGCCTTCAGCATTGTTCTTCTTCAAGATTGCTTTGACTCTTCAGGATGTTTTGTGGTTTCATACAGATTTTAGGATTTTTTTCTATTTCTGTGAAAAATGTCATTGGAATTTTGAGAAGAATTGCATTGAATCTGTAAAGTGCTTCAGGCCATGTGGATTTTTTAACAATATGAATTCTTGCAATCCATGAGCATGGGATATCTTTCCATTTACTTGTGTCTTCTTCAATTTACTTCATCAATGTCTTGTAGTTTTAAAGTACAGGTGTTTTCATCTCCTTGATTAAATTCAGCCATAGATATTTTTAAAATGCAATTGTAAGTAAGAATTTTTTTTAAAAATTTCTCTTTCTGATAATTTGTTGTTAGTGTATAAAAACACAACAGATTTTTATTTATTGACTTAATATTCTGCAACTTTCCCGAATTTATTAGTTCTGTTTTTTTGGTGAAGGTTTTAGAAAGGTTTTCTATGTATAGTATTATGTGATCTGAAAATAGTGATAGTTTAACATCTTCCTACCAATTTGGATGGTCTTAGTTTATTTTTCTTGTTTGATTGCTGTGGCTAAGATTTCCAGTACTATGTTGAATAAAAGTGGTGAAAGTGGGCACCTTGCCCTACTCCTGATCTTAGAGGACAAGCTCTCAGTTTTTCACCATTGAGTATGGTGTTATTTGTGTACTTGTCATATATGGCCTTTATTACATTGAAGTACGTTCCTTCTATACCTGCTTTGTTGAGCATTTTTAGCATAAATGTATGTGTTTTCTCAAATGCTTTTCTGCATTGATTGAGATGATCATAAGATTTTTTTTATCCTTCATTTTGTTAATGTAGGATATCACATTGATTTATATATGGGTGGAGAACCATCCTTGAGTCCCTGAAATATATCCCACTTGATCACACTGTACAATCTTTTTTATGTATTGATGAATTCAGTTTGCTAATATATTTGTTGAGGATTTTTGCATCTGTGTTTATCAGGGATTTTAGACTATAATTTTCTTTTTTTTGTGTGTTTTGTCCTTGTCCATTTCTTTGTAACCAGGCAATTCTGACTTTGTAAAATGAGTTTGGAAATACTCCCTACTCTTCAATGTTTTGGATAATTTGGGAAGGATAACTATTGAATCTTCTTTGAATATTTGGTAAAATTCACCAGTGAAGCCACCTGGTACTGGACTTTTGTTTGTTGGGAGGTTTTTTATTACCACTTCAATATCCTTAATAATTGGTTTATTCAGATTTCCTATTTTTTCATGATTCATTCTCAGAAGATTTTGTGTTTCTAAGAATTTATTGATTTCTTCTAGTTTGTCATTTGTTGGCATATAATTGCTCACAGTAGTCTCTTACGATCCTTTGTATTTCTTTGGTATCAGTTGTAACTTTCCGTTTTTCATTTCTGATATTAATTTGAGCCCTCTTTTTTTTTCTTAGTGAGTCTCACTAAGAGTTTATCAATCTTGTTTCTCTTTTCAAAGAACCAGCTCTCGGGTTCACTGATCTTTTCTATTCCATTTATTTCTGCTCTGATCTTTATTATTTCCTTCCATCTTTTCATTAACTTTGGACTTCATTTGTTTCTTTTTTTTCCAGTTCACTTAGTGTAAAGTAAAATTGTTTATTTGAGATTTTAGGTGTAAAGTTGGATTCTTTGAGATTTTTCTTGTTTCCTGAGGTAGGCCTGAAGTGCAATGAATTTCCATCTTAAAACTGCTTTTGTTCTTCCCAAAGGTTTTGGTATGTTGTATTTTCATTTTCATTGTCTCAGGTTTTTATTGTTAATTTCTCCTTTGATTTCTTCATTGACCCATTGGTTGTCCAGTAGCATGTTGTTTAATCTTCATGTATTTGTGATTTTTTTCCCAGTTTGTTTTCTGTGATTGATTTCCAGTTTCACACCATTGTGGTATGAAAAGATGCTTGATGTGATTTCAGTCTTCTTAAATTTATTTGGACTTGTTTTGTGGCCTAACATATGATCGATCCTGGAGAAAGTTCCATATGCCCTTGAGAAGAATGTGTCTTCTGCTGCTTTTGGATGGAATGTTTTGTTTAATCCATCTGGTCTAATGTGTCAATGCTTCCTTCCTGGTCTTCTGTCTGGATGATTAATCTGTTGATGTTCATAGGTGTTAGCATCCTCTAATACTGCTGTATCACCATTGATTTCTCCTTTGATGTCTGTTAATATCTGCTTTGCATAATTTGGTGCTCCTATGTATGACACATAAATATTTTTAGATGTTATATTTTCTTGCTGCATTGACCCTTTTGTCATTATGTAATGCCCAGCTTATTTTTTACTACAGTCTTTAAGTCTATTTTATTTGAAATAAGTACAGCTTTTCATTTGTTTTTTTTTTTCCATCTGCATAAAACATCTTTCTCTATTACTTCACTTTCAGCCTGTGTGTTTCCTTACATCTGAGTCTCTTGGAGAAAGCATAAAGATGGATCTTCTTCTTTTAATACATTCATCCATTCTATGTCTTTTGATTGAACTATTTAGTCCATTGTATTTAAAGTAATTATGGATAGATATGTACCTATTGCCATTTTGTTCACTGTTTTTTTTGGCTGTTTTGTATTCTTGTCTGTTCCATTTTTCCTTTCTTTCTTTCTTTCTTCCATTGTGGTTTGATGCCTTTCTTTAGTGTTACTTTTAGATTGCTATCCCATTGTTTTTTGTGTATCTACTATAGATTTTTGCTTTGTGGTTACCATGAAGCTTACATATATGAACATATATAGACTAGTCTATTTTAAGTTGATAGCAAGTTGAATTTGAACTAAACTGCGTTTTTATTCCCTACTCCCACATTTTATGTTTTTGATGTCACATTTCATATTTTTATTTTGTCTATTTCTTTTTTTTAAGATTTATTTATTCATTTTAGACAGAGAGGTAGGGGGAGAGGGATCATGGAGGAGTTGGGGCAGAAGGAGAGGGAGAGACTCTGAGACAGACTCCTACCTGAGCTCAAAGCCCAGTGCGGGATTTGATTGCACAGCCCATGAGATCATGACCTGAGCTGAAATCACAAGTCAGATGCTCAACTGACTGAGCCACCTAGGTGCCTCTATTTTGTCTATTTCTTAACCAAGTTTTATACTTATAATTATTTTTTTGCCCGTCTTGTCTTTTAACCTTCATGCTAGCTTTATGATTACTGATTTCACTATATATTTACCTTTACCAATGAGCTTTTATTTCCATGTTTTCTTGTTATGATTAGCATTCTTTTTTTCAGCTTAAAGAAGACCCTTTAACATTTCTTGTATGGCAAGTTTAGTGGTGATGAACTACTTTAGTTTTCACTTGTCTGGAAAACACTTTATCTTTCTATTAATTTTGAATGATAACCTTACCAGGCTAGAAGTTTTTGCTTTCAGCATTTTTAATATATCATGGGATGCCTCTCTGAGCTGCAAAATTTCTGCTGAAAAATCTGCTCATAGTTTTAAGGAGTTTTCCTTATACATAACAAATTGTTTTTCTCTTGCTGTTTTTAAGATTCTGTCACTATCACTAACCTTTGACATTTTAATTATGATGTATCTTGGGGTGGATCTCTGGCTTCATTTTATATGAAATCCTCTGTACTTCCTGGATCTGGCTGTTTCCTTTCCCAGGTTAGGGATGTTTTTGGCTATTATTTCTTCAAATAAGTTTTCTGTCCCCTTCTCTCTCTTCTCCTTTTGAGACCTGTATAATGTGAAGGTTGTTCCAGTTGATGTTGTCCTATAGGTCCCTTAAGTTGTGTTCACTTTTTAAAATTCTTTTTTTCTTTTTGCTGCTCTGTTTGGGTGAGTTCCACTGTCCTGTCTTCCAGGTCACTGATCTTTTTTCCTACTTTATTTAGTTTGCTGTTGAACCCCTCAAGTATATTTTTCAGTTCAGTTATCATATTCTTCACTCTGGGGCTTCTGTTTGGTACTTTCTTATAGCTTCTATCTCTTTATTGAAGTTCTGTGTTCATCTATTCTTCTCGTAGATTGGTGAGCACCTTAATGAACATTCCCTTGAACTCTTTATCCAGTAAATTACTTATCTCTCATTAATTTTTTTTCTGATATTTTATCTTGTTCTTTCATTTGGAATATATTCTTCTGTTTCCTCATTTTGCTTGACTCTGTGTTTATTTCTATTTTCAGGCAAACAGCTGTCTCTCTCAGGCTACAAGAAGTGGTCACAGGAAGACTGGGGGAATGTCTCAGTCTGCTCTCTGTGTAATGACCTGACAGTGGTAGCCTGCCAAGAACTGTCTCTATGATGTTTCAGCCCCTTGGCACCCATAAACACAATCCCTCATAACCACAGAGCCAGGAATTCAAGGGGTGTCCTCTGTGAAGATTGTCTGCAACCACTGGGCCAGGACACACCATCCACTGGGTTTTGGGCCACAGGGGAGGAGTAGGCCAGAGTAAGCCTGTCCACTGGCAATATGCACTTTTATGATTATTATATAATGCTATGCCCTTGATAGTTTGAATAAATAGGTACAAGAACTAAGAGGTAGTCTTAGGAATGGTTTGGTTTACTATGACTTCCAGTGACCACCTTGGAGGACCTATACATATACCTCACCACAAACCTAAGTTCTGTGGTTCTAATGATCCCTGATCCCCAAAAAGAATGCTTCTACCAGGGAACATAGTAAAAGTCCTATTAAACTTTAGGCCTTGAATGCTTCTCAGTCACTTGGACTTCTTTTGCTGGGATAGTCAGCAAGCAAAGAAGAGTCACCATTCTGGGAGGAGTAACTGACTTTGATCATTGGAGTAGTGAGGCTGCTGTTACATTTTGGTGACAGAGAAGAATACGTTTAGCACCCAAGTGATCCACTGCAGTGTCTCCTGTTTTTTCCTGGCTCAAACCTGGCAAGAAATCAACACATGCAGCACATAGAGAATCTAAATGTTATGGTGACTAGGAGCTCAGATCCCTTCACGAGAAAGGTCTGAGTCATACCACCAAGTAAGCCCTCTAGATCAGCAGAGATACTTGGCAAAGATAAAGGGAATTAATAGAAGAGTAAGTAGAAAATAAACTTAATATACAAAGCAAGTGGATTTGAACTGTGAAGTGTAGACTATAGTGTATACCATAGTATGCCATTACTCTCTCTCCGCTTCAGGACTAAGGTATTCATTTCCTCCACTTAGTGAGAGTGCTGGAATCTAATGGATCTTAGCTAAATCCATTTTTGGGAATTGCCCTTAGTCAGAGAACTATCTAACCCCAAATCACATCCCCGTAGGGGCAGCCCACATTCACCTTTGCCTTAAGGCAGGACAAACTCTGAAGAGCAATCCCAGAGCTTTCAGTAGAAGTAGCCAAGGCTTCTGTTGCAACTGAATTGCAATTCAACTTCTCCAGGTGCCCAGTCCTACTGCCCTTTCTTCTAAACAAGTGTTGCTCTCATAAGCATGCCCTCCACCAAAGAAAGCCCCACATTGTGTTGCATATTTCTGTCTCAGTCTGTTTCTCAGGGAATCTAATGTTGGGTAAAGGATTGATGAGATTAGCCCTGGGGACTGAAGGCAGGTACTGGTGGCTAGGCTGGAAGTACTGGTGGGTGTGAAACTCACTCCTGACTTATAGAACTGATATAGTCCCTCTTGCGTGTTTGTTTTGAATGCCTTGAGAATTTCTGGCCTTGGCTGCAGTTCATGGGTTTCCTTTTGACTCCATTTGAAGCAAGAAGATAAAGATACATCTCATTATCACTCAGTCAGAAAACCAAGAAACACTGATACTTTTTACTTGAAAGGCTGATGGTTAAAAAAAAAAGTTTATCTGACAACACAGTGTATTGTTTTGATATATGCTTTTCACAATCCATTGTGATATCCATTCATGATAGGTCTTTATCATTATATATTTAATTTTAAAATCTTAAAAAATAGACATATTTCAGTGGCTTTTCCAAGGGACTTGTTATTAGCTCAATATAATAAAAAATACAAAAGTATGAAACATGATGAGACCACAATAACTGACAAGAGAGAATATACAATTACATTTGAAATGAGTGCCATAGCAAAATGTGAGAGAGTAGGTCAGAGAAGAGGTACACAGAATGAATGCTCTTGTCCCTGTGTTTTAACAGATAAGCTTCATTTTAGTGATCTAAAATACTACCTACTGAATGAAATCTAAGTACCTCATTAAAAAAAAAAGAAAAAATAAAATATTGATATTATGTACTAGAAAATTGGACTTTCAATATTTTTCCACTATATTTTTCACAAAATTAACAGATTATCCTAAATGCCTAAATCATTGCTGGTAAGAATTTAGGCAAATGTGCTGTAATGTTTACCCCAGACACAATGTCACATTTGATATAATGTATTTTCTCTGAAGGTTTGTTTTTTTTTTTTTTTTTTTGAGGAGTTATCACTTCCTTTCCTGAAAAACCCTGTACACCAACACTCTGAGGTTTGGATACCCAGACAATCTACTTGACCACATTTTTAGGAAATCAGGAGATAGGACCCTGTGGGAAAATTAAAGTCCTATGTTCATTTGAAATGGGTCTCATTATTCCTGAGAGCGCCGAAAGGCTACTGTGAATGGCAAATTTACTTTTATACAGGGACTATATAGATATTGTTCATTCATTAAAGACAGTGCCTGAAATTCATGAGCCAGCTCTCTCAGCTATGTCTTAGAAACTTGTGACTATGCTCATGTTTACAGAGCTATGTAAAGCTAGAGTGTGCTCTAGAGTAAACCTATCATTTAAGCTTCCCCTATTACTCATGTCATAAAGTCAGCATTGAAGTTGTTGCTATTTATCGATGGTTAGTTTGCTGTCATGGAACACTGATTCCACTGGCAAGGTTATTTGATAATATCAGGTTTATAAGAGGGAGGAATTTTTTTTCCAATAAGGCCACAGCTAATAAATGCTTTTTTCTCCTCATTTAATTGAGATTAAGTTTTATGAATGATAGATTAATTGTGTAACATCCACAACAGTTTTTTCATAAAATAGTCAAGCCATTAAAGCCACCTTACAATAATAATAATAATAATAATAATAATAATAATAATAATAACTTGCTCTGAATTGTGAGGTAATAGGTAAGTGGCACTAAGAATAGACCCTACAAATTTCCTGCTGCCCTTTTGTGCTGGTGAACATACCCTCCTTTGGGATGTCATCCCAGCAACATTGTCAGAGTGTATTGCTTCTATGTCACCATAGCATTTGGCATTTACTATTATTATAAAACTTAACCCTCTGAATTGTAATTGTCTCATCCAGTAGCCTGAAAACATCGGCAAGAGAACAGAGACTGTTTCTTGTTTATTTTTATATCTCTTGTATATAATATAAGGCCTGTGTCTTAGTAAGATGCTTAGTAAATGTTCATTGAAGTTCAATTCCACCCAGACATAAGCATATAAAAATGATGTCAGTACAAACATGAAACTAGAAAATTGCCTTTCTCCAGGAGATGCATCAAAAAGCTACTCACTGAAAGTACAGAAGATGCATTGGCCCACCTCTCTGGAGCAAAAGGTCACTGATCCATGTGAGCTTTTGCTTATAATTCCCTTCATCACTGAAGATGTGCTTTTGCAACACAGTTGAAAATCGGACAGGAGGTAAATTAACAGTAGCAGGTAAGCCAAGAAATCTTAGTTGGTCCCCATAAAGACTGACCAAATGAACATGATGTGATGAAGCAATCAGTTCCAAACTCTACAAGAATGCAGAAGAATTATACAGTTTTAAAATAACTCAATCTTCACATGAACAAAAAATTTTAAAGAAAGAACTCTTCAATCATTCATTAAAACACAAAATAATACACTAAAATTTGGAATATGGTCTAATTAAAATATAAATTTCCTCCAATTTGTAGCCAAAAGCAAATGTTGTATCTCAACTAAATAATATGTGTACCACCAAACTTCTTTTAATTGCCTATAGATTGAGTAAACAATTAAGTTAATATATAGCAACAGCTTAGCCATGCAATATATGAATAGTTCATTGGTCTTTTCAGAAACATAATATGATGGGTCATGGGGATTTCCCCAAAAGAAGTTGATATAATAGGATACAGTTAGAAAATTAAAGACAGCAAGAGATGGTCATTATGTGGATTTTAGGATCAGGATATCAAAAGAATAAAAAGATAATTTAAATACAGAAAGAGATTTGTTATTTTCTGAAAATTTAACTCCGTTAAAGCAAGACTGTTATTTTAATTTATTAATACTTCAAAATACCTTCTTGTAAGTACATAAAATAAAAATATGTGGTTTTATATTTTGTCAAATATCAGAATAAAACAAAGTATTAAGAAAAATGAAATATAGGGAATCGTATATAATCCTAAAGAAATAGCAAAATGAAATTCACAATTCATAAATGTTTCCCTTATAAAATAGTATTATATTATATATAAAATAGTAATATATTTGAAGATATTTAAAATAGCCCTACTTGTAAATAAAAAAATTAAGTTTTTAAAAAGATTTATTTATTTATTTTAGAGAGTGTGAGAGAGCATATGGGTGAGCAAGAGTGAGAGGCAAAGGAAGAAGGAGAGAGAGAGAGAGAATCTCAAGCAGACTCTCCTACCTGGGGCTAGATTTCATGACCCTGAAAGCATGACTTGAGCCAAAACCAAGAGTCACACTTAACCGACTGAGCCACCCAAGCACCTCCCCCACAAAAAAATTCCAGAAGAAGATTATTATGGCATCATCCTAGTTGATCCTATAAATATTTTATTATATAGATTTTATCAGTTAAAAAAAACAACAAAAAAAGATTTTATCAGTTAAAAAAATTACACGTGGTTGAATAGTAGTATCTTGACAATTTAAATTAAATGTGTTTGTAGAATTGAGTTCAAAGTGACTCTTTTTACTTTAACTAATGAGTCAACACACTGAATTCTTTTCTTTAAAGTTTGTATTCCTAGACAAAAATAAAATAAAAAGTTAAATAAAGAGAACTGTGAAATCCCATGATAGTGGGGATAAAAATATTGTGTTTTTGTACATTATATTAGTATACTATAACATCCCATACATTCATTTTTGGGTATATTCATAAATATCTATATTTAAAAGAAAATAAAGTGTACTCTCCTTTAAGTTCCCTAGTATAGTATTTCATAAAATCTTATATAGCAATTATGTTACTAGCAGAAATTTTGTTACTGGAAAATGCTCGCTAAAGTGGTTAAATTTAAAAAGCAAAAGACATAGTTGAGGCTGAAATGGGGGTTGGGAGATGCCCTTGCTCCCTCTATTCCTCCTCCTTCCCTAGGCTTGCTCAATAGGACCATTGGACTGCCAGGTAACCCCTGCTTTCTGGGGAGGAATGAGCCATGCTAGCTTAGCTCTTCCCTGGGGAAAATGAGTTTAAGCCCAAACTTCAAACTCAAAAGAAAAAGAAATCTTAAATACAAGTATATTCCTGTTATTTTCAAATCACCCCTATGAATTCTGTTGAAAAGCTTCAATCATCTTCCCATTTAATCAATATTTCATTTTATTTTGTTTGGCAAATGTCTTGTGAGGACTGACATACTCTATGTCTTCTCCTTGACTTTAAATCTTTTTTCTACTTTATTTAAACATATTTATACTTTATATATGTGTGTGTAGCGTGGTGCCTGCGGACTCCGAGAGGTTATGGAGTATTTGTTTTGATCACGTAGCCACTGAGCAAGCACTCTCTGCAGCTGGAAGATAAACAGAACCCTTCCATGCACACTTCTCAAGAAAAAACAAAACAAAACAGTTTGTCATAAAATTTAAGGTTCGAAGTAAATTGCAGTTATTTAATAATCAGAGTGAGAACTTTAAGCTTTAATGGAAGGTGCTGAATAGAATGTAGAACCTCCCTCCATGCAGGCACTGGCAAAATTCCACTTTGGCTCTCATTTTTTAATGGAACATCAGAATGGAGTAAGTGACAGTGATTGTAAAATACACATCAAAAAATGTCAGCTTTAAAATTACTTTTGAACAAAATTAACAAAGGTGATTAATATCTAACTCATGGCCATGTGAATAAATTCAAGATCGTGTGAATTAGCCGGATAACTCAGAGGGAAGCAAAAGTTTATTATGGACGATTTTATCAAGAATTATTTCTATAAGCACCATGTCCAAACCTATCAAATATCAAATTCCTACATGTTTGTGATGTAGGCACATCCTTAGTAATGAAAATTATCTCACTTATTAACAAAGTAAAAATCATCAACTAATGATGGGATTTGGAGCTTTTTGTTTCTAGGGGTCAGTCACTCCCAGAAACACACCAACCAGGGCCATATAAGTAAAATCAAGTTAATTTAGTAGAGCTCTAAATGAAGATTTGGAAGCACAAAGTCTAATTAGTACTGTAATGAATAAAGGATAGATGTCCTTCTGTTCTCTAGTATGAACATTCTATTTTCTTTTTCCCAAGAGGCACATATGTGAACTCTCACTAAGGAGCAGGCTCCGAATTGTTGTTGAGAATGGAGCTTAATATAGGTTTAAAAATTTGATGTAAGAATTAAATATTTTTATGAAAAATGGGTCATTACAACCATATCTTATATATTGGAAACTAATATACTAGCTTCTTTTCTTTGAAATATAATTAATTTACTACTCCTGGATGAAATTTATATATGAATAGTTCCTTCAGGTATTATTTACATTTGTATGATTTTGTAGTAAGAAGGAGAGTCATGTTATTTTTGTTATCTGGAACAGAGTTTACCAATGTTGACCTTTTCATTATTTACTAATTTTTTTCTAGCAATTCCCATTGTGGTTTCTACTATAGATTTTTTTCAATATTCAAAAGAATGTGTTTCTTAATTTCAAGTAGGATAGATCTAGCATGGATATTTATAAGAGATTTGCAGAAGGACAGACACTATGAAAAGAAGGAAAGTTGAGAGAGAGGGAAAGAGAGGATGAGCTATAAGAGATCACAAGGAAAAAAGTGGAAGTCAGGGAGGCTGGAAAAAAGGGAAAGAGACTAAGCATGGGGTGGGGGTGGGCACAGTTAGATTGACAAAGATGAGCAGAAACGAAGACACTGAGCACAACCTACCGTGCAAAGACTAGGAGACAGACACACCAATAGGAGGGGAAAATATACCCACTGAGGGGAAACAAAACACAACAGTCATGGATACCAACACAAACACAGAACTTCATCAAATAATATGGGTCATATTGTAGTTTTTGATTTTTAAAATTACTATGACAAAATACTTTTTAAGAGCATGTGGCTGTTTTATGACTACTATCATAAATGCCAGTTTTATTTCTTTACCTGAATGCAGATATTTGGTCCATAGATCCAGGTTCCTTTCTCAGTTCCCTGAACTAAAATACTAGAAACCTACAGATATGCACAAGGTCTTTGCTATGAAACAGAATTGCCTGATACTTGGAATGCTCCCATTTGTCCTTCTCTACTTCATCAGAACGTATCATGAATCATCTCACAGAACTTGCTGCCACGCTGGAATAACATTTAAAAGTAAGAACAAGGGTTAAAATAGTGAAGTGCTGAGATAGTAGGAATCATTTACTTGAATATATTGCTATAATCATGTGTATATAAATGTATGTGTAACGTCTCTCTCCGTGTGTATGTGTAAGTATATATGTGTACACATACAAATATGCAAAATGTTTTATTAGTCAACTATCCTAGTGAATCAGAAGTAACTTGCTTTGAAAGGCTGTCCCTGATTTAGAAACACTCCACTACAAAGGAAGCCTACCAGTACTACACATCATTTCCTGTAGCCCAACCCCTTCTACATACACTGTGCCTTCCTCGCTATCCACCACCAGAGCTTCTGAGGAGCCACTTCCTGGCCACCTCTGTCCCCAGGCCACACCAATGCAGAAAGGCTTGGTCCCAGCTTGGCTTTACTGTCTCCCATCCTAGCAGGCTGTCCAACCTCCTGGGCCACTCACAGGATGCCCTTACCTTTTCATTCACCAGTGGAGGTAGGAGTGAGTGACTATTTTGCCAGTGCCTTCATTCAAATTTAGTATTCTAATGTGTAAATTTTTTTTAAAAAAATCATATTCTCATTCAGAATATTATAAAACTGTGCTGCCCTGACAATACCAAAGTAACTGGGAACCCAGTTCTGAGCCAGGGTTCCACTCATTTCATGTGGACAGTAGTGCTTCAGGGCATGGGAGGGCTCAGGATATTCATTTCACCATTTGATCCACATATTAGTGGGGTGGGCTTCTGGGAACTGTGTTATAAATCATTTATAAGGATGATTCCATGATTAATAAGTATCATGAGGTTAAAAACCTATTTGCAGGCTTGGTCTACAGTGTTGTCAAGATATCATCCTGCCTTTGTTTTAGATATAGAAATAAACTGAATGTCAAAGCTTAATTCACTAAAGCACAAAATAAAAAATATATATAAAGACATTTGGATCTAATAGTACAAGTTTTCTTCTAATACATGATTTTTTATTGCTTTTAAAAATATGGGGCAATCTTGTTTAGGATGGGCAAGTGGAAATGGGTTTAAAGTAATGGCCTTCATATACATTCAAGGGACAAGCTCTGTTTTTATCTGTGCCTTTTCCATTGACCCACTCACAAGCCACTCAAACCCACAGCAGGCCAAGAACTATGCTGATGGAAGAGTTTGCCATTCAATCTCATTTTACCCATCTTTACAGAGTGCTTGCTTTTTGCCCATAGGAATTGCCTGGGCAGATACATTCTTATCCTTCCAACTCAAGGCAAACCCTCACCACTATTACCTGCTCATTTCTTGTGCTCTCTTACATAAATCTATTTTATAGGAATCATCACACTGTGTTTTCATGACCTTTAGGCTATTTCAAAAGTTGTAAGTTCTTGTCTTATTCCAGTGCCTTCTGTAGCACTCAGAACGCATTTATGCCAAGTTTTTCATTTTTTCCTTATATGCATCAGGCACTATTCTAGATTTGAGGATATCATCAATGAAATGAAAGATAACAATTCCTGCTGTCAGAAAACAACAATGCCATGAAAAGAGACAGATTAAAAACAAAGTAACAAGTAGTTGTACCACGTTTTAAAAGGTAGTCTATCTTTTATTTCCACCAAAAATAAAACAGGGAAGGAGAATAGAGAAAGCTGAGAAATGAGGGCTTAGTATTCGAAAGGCTGAGGTCAGGGAAGGCCTTGCTGACAAGGAGGCATTTGAGTAGAGACTTGAAGTAAGAAAGGGAGGGAGACATGCAACTATGCAAGGAACAGCATTCTAGGCACAGGGAACAGCATGTAAAGGCCTGAAGCATCAGCAGTCTTATCTAGGGCGGCACATGGGCATACAAGGGGCAATGGAAAGGTCAAAGAGACCAGGTCAGATTAAGAATGTTGTCTTTCTTTTGAGAAAAGGGAAACCTATCAGGACGTTTTGAGGAGAGGGGTGACATGGTCTGGCTTCACATTAACAAGACCATTCTGGCTGCCTTGTGGAGTGAACTGCAGGTTGCTAAAGGGACAGACGTAAGGAAACCAGTGAGGAGGTTGCTTTAATAACTCAAGTGAACAGTGAAGGGTTGAAAGCCTAGTAATAGCAGTGGGCATGGTGAGAAATGGTCAGATTGTGGATTTATCTTGAAATTCAAGCCATAAGAATGTCAGAAAGATTGCATACTGGGTATGAGGGGAAAAGTCAAGGAGGCTCCAGGACTTTTGTGCTTCCCCAATTACTAATACAGGCAAGGCTGTGGATGTGTCCTGGTTATAGAAGTTGTGCTTTCAATTTTGGACTATTACTTTTGAGATATACTTGAGGGATCCTTTTGGAGATGCTGACTACACAGCTGGAGATACAAGTTTGAAGTTTAGAGAAGAAAGATTTATTTTCCTGTAGATGTACTAAAAGCCTAAATGAGATCATCAAAGGATCACCAGCAAAAAGGGTCAAGGACACACCTGGAGGGATCCAGTGTTTAGCGTTTGGGATATTGAGAAGGAACTAGCAATGAGAACTAAGAATATATGAAGAGGTAGAGGAAATCAGGAAGTGTGTCATGTCAGGCAGCCAAGATTTTTAAAAAATGATCATGGAAAAATGAACCCGCCAGTCCTTACTTCAAGGAACCTAGAGCTTAGTGACTCTGCAGGACAGGTTGCAGGATTTGTGTTAACTTCCACTTACAAAGACAGAGGGTCCCCAGAAGATTGGAGCAATCACCACAAATAGCATGGGGAGTCTGGAGTCTAAATTCTCCCCATTCTCATAGGAGTGACATGGAAGATTGGAGTTTCTTCTGTGACTCCCACACAGGAAAGAAGGTGGAGATTGTGCCCTCAGAGACATATTGCAATCATTTCTCTACATAGGTTCACTTCCCTGACCCTGATTTTGAAAGGAGTCCTTAGAACAGACCCCCTACCCCACCTTTGCGAACAATCTCTATGTATGCCTCCCCTGAAGATGAGACTGTGCTCTGGGCCCCAGGCTGAGAACCAAGATTAGGATCTTTAAAGAAAACCCACATTTAAAAGCCATTCTTTATTGACACTGTTCTGTACCTGTCTGCCCCAGCCTTGGATTTCTTCTAAGTGCCCACATGTCCAGCAGTGGCTTTACTTTCTGACCTTGTGGCATGAGGCTACTCCTGTCCAGAGACTCACTTGACTGATCCCTTCATACAAACATAAAAATATGATTTTTCTATTCCAGTTCTGGTTTCTCTTCCTGACTGAAAATGACCAAGTGAAACCAAAGGAGGAGTTAACAGAATAAAGAGCACCTCATTTTTATGTTTGACATTTTGATAAAATGTATTTCTTGTAGGAGTTTTGCTGCCTAAAAGGTCTTGACTTTAAGGGGACAGAACTAGGGAAAGAGTCTAAAAATTTGGAAACAAAGAAGTGTGGGCACTATATGAAAATAGTTAAAGAGAATCAACATTAAATAGAAATTCCTTTACAATGAGTTACTAACTACATTATTTATTCTAAAAACAAACATTGGTAGACAACGTAAAATAAAGTATTTTTTGAGTAACATTATGTACTAGGGACAAAATGGTGAATAAAATGGATTCTTTGTCCTTAAAAAGCTCATTTAAAAAAGTGTATCAAAAAGACAGAATTGTATGTGACTAATTAAAATTTTTTAGTTTTTAGCTTTTTTTTTTTTTTTTTTAATTTTCCCCAAACTCTAAACTTGAAAGCAGGGGATCTGCTTTCTTTTGAATGGGTGGACAGATGGATGAATGAATAATAAAATAGTTATGATTCAACATAATAAGTGCTTTAACACAGACAAGAAAAGAAGTACTTTGAGTACACAATGGAAAAAAGTATTAGCCTGGGAGGTCACAGGGACAGTTAATGGAGGAGATGACATTAGTCATTCTCTTTAAAGAGTAAGTATGAATCCCAAGTGGGAAAAGATGAAGGAAAGAGTTTTGCCAGGAGTAGACTATCACAGAGTTGAAATGGTTGAAAAGGAAAGAACATTTTATAAAAAGAAGAATAAGCAATAGCTTCTTCAGGAATGGATTTTCCTATAGGAAATAGTATGGTGGGAAGATTAAGAAAACAAAATGTGAAGACAAAGGTGATTAGGCAAAAAAAATGCTTTAAAAAAGGGTGCACGGGCCGCAGCACGCCCCAGCTCGGTGCCGCAGGCCCCCCGGCGCTACTGACCCCTCGGCCGGGAAAGGGGCGCGGTCGGAAAGGGGGTCGCCCCCTCGCCAGTCACACAACGCACGTTCCTGGGGAACCTGGTGCTAAACCGTTTGTAGACGACCTGCTTCTGGGTCGGGGTTTCGTACGTACGTAGCAGAGCAGCTCCTTCGCTGCGATCTACTGAAAGTCAGCCCTCGACACAAGGGTTTGTAAAAGAAAAAAAAAAAAAAAAGAATAAAGAATATAAGAAAAATAAATAAATAAATAAATAAAAGGGGTGTAGGGGAAATCTGGATGGCTCAGTCAGTCAAGCATCCAACACTTGATTTCAGCTCAGGTCATAATCTCAGGTTCCTGAGATGGAGCCCAAAGTGGGCCTCCGCGCTCACCAGCGAGTCTGCTTAAGGATCCCTCTCTTCTCCCCACCAGCCCACTCTCTCTCTCTCTCTCTTCTCTCTAGGATGAATAGGTAAATCTTTTTAAAAAGGCGGGGAAAATGCTTTCTCCTTCAAAAGGAGAAAATAAACAAGGAGAAGGATTGTGCAAGGAAAACAAGATCAGGTGCAAAGGTAGTTAAGGAGAGGCTCAATGGTAACGATGAACTCAGAAGATAGGTGTGAATAAAGCAAGATGTTAAATGTAGCTATATTTTGGGATGGGGATGGAGGGAAGTTAGATGAATTCAGGGGCCAGGATTGAAAGTGCTGAGTTTCTTTAGCCAAGAAGGCAGCAGAACTTGACATTTAAACACCTCTCCACAGTCACACACCGGCCACTGACAGAACCTCCAGAACCCAGGACTACCGTTAACCCAGTGTTCTTTCTACCACTTGAATCTTTCAAATCCTAAGTAAGGGTCTGCATTAGTGTCATGAGAAATCACCCATTGTGAAGAATGAAAACTCAAGCACATCATGTTTTGGTTGTGGAAGCTGACCTGTCAATACTGTAGGACATACTTATTTCAGTTCACACTTTACACAGAAAAAATATCGTTAAGATGTCGAAAACACCATTTTTGCAGACATACCATGCAATTGAAATGGGACTTCATATAGGTATATCGTTTACCTAAAAGGTAACAACCAAGAGTTGAAGTGTTCTGCCTGAAGGTTAAAGTCAACGTCCTTCTTCAAGAAGGATTGAGTCGAAACAAGCAATAGCGTTAAATAATTCTGTTGCATTAGAGGTGCTCAAGAGCACATTAGCAGGAGAAACCGCCGACCAGAGGGAACAAATATGCTGTGAAGGGCCTGAGCAAGTTAGAAGGAACCTCAGCATATGAGTTACCAATATGTCAAAGTGACAAGGCAATCATCTGACAGATGGAAGTTGATAGAGATTCTGGATTTTGCTTGAGACACAATCATTAAATACTTGGAGAACACACTCTACATGTGTCATCTGTGGAGGCATATAAAATGATCTTTAAAAGGCATCCTTACATGGGACTCCTGGGTGTCTCAGCAGTTGAGCACCTGGCTTCTGCCCAGGGCGTGATCCCAGGGTCCCAGGACCGAGTCCCACATCGGGCTCCCCACAGGGAGCCTGCCTCTCCCTTTACCTGTGTCTCTGCCTCTCTGTGTCTCTCATGAATAAATAAATAAATAAATAAATAAATAAATAAATAAATAGCATCCTTACATATTTTCTCTATCTAATGATATGCGAAAAATATTTAAGGCAGATCTGGTTGGTTTCAAACACTTCCTAGAGGTCAAAACTGAGAGTCACAAGAGACCAAGGCTTCTCCTTTTGCTACACTACTGTTAAAATTGTTCAGTATTCTGCTTCTTTTCATCAAACAGAAATTCAAACAAGCAGTTAATAGCAGCTCTAGGTTCTGGAGGTCTGTCAGTGGTTAACGGTGACCTAGGGGAGGTGTTCAAATGTCAAGTCCTGTTGCCTTCTGGGCTAAGGAATCTTCTGTGCAGCAAAAAATCATTAACATTAACCCAAGAATTCACAAACTAAGAGAATCCCAAAGAAATCCAAACATTTGACTTTCCTGCCAGTTCACACCATTGAAAATTAGCAGCAGAGAGAAGAGCTTCTCCAAGTAAGTAGTAAAGTCTAAGCTAGCACTTCTCAAACTTTAGTATATCTGTTAGTAGTTTTGTGATGTATTAAAAGGCAGAAGTAGTAATCTGGGATGGGTGCTAAGCATACTGACATTCTGAGTAGCCAAGGTTCAGGTCACATTTGATCCTCAGGTTGGAGGTGATCTCTCCCTTTACATGCCGGTAGTACTTCTCTCACTTCACCCACAGCGACATTATCACATAACTCCCTGGGCTTGTTACACTAATGCCATTAATTTTCTGTCTACTGAGAAATTTTACTCTGGATATTTACTTAGAAGCTCCATATTATTTTTCTGAAATGCAGACATTATAGTTCAAAGTAGGACATAAACAATTAAGTTGGGCAATGCTCCATCCCATGTAATCATAATTATATATATATTATATATATGGTGTGTACAAACTGGCAAATACACAGCCATTCAGTCTCTAAGTTCAACGTGCTGTGAAGGGACAGGACCCCAATGTTGCCCCATTTCTAAATGCCTGTCATCAGCCTTAGGTGAATGTTAAGTGCACACACTTCCTATGCTACGAAATCAGTCTTTGAAGTACAAGGTCCATGGTTGACTATCACCTAGGATGTAGTATTTTGAAAGGAAAAACAAATAAAGAATACACATATTTGTATAATCTCCAAATAAAGAATACACATATTTGTATAATCTCCTGATACTTTAATATAGACTTAAAATTACAAGGTCAATTCATGGGAAAAAACCTAGAAAGAAAGGGCAATGGCCTCTTTATAATTGGCACTATGGTAAATAAAGAAAAGGTACTGGGGTTAGTTAGCTGATATATTTCAACTTGATTTATTAATTCAATGATAAAGTTCAGATAAATATTTCTCCCAAAAGTGGATGATGAATTGGAATGCTGATGTGTTCATATGGGTTCATCAGTTTTAACAAATATACTGCTCTGCTCTAGTGGAGGGGTACAGAAACGGGGGAGGCTATTTGTGTTGGGGAACGAGGCCTATGGGGAGTCCCTGTACCTTCCACCTTCTGCTCAGTTATTCTGCGAACCTAAAACTGCTCTAAAAAGTAAAAAAAAAAAAAAAAAAAAAAAAAAAAGTGGTCGTACAGTAGTGGAAAATAATACAGTGGCTGCAGTGGGTACCAGGAAGCATGGGATGTGCCCTGGACCACATACAGGACCTAAGTATTACTTTTAGTTCAGTCACTTATTACTCAGATACCCTGTATAAAGCACTTAACGTCCCCAAACTTGGCTCATGAGTTAAATGTGGCTAATACCCTTTGTCCTGGCTACCCCCCAGGTGGCTTGTGTGGATCCAATTAGACACTGCTTGTTCTTTCAGCCACTCACTCAATAGGTACCTATTGAAGCCCCACTCAATAGTAGGGTCAGTGCTCAATGCTATTAAAAGCTACAAAGAAAAAAAAAGCTACATAAATACATAAATATGTGATAGAATTATAGCTAATGGGATTTTCTCATTAAATAAAACTCCTTTTAAAATTTAATTATTGTTGGAAGTCTCCCTAATCTATTTCAAGACACTCTCTTACCATAGTAAGTAAACAATATTATCTTTTTGGAGGGTTAACTCATCTTAGGCCTCAATGTCACATGTCTAGCAACAGCCTACCCGTTATGCAGAGGTGAGGATGAGGAAGGTGGAGAGCGGGCAATGAACAAGGATGCCTCAGGCACCCTCACATGGAAACTTCTCTCCTACATCCAATCCTAATCATCAGCTGCCTTAATTATCAGTCCCACTTGCCCCCAAAGTGGCCTACAAGAAAATGAGTTTTCTTTAAGGTGTCAGGTTTTTGGATTCTAATTTATAGGCTTGGTAATAAGATTTAGGAAGGCATATTGCTAACATGAATGTTGCAGATACATTATAAAAATCTAAAACATGAACCAAGTCCTGCATTTGGAAATCATAGCAATGAAAGGAAAAAAGAGTCTTTCTTCCTTCTTTTATCTAATCTTGTAATTACAGCAACTTATTTCCTTTAACCTGGATGATGGATTTGTGGAACACTTTATTTTAGAAATCCGCTCAGGTCCCTTTTATTTCCTTTAGTTGTCATTTCCAGAAATCTCTGTGCAACAAGTAGTGGCAATAAAATCATACTTATTGAAAGAAATTCTATTTCCCCTCAAAATTATGAATAAAGCTATTAAGTATTAAGTAAAATGTTGTTTTCAAAATATTTTTTGTTTATTTGAGAGCAAGAGAGAGAGAGAGCATGAGTAGAGTGAGGGGCAGAGGGAGGAAACAGACTTCCTGCTGAGCAGGGAGCTCAATCATCCCAGGACTCCGGGATAAAGACCTGGGTAGAAGGCAGATGCTTAACCAACTGAGCCACCCAGACACCTCAAGTAAAATATTTAATTGATATAAGAACTCTTGTGAATGAAATAAACCAGAAGAAAAAAGAAAAAGCCATTTAAATATGTAAGTCACAAATTTTTTCACATGCTAAAGGTTACGATTAAATCTATAGGCTATTGATTACAGATCTTATAAAATGCTTAACATTTTAAAACTTACAAGAAAATGCCAAGTGATACAGTTTTTAAATGAAGAAATTACACACAATAAAATAAAGTAGAAAGAGACAACCAAACTGTTCACTACAAAATTTATGACAACAAATTGGTAAGCAGCAATAATACCATGAAAGGACAGTGGGATTTGACTCTAATACACTTAAGAGTCTTGAATTCATTTGTGTCTCTAAGTAGTCACATAGGAAAGCCATTTCAGAGGCTAGAATATATTTCCCTAATTAGAGGAAAGGGCTGGACTGGTGTAAAACACTTTGCCAATGCATGAGACAATTACCAATATTAGTAGATGCAATAGCATTCAGATCAGATTAAGGATAATAGTAATAAAAGAAAAGCAGAGACAATACAATGGTCATGATTTAGAAAGACATGAGAATGCCATCTCGACACCACCTGTAACCTGAATTGTGTTGGAGGAAAGACTGGAAATGCTAATAAGGAATGTGATTAAAGGTGGGCCTGTGGTTATAAATTGCTTTTTTAATGGCGATGATAGTAGCTGACATAGAGTATAATAAGAAGATGAGAATGTCACTATCAATTTTTATTAGTGTCATGAACAATATACAGTATATTTAAATTCGCTTCATTTGTATTAGTATTTTTGTAACTAGTAGCTCTAGAAGCAATAACATGTCCAATGCATTCCAAAAAGAACTAAATAAAGTTGCCAATATTCCCTAGAAAATTGCTGTAACTTTTACACTGGATAAAATGTGCCACATATCCTAAGATACTCAGAATTCAGGCACACAAAAATTCTGGATTCCAGAGCACAACAAATCTGCAGAATCAATTGCTGCAGCAATTGTAGCAAATGGATAAAGTGGTGCAAAAATTTCAAAGACACTAAAAATATAACCTTCTGTATAAATCAAAATGTTTTCCCAAGATTTATATAGAATGATAGTTCAGGTCTATACCTGGGTCAACTTACACCACTTTAAGAAACAATTTGGAACTTATTCAGCCTAAGTATGAACATTCTGTTCAAAATAAGTAATTGTAAAATTAAGTAATCAGTAATTTTTATAAACTGATTCTTCTTAAAGAAAAATAGGTGAATTAATTTTGCCTATGAATTTTCCCAGCAATTATCACCAGCTATCTGAGTTGATCTAATGACAAAGTAGGCAAAATTGAATATTTGACAAAAAAAATTGTAGAAATTAGGGAAATAGGAAACATGATTACTTTTAATCAAAATATCTTCATTTGAATTTCAGAAACCTAAGCTATTGAAAAACAGGCCATAAGGGTTAACATATAGACTTTCAAAACTCCAGCCACTGACAAGATGAACAACAAACCATTTCTTTTTTATTTAAATTCTAAATTGTTAGTATTAATTCTGTATGAGGGAAAGCACAGCCTGTTAGTTGAGAAGCTGGCCTGAGTCAGAAGTCTGGACTACTTACTAGCTGCGTAATCTTGGGCTAGTTATTTCACTTTCTTCATCTGAAAATTGGAAATGCCATCATTCCTACCTTATAAGGTTATTGTGAGGGCTACATGAAACAGAAATGTGACAAAGAAAGCTCAAGAGTATCTGGCACACAACAAGACCTCAATATATATTAGTTTTATTTTAATTGCTAAAGCTAACAGTGTGCTTATGTAGCAATTCTCTATTTCTCCAGGAAGTTTATATTAAACTTTTCCCTACAAAGTCGCCTCTCTCTGCTAATTTCTTCCTTTTTCTCTATGAACTAGATATTTCTCCTTAAGCCAAAACACACACTTATTCATTCCTTCAAAATTCTCTTTTCTTTTTCAAGTTATTTTTCAAGACACATCACTCAAAAAGCCCTGTCCCTCCCAAGAATGGTTTGACTCCCTAAAAAGACAGACTGGAGACAGTCATTTCAACAGCAGGGAAAACTGTGAGTTCCTTAGTCCTTGATTCTGCTTGGACCACCAGGAAACCACCTCCTGATAGGGCAAACATCTCATGTACTTTAAGACCTTGATCATCTTAAACTTGTCTTGATCATTCTGTAGAGAACATAAAGTCTCCAGATAGGAATTCTAAATGAGAGCAGATTTAAAAAGAAATTAAGCAAGCCAGACCATTCATTTAATCCTGTCCTGATATGAGGGTGCATTCCCCTTTCTGCTCAAATAATTTAAAATGTAAAATGTGAACTTCCAAATCATGAAATTGAAAGTGTAGCCAGGGCTAGGGACTCCCTACTAACAAATTTTCTCAGACAAGGGCATCAGCATGAAAGCCTATATTCCATTCTGATAGATACATGTTTCACTAAATGGGTGAACCAAAACTTCGACAAAGTGAATCCTATGAGACATGGAAGTAACTAGGAGAGCCCTTGCTTCTGGAAATTGCAGAACACAGCTGTCTAGAAAAATAACCGTGTAAACTGTTCACGAACATGGTGTAAATTTTGGTATGCGTCAAATGCTGTTATACACTCTCTAGTTTTCAAACATTTCCCTGAGAAACACATATAGACCATTGTTTTCAGAAAGGTGGATTAGATGGTAGGATTGAGACTTTCTGGGTTTGCAATAGCAAACAAGGGACAAGGGACAAAAGACTCATCTTGCTCCCAAAACAATTTCTCTAAAAAATATCACCAGTACAAATATGTATGTCAGCATGTGTTTCTTTTTTAAAACGTACTTTTTTTTTTTTTTTATAAACTATGCCTTGACAGGGATTCTGCAGAAAAACAAACAAAACAAAAAAACCAACAACTAATTGGAGTTTATTCTGCATAACCTATTAGGATGGAATTTCCATAACATTGTCTGAGGTGCTTTCACAGTATCTAGGGTGGAAATGAACAGACACACTCACAAACCTATTATTTCCCAATGCTTATATTTAAAAATTTATGATAGAATTATCTAATTATTTAAAACAAAAAGTAGGGAACTTAGGACTTGGGTCATCTTTTAGGCTCACAGATGACAGCTCAATTCTTCACTCATCACCTGGGCACAAATCAACCACATGCGAGTTGTGGACACACAACCAGCAAGCACTCCACAGAGAAAAGTGGGAAACTGCATTATGGCAAAATGTTGTGTTTTGTTATCAAAATGGAAGCCCTAATTTTTTGAATCAATTATGGATGGCTTTTCCCTTTCTCTTCTCCTTTGGGTATAGACAAATAAACCTGTTGGCCTATTCCTCCGACTACCACAGGAATCCTCAAGCTTGAAAAGTAAAAACGTTCTAATAATCAAAGCTGATCGATACTAGAAAAAGTAATGTGGGGCAAATCTTACCTGAGCTCCTGAATTAGAGAATCTATTGGCACTGTTGACAAAAAGAAAGGAGAAAAAAATCAGTTTATAAATTTGAAAACTGTATGACTTTTCACCCACCTAGAGATAATGACCAATAAATGGTTCATACGAACCCCACTTAACTTCCCCCTGGGTGAATTGATCATTTCTGGTTCTGGTACTTTGGAGTGGATACCAGTGGATAGATGAATATAGTCCAGAATAGATGATGCTGGTTTTAGTGCTTTAGGTGACCCTGGGACCTTGCAGTTGTGGATTGGATTTTCTAAATACCTGTCTCTAAAGATTCATTAAAAACTTATGAGAACACAAAGGTCTTGAATTATATTTTAAATCAATTTTATTGTTCATAGAAAATTTTTCAAAAGAATTCTAAACTTACATTTTTATTGGCATTAAACAAGTATTTATACAAAACTGGGAAATTTTACTAAGTGAATGTGTCCCAAGATTAGTTATGTTCCATAAGTTTCATATGTATAGAAAGAGGAAGATAGGCTTTAACTATGTTAATATCAACATTGTTTTAAAAATAAGAATCTTGTAGAAAAAAGAGCTTTGATTTTTTTTCTGACAACTGATGGGAATTAAAGAAGTTCATGTTTATAAATACCTGCCTACACAAGGACAAGCAGCATATTGAGAAAGACAACAGGTGGTTTTAAAGATTACTCATGCCGCACGAGAAACAGTTGTTTCATTTCTAGAAGAACATTTTGGCTCTATTTAAGGGTGTATATTATGTGCCAAAAGAATTCAAAGTACAAAAAGAATTGCAAATTAAAAGACCTACATTTTTTAAAGTATGCTAGAATAGTGTGCTTTTAGAAGTCAAAACAAGGGATTCATATAATCCAAATATAGTCCCTAGAATGCTGGTATTTATGGCAGATGTGAGCTTGTCCTAAATAACAATACAAATCATTTTTTTTTCTTAAACTTGTATTCTATTGAGAAGTTGGCTGCATAAAAATTTAATGCTTAGAACTACTGCATTTCAAATATTAGGATATATGATGTAACTTGAAGCAAAATTGTAATATCATGTAAAACTTCTGTTGGGTAGAGAAAATTCCACATCTTGTACAGCATTATTCTGCATTTTAGATATCATAACTAGTGATAACCATGGTTACATCTCAAGTGAAAAAAAATCATCCTGGAATTTATTAAAAGTTTTGGGATTCTGAACTTTACTCAGACAGGTGTTATTTCCTTGACCTCAAATAGAAACATAGCTAAGGAAAGGATTTCATTTGATTAGCCACTTCCAAAGGCAAATCTCAAAAATCCTTCCAAACAATTGCACGATTGCTTCTTGTCTCAGGTCTTCCTTACAAGGCTAACTGGGAGAAGAGTCGGGCGGGGAACAACCATCCAGAGTGTTTTCAGAAGCTATGGTGAAACTACAGTTTTCCATTTAGAACTAAGGGTCACAAAAATATAGCTAATTATAATAAAAGTTATTCTCCTTAAGGGGTATTATTGCCAGTCAATCTTGTTTTCCAGATGTTTAGATCATCAAGGGCCTGTTTATATTTCAATATTACATTACCATCTGTTGGTTACAAAAAGAGAAGGATAACCGGCAAGTTAAACCTTTCAAATATTACTTTGCAGAGCTGCCGGAAATTCCCAGCAGGGACAGGCAAAAAACAAACATCATCATTTTACTTGAACTAAGTTTAGATTGGGAGCCACTAAAACCAGATAACATAAAAATCAAAACCTGCTTTGGCAGTAAACTAACAATTCTGTCTTTTCCCTCGGCCATTAAAGGTCACTTTAATAATTTGGAAGTTTCCGTGAAGCAGTCTTCCCTTGCTGCCCTTATGTTGTTTTGCATGATATTTAATCTACTCATGATTGCATTTTGTAAAAATCTATTATCACATATCATTGGTACTTTTCTGGATCCTTTAGCTCCTGGTTCATAATATTTTACTTCTCAATGCCATGATCCAATGTCCTAGCTTGATTTAAAAAAAAAAAAAAAAAAAGAGCCCTGAGGAAGTTATAATCATTCTGACTACACATTAGGGACTAAGCATTGGAACTCCCATATTTCATGGTGTGGTGGGCACGGTGTCATGGAACCTGCTTGCTAACTCACCCTTGGTTCCTTTAGAGCGGGTACGCAGCGTTTTATCTTCAGCCTCTGCATCCATCTGTAACATGAACACAAAGTCCTGAGGTCATTCGTTTGACATTGACCAAAATACAAAAACAAGTCCTCGCAAGTTCTGAAAGTCATTATGAAAAAGAGAGTAGCCTTCCGTGCTCTTGAATAGCACCCTGCCTCAGCAGGTATGTAGCTCTGACTGTCCTTACAGTCCATGAGTTTTGGAAATACTTTTATAGATGCTGAAACCAGAGGGAACAGTGACAAGAGGGCAGATGTCCTTGTCCATAAGTGTTTGCTAGTAATTCAAACACTTCTGGCATCACAAAGATAGAAAAAGAGTATTGTCTGATTAACAATGGTTGTAAAAGAGATAAAACTTCAAATGCCAAACCAAAAGATTTCAGACTAATTTACTAAAACATGATTCCTTTGCATTTCTAGACCTTCTCTGATATATATCTGTTTCTAATTCAGGAAAAAGAGTCCCCTGTGTAAAAAAGCAACATGAAGACAAATCCCTGAAATACTCCCATTTCAAAATACCACTGGAGATGTGGATCATCAAATGACATACATTTACTCCCAGAATTCCAGAATAGATATTGGTTATAATAGTGCAAATCTATAAAGAAAGTGAAATTTGAGTGCTATATGTGTCAGCACCTAAGTCCCTAAAACATCATTATGAAATATTTTAAATGTAATCAAACTACAAAAGGAATGGAAAGAATTTAAAAGTCTGCTGTTTCTGTTTCTCTGAAGATAGTCAGACATGACTACTCCCATTGGTTTAACTAGAATCTTCCAATAATCTCTAGTTTAATACACCTTTGCACATTTTCAGAAGGAATTCTTAAACGCAGAGAAGTTGTTTTGCTTGCTGAAAATGAGAGGCAGGCAGAAGGTGCTGTCTGTGGCACCCATCCTTAAATCCTGATGCTAGCGTGGATGCGGTATGTATGACTGCAATGGTAATGGGAGGCGCATCTCTGCTCTCTAAGGCTGAGTTGTGATTGAAGGCACTGACCTGCCATAGACTTATAATAGGGGAGCAGGTGTGGCAATGATGGACTTTAATTTCCTTTAATAAACCTTTTATGTGCCACACTTTTACTGCCATTCGACGCTCTCCAAGGTCCTGCACATAATAGGTTCATTACTTTTGATTACTATAGTCTATTGAGACAAACAACTCCAGAACACACTATATATTATGTTCAGTTAAACCAATATAGACTATTTATCCATTGTGCATTTTTTCACCTGCAACACTACAGACAAAATTAACGACAGCTCTCGTAAGCTAAAACTATTAAAACCACCAGTACTCTTTGTCATCATTTCATAATAAACACCACACCAATCATTGAACTGTTTTTTTAAATTAGCAAACAAAAAGAATTCACTGCTTTTGCTAAGCAGCAGTTGCTTTAGTCTAAATAAAATGGTCCATCGTTATGAGTATTTTAAAACTACATAGTAAGAGAAAACAATAACAAAACAGAGGTGATTTTTTTCCTGTGGATTTTCCTTCTTTTAAAACCACACAAATTTATGACAGATGTGACACTGCCTAGGATTAAAATGGCTTGGTTTACTCAGGATAGTGAGCACTGCGTTGTGAAATCCTCCTCCTCCATGAGTATCTCTGTTGCATATAAAGTGGCTCAACTCATGCAAACTCCCCTCCATGTACTAAATGAGTAAGTTGATTATGAGAGATCAGTAGCAGGAGGGTTAAAATAATGAAAACCACGAACCACTGCTGAGGAGGCTCCTCCTGTGGGTGAGTAGCAACTCAATACAACTCTAATTTATCCTGCCACACAGGTGCTGAGCTCTACCCAACCACTCTGAAAAATCTCTCCCAAAAGTCAAGTGAAGATTGAACTCCATGAGTTTCTTTACCAAAACTGAAATACACGTTGCAAACAGTGCCAAAAGGTACATATAAAAGTTTCAGAAACCTACTTAAGTGTAACTTTCTTTATAACGGATTTAAGATTAATTCCATTTTGCAATTCAGCTATCCCCTTGGACCTGACTGGTCTGCAACCACCCCATGCAGCCACCTCCCCATTAAAGTCATTGGAAGGAATGCTTAAATATTCATGGACCTCTGCTTGATTATGCTTGGAATGCTAGCTAGCCTCATAATTGTATTTTGTGGTGCTATTGTCTTCTTGATGGTGTAGCATATATTATATACTATGTAAACACTTTAGAGACTGGTAACTCATTCATAATGCTAAGTTTTCAAGTTTAACTTGTGTGCCAAGTTGTAGAAGTGAGATAGTTCAGGGCCACAATATATATTCCATCGATTTCACCTTCTTTCTCTGCTCCACACCAAAGAACAATAAAAGTTACTAAGTTCAGTGTCTACTCATGTCTGAGAGCTCAATGAGGAATAGGAACATCAGAAACCTAAAGCAATGTGCTTTCGTTTTAGGGGTGGAAGTTTTTAATGTTTATGAGATGGCTCACTCTCCTGACAGTTCTCAATCTGAAGATAAGTCTTTGTTTTCTAAAACCATATATATAGAAGTAGAAATTTCTAAGTATTCTTTATATGGGCTACTCTCATTAGGATTTTAATAAACTACTATTAAACAGAATTAATTTTTGTAAAATCTAACTTCATATTCAGTGAGTATGGCATACTGGGAATGGTTCACTAAAGATGGAAAGAGATTTCTATCTCAGTGCATGTGTTCACACCTTGGGGAAGTGTGCCAGTGTGGGGGTGGGTGTGGATTTCTCATCCTTTCAACTCCCAGAGCTATAGAGAAGGTCCACCATTATGCCATAATTCAGGAGAGTGACCTAACTAAGGTGCTACAATCTGGGAAACTACACTTCTCACTGGGAACATTTTTTTTTTCTGTTGGAAGAGAAGATTTGATCATTTTTACTGCTTAAGTCCTAAATGCTATTGACACGTCTCCAATGAATTTGGCAAAAATGAATAAATCCTTTCTCAAAACAGAGATTTGATTTTTTTTTTTTTTAAAAAAAGCTGTCTTTCTTGAGGTTTCTTAGAAACTTTGTCTACCTACCTCATTTCATTGTTTACGAATGGGAACAAGACAAGATATTTTCTGAGATTCCTGTAATGGATTCCTCATAGTTCTGATAATCTACTTCCTAATAGAGATAGAATATTAAAGGTAGGCTTTGCTGTTTACTTTTCCTGATCTGAAACTACTTTAAGAAAAGTCATCTAACCTACAAGTATGAAAATTATATGTATAATATTTATACAAAAGGGAGAAAAAAGTGGTTCTTACTTGGTATTCATAATAAAGCCATGAACAATTTTTTTAAAGACTCCATTCTCTAGTTCTCTGGGAAGAGGAGTTAATCAAGAGAAATGGCAAGAGGGAATGAAATTTATGAGCTAAAGAAGGCAAAGAAGCAAAACTTGCAGGAAGGACATGCAAGAACCAACAATTGAAATAAGTAGATAGGTAATGAAGAAGAAAAATAACCTAAAGTAAAATTTAACTACTTAGTTGAATTTGGAAACCTCTTACTTAACATCCTTAGATACTTTCATATCTATATACAGGTGCACATCATAAATTCCTAGTTACTTTTACTTGACCATCTTTACTTTCTGGCACTTACACAAAGGGCAATCAGCATATCTCCTGTCTAACCCCAACACACAGATCTGGAGCTCTCCTGGGGTGAAAACGAAGTTCTGAAATTGCTGGTTTGTGGGATGGAGAACCTCAAGGAGCAGAACACGGAATTCATAAACTCAATTTTGCTTTTATTCACACAAGTAAATTACTGGTATGTGAGAACATTTAGTTCCTTTTGATCCTATTTTTCACTCAAAATCCTATTCTAACCTAATGGTAAAAAAAAATCTTCAAGTAAATATTTAATCATTTCTTAAAAACTGGTTTAAAAAATTCTCTTGGTGATGTTGAATTTTTATTTTTCTTTTCAAAAGAACTGTAGACACTGATATAAGTCCTAAGTATATATAGATATATTTATAAGCAGTCTTGAATTTCTTAATATTAATATAAAAAGCCATAATGATCATAAAGTTTTGAGTACACTGTCTCAAAATCCTGATACAATTAATCTTAATACTGTCAATTTACACATAATCTCATGATGGTAGCTACCTTTAATTTGAGAAGTCCTTCACATACACTCAACTTGCAACAATTTCCACTTATAACAAGATTTCATTGTGTTCCCTTCCTCAGAGCTTTGGACTGGCAATGCATTTTTGTAGACTGTGCCACATGACTCTTGTTAGATGTCATTTCAATCCCAGGGAACACGTGGCAATGAAGAGAGGAAGCTCTGTGGCTGCTGAGAAGAGGTCCTGGGGTCCTCTCCATGAGGAGCCTTTTATCCTCAGTGGATGCTTCCTTTACAAAAATCAATTTTTTAAAAAAAATAACAAAGAGAAACTCAGGAAGTTGGAAAAGGCTAAACCCAGAAAATGAAACAACTGGAGGATGCCAGTATCTTAGAATGAAATTTGGCCAGATTGAAGAACAAAGAACCTTACACTGAATGCCCTTTCTTTGCTGATTCTGGCATCATTTTCTTTTAAACACAGGTTTGGATCAGCCCAAAATGGCAGCAAAAGCTGTCTTCCTGTTGTTATACAGGGAAAGGATGGGGACTATGAGTTGTGACACTGAAAGAATAGTTTACTTGTTTAAAGAATATTGAGATGGGATGTTCAAGTATTTGTTTTGTCTCTTCTGACCCTCTTTTTACTCTTATGATTTTCTTTTCATGTTTCTTTTCTTTTTTTTTAAAGGTTTTATTTATTTAATCATGACAGAGAGAGAGAGAGAGAGAAGCAAAGACATAGGCAGAGGGAGAAGCAGGCTCCATGCAGGGAGCCCGATGTAGGACTCAATCTCAGGTCTCCAGGATCACCCCCCGGGGGCTGAAGGCGGCACCAAACCGCTGGGCCATCGGGGCTGCCCCTTTTCATGTTACTTAATTACTCAGAAAGAACAATCCAAAAAATAATTTTTTAAAAATGTAAGCTAATAAATGCAGTTTTTTACATCATTCAAGATGTCATACTAATTTTCTCAACCTTCTCTAAACCCTTTATTCTAGAAAAAATGAAAAATTTCTGAATCCTTCATTAGGGCACATTATCCCTGGTTCTAACTCTCCATCCCTGTCTATATGTCTCTTACTTAACTATCTTTGATTCTGTACAGAAAGCTAAAAAATTGAATTATGTGTCCCCTTTAGATTTAGGATACCTCTCTTGTCAGCCGTAGTCTTTCCCACCCCAACAAACACCACTCCTAAGGAAGAAGCAGACACAGTTTGCTTTCAGATCAAGAAACTGTTCTTTCTGAGAGTCAACTGCATGCTCATTCCCCATAGAGGAGGTGAGTTTTACAGGGATTTCCAGAGTCACTAGGAAGTGTACTGCAATAAAAGAAATCTTAGACCTGAGACCAGCTTGGTCAGCTTTATTAGGAAGTTCGTCTACTTTGAATCTCATTTTTCATTTCTGAGTTGTCACAGCTATTGTAGACTTCATCCTGTAACTTCGCACAACTGGCAAAGCTGAATATAAACCAAAGCCATATGTTTGTATCCTTTTGCCAAACGACTCCAGCAAATAGTTCTATTATTCCCTTAGGTAGACAACGTGTGCCAAGGATTTCTATTAGTCGCTGTACCACGGCCTCTGAGTCACAGCTTTGTGACATGAGGGGGCAATCGCCAGCTTTATGTTTTAGGAGACCTTTTTTTTGTATTTCTTAAATATGCTCTGTTTAAAGATAAGTCAGAGTAAGTAATACCCTAAAAGGGCCTTAAAATTTTTTTCTTGCCCTAATATTGAGATGCTTGTGTATAAAATATATAATTGTTGGAAGACAAGCTCCTTCATTTAGGGATAAATTATTTTAAATAGGTTTTCCCCAAGGACAACTCCATTTCTTACTTTCCAGTGTTTGTAAGAATTAACTTTGAAAGTCATCTACAGTGCTTTTAAAAAATATGCATTTAAAATATTTCACTTGTTTATTCTTTTTCTTAAAGATTTTATTTATTTATTTATTTGGGAGCAGCAGAGGGAGAGGGAGAAGTAGGATCCTCACTGAACAGGGAGCCCAATGCAGGGCTCGATCCCAGGACCCTGGGATCATGACCTGAGCAGAAGGCAGATGCTTAACCAACTGAATCACCCAGGCGCCCCCACTCATTTATTCTTAATCCTTAAGTAAACTAATTTCTAATACAAATAGATTTTAAGATGATTTTCATGATGAACTTTTCTTTAAGAGTAAACATGTATGAACAGATAACATAAACCAATCAATACGCAAAAGGGTTTGTAGACTCAGAGGACTCTGCCTGTTTGATATTTTTAAATATTAAAGTGATCATGCTTCTGACAAAAATTCCAACTCTAAATTGAGTACTAACAATAAATTTCTTTCAAAGCGAACTCACAAAGTGCCCTTTATAAAGGAGAACTTTTATGTAAATGCTTTGATTGGATGCATTTTATTTCAATATATTTTTTAATAAAAAAATATTGCATTACCTCTCTTTTTCTCCAGGTAGCTTGTCTGCCAACTTGGTTTGCCCTGCTCTGTCAAAGTGACTAAATGTCTTTGTCCACTTCAGTGAGAAATCCTTAAATTCATTCTATTAAGATCAAAAATAAAAGAAGGGAGGTGTGTCAGGTCGGCCACATTAAACAAAAAAGCAGTAGTGAACAACAACGCATTGACACTTTTACCTGTAATCTGGTTGGGCTCTACCATAGACAGAACAAAAAATTTTATTCTACAATATCAATCAGAAAAAGACATTTTTAAAGGTAGCTAAGTTCATTTTTGTCTTAATTACTGAACTATATATATTATGTCTTCGATTTGGTAAACTGGATAAGAGGTACTGTCTGTTATCACTAGTGTTTTTACTTTTAACCACCAAAAGAAAAAGTTCAGACAAGATTTGGAAAGTGCTATACTCAAGAAATCACAAAAGACAGATTCAAAATTCATGCTTTCGTTGTTTAGAGTTCTTTTTAATGAGATGGTCATAAAATGTTGCTAACGTTTTTTTGCCAATGTTTTAACTTGTTTTCCATAGAAACAATTTGCCTTTGTTTTCCTTTGCATTCAGACATAACACGCAGAGCTGCTTCACCTCTATTTTGTCCCAGGGATGGGAACAGAATCTGTCTTCAGGCCATTTGGCCTTTGAGAGAAAACTTTGAAATTCAGTGTAGTATGCTCAGCATCCTAGGGAGGGGCTATTCATGCAAATACCACATACAGCAAGGCACATCTAAAGGGTTTACATCTGGCAGTTCTGGTACTTTAAAATACAAGCCACCAACCTTCCTTGCAGAAGATTTCTATCTTCCTGTATTTTACCCTTTGCAGTAGACTGAAGTGCTTGGCTTTTTAACCATAGATTTCTGTATCACTGGTAAGCTTTGACCAGACATTAAGCAGATGCTTCTTCAAGTCAACTGTAGTTCCTAGGGAAAAATAGGTATAAAACTCTCTCAAGTGATAGAGCAGATTATTGAACATGATGTAAGAATTGAAAAGTGGCACAGGAGCTTGGGAATTCTTAGTTTATGTTTGATTGCAAACTGGGAGGGAAAAAAACGGCTTTCTCTACAAATGCGTTTGGCTTATTCTACTTCACTCTCAGTTCAGAAAGAGTCTCGAAGCTTTCCACCTGCCTATTCCCTTTTGTTTGCCATACTCTAACCTAAAACAAAAGATCCTGGAAAACAGTCACACTGGTGAGCAAAGCTCTTTCTAAATCCTGAAAGTAATGGCTTTTTGTCTAATACCCTATCGTGTTATGTATTTATTAGCAATACATTTTCCATTTATTTTCTCAAAGATTGCCAATAAAGAACTGAATCACATAAGGGAGTAGCTGTAAACCCTCTGAGTTCCCTAATGTCAAACTCATTAGCATCCGAATAAGCACACAGCAGCACATCATCTGCACAATTGCAATTTTTTACTACTTTTAATAGCGTTTCTCAAAGGGCTCATTTTCAACTTTCTTCGGTGGTTAGTTGGTTCTCAGGGGAAAAGGAGCTTCCTGACGCTCGCAGCTTCCACTCAACAACCCGGCCGTTTGCTGTCAGATGCATCAGCCCTCTGCCCTAACCCCATCTGCTGTCTCTCCTCTCCCTGGGGAGTGGAGTGAAGGCAGCACAGCTGAGATCGACTTGGAGAAGTGCACAGAGGGCGCCAACAAAATATAAGTTTAGAAATATGATTTGACACAAAAGGGCCTGAGAAGTCCAAGTACACCAAAATACAAATGGGAAATTCGAGCTCTTCAGAGGTTCCCCACTCCATGTATCTATCATTAATAACTCCACCCCACCCCACCCCACCTCTGCTTTTTGGAAACACACTCTTGGCTGGTACCAAAAGGAATCTTCTGCTGAAATCAGTTCCCTCCATCCCTTACACATGTCCTCTTATCACAGCTAGGGGATACCTTTAAAAACCCACTGTTATTAATTGCCATACTTCGGTCTCTTTTCACTGATCTTAAACCATTTTGTAAAATTTCAGGACTTACAAATATATTCATAGAAAATAGACATTCTGGAACAGTTAACTTAAGACTTGGAATCTTGACCAAGTTCCCACAACTGACAAGACAGTTAGCTCTATCCCCCTACCAGGATGAACACTTTTCCACTAAAGCTCATACTTTTATGAAATGCCAATCTTAAAAGATAAAACTATATGACAACCACCAAAGTGTTACTAGCCTAATGGGCTACACAGTCCTTAAATGTGCTCTCTAATTAAGACATGGCTTTACTTGTTAAATGGAGTCATCACAAAGTACTTCATTTGTCTGCTTTACTATGTGCCAATAATTAGGGCCTCTCAGTTCTTTACAGCTGCTTCATGGGTGAGTACTTGCTTCTGAAAAAGACAGTTCCTTCAACCATTGATACAATAGAATGAATGTGCTGTGTTATTTTTTAAAATGGTATATCAGATTATATTTCAGTAGTGGTCCGGGGCTGGGTGAGTCAATGACCTAAAGTGATATGATATGTATGTCGGTTTTATCCTTAAGCAGAAAACCATAGATTTACTTATGGTTCCAAAAAAAATGCAACAGTAAAAAAAAATTCTCCAAACTACACTTGAAGTGAAAATTTTGATTATGGGGCCAATAAATTTAATATGAAAGGTATGTCACACTTGTAGCCCTGTAACTAATAACTGATAGGAGCTCACCATGACCACCAATTTCTTGTTTGGAATTTCTCACCAGTGGAACCAGACTGTTGTATTTCAGTCAGGATGGAAATGCAAGACAGGGTCCTCTCAGAAATTTGGAATGTTAACACAAACTGCAGAGACCACTCTCAGACTTCTTTTCTTAAGGAGTAAAAAATACAAACAGAAGAATGCCAGCATATTTACCTTAGCACTGCTATCCTTTGAGACTGTATCCCCACAACTTCTAACAGTCTTAATCTTCTGATCACTTTCAAAGATTAAAGTCTTCAACAATTGTTCATTAGGTGGAATGATGAGAAAGGTTGTTTATCTTGGCTCAGTTTATTTATTTATTTATTTATTTATTTATTTATTTATTTATTTATTTTTACTTATTGGTATGCTAAGGCAAGTCCTTTTACAGTCCAGGGTTTCAGGTTTATTTTTATATGAATCAGCATGATAATTCAACTTGGAGTCAAATTTTGTAGAAATTTTAATGATATCTTGACCTGGACAATCAAATTCTTTGTCTTACCATTTGCCATGGAACTCCATTAAATATCTAATGAAACTCTAAACCCCTTATTTTGGGATTTCTGATCAATGAGCTATAGAATTGGTTTTTTCATCATAGAGATTGTATATCTAGAAATAGATGCATAAAAATTATGTCAGCCTATTTCCACTGTATATTTACACCGTCAAAGAGGACTTTCTTCTGCTTAACTCTCCAGGTTGATTATTAGGGGAAATGCTTCATCGGCTGGAGCAAATGAAGAGAAGCAGTGAGTTTCGTTTAAGTTGTTTTAGACAAACCAAAACACTGTTTATTGGCCACCAGCCTTACTTTTACTTATCAGTCCCTGATGGTACTCCCGATCACAGCAGTGGTAGAAAAAAGTTTTGGCAAAACTGCAACTACTCTGCAGGAAAACCGGCTCCCATTGCAAACTGGGTCAATGGTATTGCTTACTTTTAGGGAGAGTGTCTGGATTTTAAATCATCACATATTCAACGAGACTAATTCTCTGATATTAGGAACCAAATTGCCTTTCATGATCCATTTTGAACATTTTTTGCTTCCCTGATTGATGACTGAAGTCCAAATATAATAAAAAGCCTTTGGGAACCTTGGGTGGCGCAGCGGTTTAGCGCCTGCCTTTGGTCCAGGGCGCGATCCTGGAGACCCGGGATCGAGTCCCACGTCGGGCTCCTGGTGCATGGAGCCTGCTTCTCCCTCTGCCTGTGTCTCTGCCTCTCTCTCTGTGTGTGTGACTATCATAAAAATTAAAAAAAAAAAAAAAAAGCCTTCTTGGTATTCAGTAGAGTTTGTCGTTTTAAAAGAATAAAAATAAGATTTGTCAATGTACAAAATTTCCATGAATGGATTTAATTGATTTTTACTGGTTTGCTGGCTTTTTGAAATCTCTGCCCTCTAGAATCTTTCAAGGAATTTTAAGTACAAGGAGTGCTATGGCAACTCTGATCTCCACCCAGAAAATGCAATTTTTGCTTTGCAAATTGCTGAAGTCATACAGAGCATCAAAATAACTTCTGTTTTCTAGTGTGATAGATATGAAGTAATTGTACTTGTACCAGCAGTCATTATAGTATTTGTATTTGTCCTTCCAGTACCTGCAAAAAGTAAACACAGCCTTCTCCTTAAACTGGAAAGCAATGCCAAAAACTTGTGCAACACCCATATTTCTCCCTGCAAGAGGATTTAACTTTCACCTGATTTAAGTAACAAAATAGCCTTCAAAGATACTTAAAGCCTTGCTGCAATTAACATAACTGCATTTAGATGCCATTCATGACTGATAATTCCAACACCTTGTGGGGAGAAAAAAAAGTTGCATGCTGTAAACATTATAAACATATTCAAATAAGCTTAACACAATCTGCCATGCTTATTTCTGCCTAGATCATGGACCAGCGAAATGGTTAATGCAAATGGATTTATAATTTGCTTTGGGGGGCCAGTTTCTTCTCCTTATTTATTAGCCCAGCTGATGGGGCAGATTTGATGAGGCACTTCTGGAATAATTGAGTCATCACACAAAGAAGGCTGCTAGCATTCAGAGTGGTTTTATCAGCAGCAAGCAGGCCTGATTACTGACAATTACACTCTGATCCGGTGATGGAGGAGAAAGAGCCAACGAGTGGGAAATGTCCGTGTTTCTATCCAGGAATAATTTCTACATTCATTTTACATGCTAAGTGTTTCCTATCTCTGCATAATAAACTGTAAACAGGAATAGATGGCACAATGTCCCTTAATATTTCCTGGTAATGAAGACACAAATGTACAGTGAGTGCTGATAAATATAGATGAAACATAAGCTATTCTCCTAGTCGGTATTGTTACCTTTAAAACAAATGCATTTTTGTGGTAAAAGCATAATCATAGCTAATGCAAAAAAATGACAGAAGATTGAAACTGTCCTTGTAACTACATAGAAACTTTGTAAAAGTCCTGTTAATCACTGCTGCTTTAAAGGCTCCAGAGCTGAAGGTGAGATACTCGAAACCACATCATTTTGTTTCTCAACAGTCAACTGTGAAGAACTCCTTGGGCGACACAGCAGAGGACAACGCTGTAAGTGACCTCCATTAGCACTCCAAGAGAGCACGTTTCAACACAACACTGAGAAAACAATGAGGATGGCAGAAGGAGGCATCCTCACTAGCCTGGACTTCCCTTTCCTTTCCATGAGGCCTTTCAACAAAATCTTAGCCCCAAGATCATATGAATCTGTTGTGTAGAGCAAGGCACTGCTGTCTTCTAGAGTGGCATTTTTAACCACTTGCTTATGACATAGTTTATTAAGGTAACACCACCCTCAAAAATGCATCTCATGGGAATATCCTATTAAACTAGCTTTTGCTCTGACTCAAAATCTAGTTTGAAATGCCCAGAGAGAGGGAGTGTTCATTATTTCTTATGTGCTGCTGCACATTTTAGTGGGAAAAAGAGTTTAATTTCCTGTAATATCAAGGGTTTCCTCTTTAAAAAGCCAATCAGGTGCGAAGCCCCACATAATGAACCTGCTTGGATCTGTTTGCTTACTCTTTTTTCTAAAGCTCCTTCCTGACTGCCAAAGAAATAAAAGTTATCCTCTGTTCTCCTGTGGTAACTATGGAAACTCTGTTTTATTAAACTAACCACTTAACTTCAAGGCTTGTGTTGCAACACTAAATGTGCTATTGAGTAACTCTATACTAAACAACCTTACAATATCAAAACATTTTTAATAAAGTTCAAAGAGCACTTGTTGATTCAGAAATGAGGCTTTTTATTATATAAAGAGAATTTTCTCTACTTATTTTATTATATAGATTGTTATACAGTATGCTCAATATTTATGCTTAGACATTTTCAATTTTCCTGATCCATTTTAAAAAGATTCTTTAGAAATTTTTCCCCATAAGTCTGCTGCTTTTCCCAACAGTAACTATTTTTCATTAATATCTTTACCATATTCTGTAAATTTGAATTAAAAGAATAGTCACTTATCTTCACTATCTATGAAATATGGAATGATAGAAGCTACTGAAACTTAAAAGAAAGTGACATGACCCCCAATTGTTGAGGCCAATAGGGCACTGGATTTTTGCAGAATGATTTTCTGATTTTATTCTCAATGTAGTGCTGGATGGGCTTCTAGAAAATGATATTTCCTGAAGAACACATCCCTAGAGAGATTCAGAGAACTTTGACTAAAAAAAAAAAAAAAAAAATGTCCCCAAAGGCCAATTGGAAAGTTACAAATACTTGAGAATGTACTTGGCCTGGCTAAATTATGTATTACAGCCATATTTTTATATAGTTACACAGCGGTCAAAGGGGACTAGATGGTCAACATTAAATAGCTAAAATTAAATGTTTAGAATCTATTTGGAACTTTCCAAGGAATTTTCCCCTTTGGTGTCAGAACTATAAAATCTTTCTGCAAAAAACATGACTTGTCACTTATGTAGTAGATCAAGTGACAGAATCTCACAGAATTCTGCATCCCAATTGGTTTTTTTTTAAAGATTTTATTTATTTATTCAAAAGAGACAGAAAGAGAGAGAGACAGAGACAGAGACATAGGCAGAGGGAGAAGCAGGCTCCATGCAGGGAACCCAACATGGGACTCGATCCCGGGACTCCAGGATCACACCCTGGTCCAAAGGCAGGTGCTAAACTGCTGAGCCACCCAGGGATCCTCCCAAATTGGGTTTTGATGGCACCTTCATCTTGATTTCTGTGTTGTGCCTGATATTACCACACGTCTATCTGATCTGCTCTGTGCTAGTGTAGGCTCATGGAAGTCAGAGGCTGATGTCTTGTTGACCTTTCACTGCAACATAATGCTGTGGCTATAGTAGGTGTTCAATACACGATTATTGGATTAAGTAAGCCAAAAAATACTTTTCAGATGCTTGAGATAATTTATATGAAAAATTATAGTTTATGATTTAAACTGGCCCTTTCATAAGAATAAAAGTCAAAGGTAAATTTAGAATATAGTCTTATTTCTTTCAAATTTAACAAGAAAACAATCTAAGAAGATCTCTAATTTATTTAAACTATTTCCAGTTCCTAGTTCTTCATCATTCATTTTCTTATTTGTAATGTGCCAGAATGTCCTATTATGCACTCAAACATTTTATTTTAAATGAGATTTATCCATATGCTCCAAACTGACAACTTTTATTTTAGAGATAAGATGGAACTCACTATGAGGGAAGACAAAAGCAATCTACTAGTTTTATCAAAACAGTAAAGTGATACAGTGTTTTCTAAATATATTTAGCTCACCTTTACCGAAATCTGGTTTAAATACTCACACACTCTCTTCCTTAGTCATCATGATGTGCTTATGAGGAGGTATTATCAATTTTACATGTGAAGAAAGGAAATGAAGTGAACTCATTACCTTACCCAGTATTCACACAGGTAGCAGGAGATAGAACCAGGCTCCGTATAACCATCTGCTCTTAAGTACTAGGCTCAGCATACTTTGGGACTGTCGAGTCAGCCCTCTCCCTAGAGCAGGGACCTTGCCTTCCATCCATTGACATTCCATTCCTCTTACCCTTGCTCAGTTAAACACAGATTCACTAACCATTCCAATAAAGCTACGTACTCATTTGCACCTTGAAAAATACAAACAAAAGCATCATGTGGAGAACTGTTTCTTTTTTTTCTCCTGTGGGGAGAGGTGTAGCAAAGCATAAGATGGAATTCTCAGAGTGGGTGGTAACCAGCATTAGGATCTACAAAATCAATATTCCAATTCCTAAAGACAAGCAGTCTTGGCTCCTGAGAAATTTTTCCCTTCTTTGTTCACACACATGAAATTTTTCACTGGATTTATATCACCAGCTGTAAAATATCTCCCATCTATTGGTTGGCTCATCTACTGTATTAGTTTTTTATTGCTGCTATAACAAATTTCTAAAAACTTATGGACTTAAAAAACCACAAGTATGTTCTCTTACGGCTCTGCAGGCCCTCAGTCTGGTACGGCCTCGCTTGGCTAAAATCAAATCAGGCTGCACTCCTTTCTAGAGGCAGAAAGAATTCATTTCCTTGCTCATTTGGGCTGTTGGCAGACTCCAGTTCCTTGCTGTTACAGGACTGAGGTCCCTGCTTTCTTGCTGGCTGTAAACTGAGAGCCAGTTCCGTTTTCAGTTTCTAGAGGTGGCTGAATTCCTTGGCTCATGGTTCTGTGCCTCCATCTTCAAAGCCAGCAATGGTGGGTTGACTTGAGTTTTTCTCATGTGGTATCTCCCTGACTCATTCTCCTACCCTTCTCTTAGGGAACATATGATTCATTGGGCCTACTTGGATAATTTTGCATAGCCTCCTCATCGCTAAATTCTTAATTTCATCACCTTCCTTTTGCCTTGTAAGACAACATATCCACAAAGTTCAGGAATTAGGATGCAGACATCTTTGGGGGGAGGGGGACATTATTCTGTCTAGCACATTCTTTAGCTACATATATGAATTCTGACTATGTTACTTTAACAAAGTATTAATGCTCTTCATATGAGCCATGTGAAGTCACAATCAGGATAATCAAGTGTATGCATGCCTCAAAAACAAAACAAAAAAAAAGGACGAATATAACACAAATTATCACGACAATACCAACATTAACAAAAGCGAACATCTTTGGTTGTCCCCCAGAACCAAGTTCCTCAACTTCTCAAGTTTTTGAAGGCTGCTGAAAAGTTAGGAATCTTTTCTCTTTGGGGGTAAAGTTTATTTTTAAATAGTCTTTACTTACCTTCCCTAATATTCATTGGATTTGAACTGGAGCATTTCCATTGCTACTGATGAGAAGCATCATTGGAGGAAAAATGGAAAGAAAAAAAAAAGAAAACTTAATTAAATGGCAATTATCTACAGCTTATTAACTATATAAAACAATCCTTTCAAGTAATTTACATACTGACTATTAGAGTATGGGTTGGGGTACTACCACTCTTGAATAGTCAAACGTAGTATTCATTCAAAAGAATCTCCCTCAACAGGAAAAACAGGTGTCTACTGTCATCAGAAAATGCTTTGTAGATTTGAGCCCCTTTGTATATAAATATATTTGAGAACCTTTTCTAGGGACACACCTGAGAGGGAAAGTCTTAAAAAAAAAAAAAAAGAATCAGTGGTTTAACACTAATTTCTAATCAGATCCTACAGAAAGGAACAGCCCGCACGGCAGCTGTACTTTTCCCAGGGTTAATTACCTTTCACTGCTCTCTGCTAATGAGTCAGCTGTTCCTGTCACTGTGCACTACACTGGTTCATCTGGAGCTCTAGTTGTGGACAAACACCGAGTGACAGTCCTATTTACATACGGGGGTGTTTGTTGTGCAAAGATTTCAAGGGATTTTTTTTAAATCCTTTAATTTTCATGTGTTTCCATGCTAAAAATATTTTTACAAATAAGATTTTACTCAATCAACTATTCTTGTCCCCCCAGGCCACCAGATTTGCCTGTAGTCTGTGTAAAAGGCCAAATCCCTGGGAAGTGGCAAACTTCATCACTTCTACAGACAGCTTTGTCTTACTGATTCCTCAATATCGTTACCAATTACCCTATCAGGATGAGACAGCCTTGAAAGTTTGTAACTTTCTTCTTTTTCTAAAAAGATTGCTATAGAAAATTAAATTTGAAGACAGAAAGTAATTTAAGATAGAAGGATGCAAAACAAACAAAAAAGACACAAAACATACTTTAGGTTTATTTGTACATGAAACATGAACTAGAAAATTGAATTTTCAAAAAAATTTAGACATGAAAACTGCTTTCACCTAATATTTCTAGATCATTGTGGGATATGTATACATATACGTGTATGTAGATGCATGTGTGCATGTGCATATACATATACACACATATGATTTATTACACAGATAACAGCTCTGCTACTCAGATAATAGTTCTGCTCTTCATCTCATAATGTAGACACAGTGTACCTTTTTGTATTTTTTAACATTGCAGCCATGAGGTTTACACATCTCTGCTTCCTTTTTTATTCCAGAGGGGACTGAGAAGCAATATGCAAACATAAAGCATTTATCTAGGTCCATTTGACAACCTCCAAAATGCCCCTGAATAGAGGCTACTCTCCCCCTGGTAAGTTTCTTGCTTTAACCCTTAGAGCAATGGCTGGTCAGATTTAAGTATGCATAAGGATCACCTGGGTACCTTGTTAAAATGCAGGCCCTGATTCTGACACCCTGATGTCCTGCATTCCTAATAAGGGGCCAGGTACTCCTGCTGGTCCATGGACCACCCTTTGATGAGCAAAGTGTCACAGCAGTGATTCTTAAACTTCAGCCAGTGTCAGAATCACTTGGAGGGCTTGTTAAAGCACAGGCTACTGATTTAGTACTTCTGGAGTGGGGCATGAGAATGTACATTTCTAGCAAGCTCCCAGATGATGTAGTCACTGATGGTTTGGGGATCACACTTTGAGAAGCATCACCTTAGATATTCACTATTAAATGCACAGAAGAATCCTAATTCCCAAAGGCAAAATATATCCACATGGAACAGAAGCATTGCCACCTTATTCTAGAGATATTTATTTGCTCTATTTTACTATTTTACGATAGAAAGAAACATAAAAAGTGAATGTTCTGGTCCATCTTTAAATACATTCTGAGAACCACTTTATAGCTTATTGAACTTGATCTTCCCTTCAGATGAAGCCATTCATGTCAAGAAAGAAATAGCAATTAAGTACTTCTTCATTACAGGTGCCATTATCAAATGTAAGCTCACAAATTACAAATCTAAGACTGCACAATATTTAAACTTGGCAAAAGCAAATAAAATATGGAATGAGTTAATTTAAAATCATATAATAAAAACAGATTTCAATGTCAAGTAATGATGAAAATTTCTTTGAGACTTCAATGTTTACCAGTCCTAGTAAACTCTGACATTTGCTACCTGGTACAACGAATTTCTCATAAACACCATGAGAAGTATTCTCTTTTGATCATTGCTATTTTGAAGAACACACTATCTTGAAATCTCCTTAAAAGACAAAAAATTTAAAAAACCTTTTAGTCTAATACTAAAAATACGTTTGCATTTCTGTTCATGTAAATATCTCAGTGCTAAAGCTCTTAAAAGGGCATTTTGCAACATCATTTATAAAAATAATACATATCTTAGATAATAAGAAAAAAATATATAGAATGAAACCTTGTTGGGTGTGATTTAGCAAAGAGATGGAGGATGAGTCTCCCAAATGCCAGGTTTCTCACTGAACAGAAGTTAGGTGCTTTAGCATTGATTTACTCAGGCCAGGAAAAGCTACTCAGTAACCTGAAACATGGACTTATTACATCGTACTCCAGTAAAGCTGGGAAAATATGGCACGATGTAAGAAATATCAGTAAGCACAGGAGAAAGATCTTGCAATGAACCACAACCCCTTTGGAATTCTTGCTACCACCTATTTGGTTTTGCTATCTTACTGATTTCTTTTTAAACAATGCTATTTTAAAAATATCAATCTCATTAAGTGCAAGAAAATGATAATATCACAAATAAGGAATTTGATTAATATCAGTGTAACCAGCCCTCTTGATATAGAACAGTATTATTTAATAAGTTCATTAACATATTTACACAAGTGTTTATTAAGCACCAATTCTTCTGGAGAAGAGGGAAAAACATTTATGTAAATAGGTGGAGTCTTAGTGAGTGGAGAGGGGTGTATGATGTGTGCCACTCTAATGGTACAGATATACCTGCTGTACAAATCAAAGAGGCAATAAAATGAAATTCTTTGAGGAGATGTGGGTGCTGAATTTATTTTTTGGTAACATGGAAGGACAATCTGATGAGTTTGACAAGAATCCTCCCCTGGAAGCACAAATATCAGGGTATATAATTTGAGTGAAGAACTCATAATCATACACATTGAGAATGAAAATGCACATTGTTGTCATGGGCCGAGCCTGCATGTGAATATCCAGATCCTAACTGATCTTTCTCCTTGGATGGTTTTTAAGACTTACAATGAATCAGACTAAATATGTGCCTTTGGTCATTTGAACATCTGGTTTTATAGTTGTCTCATGTGATTAATCAGAGGTCAGTACAGTTCACATCAGGTATTTTGTCCTATGCTTATCCAATTCCAGTCTATTATATTTATTGGTTTTCACTGGCCAATTGGTTTCTCTTTATGTCAGTGTTTCATTAGCTGTGGCAGATTACTGAGGGAATCTGACCTGAGTTTTCTGTCAGAGGTAACAGACTACATATTTTTGGCTACGTTAAATTTTTCCCCAAAAAGCGCATGTGGGAAGAAAATGCCTTGGAATATCTATGGCATCCCTTCTAATATAATCTAATATGCACACTGTGCTGTCATAGTGAATGATAAGAGTGCTTGTGAAATGAAGGCTTTACATCAGAGATCTGTGTGAGTTCCCTTTCATGAGGTTAACCCCTCCTGCCCCAAGTCTGGGTTCTGCGTTCCTGTAAGCTTTGCCTACCTCACATAGCAGCTGGCCCACCAGGACGAATCACTGTTGACATAGTCATCATCTGCTCTAGATTGGATGCTCCTGCAGGGCAAGGGCAATCTCCTTTTTGCTTCCCTTCATAGATAAAGTGCTCAACAAAAATGTTGACTGAGTGCCAGTTGACTAGTTATTAAGAAAACCGGGAACCATGACAAATTCACTACCTCTGTGATATGAATTTTAGGAAAACAATGGATGAAATATTTGGAGATAAATAGGAAAATAGCTATACGATGTAGCAAAAAGTCATGCTGGTGAAAACACACGTTAGAGATTAGCTAAGAGTAATAAATGTAATGCTGTAAAGTAGATTATTGAACTATTGATATATCTAAAGACTAGCGAAGTAGAAAATAATAATTTTATAAACAGTTTGCTTATAAATTGAGATTAATTTTACAAACAAACAAACAAAAAAAAAGACCAAAGCATAGGCAATACTACTACATCCTACCTAAGCCACTTGAAGGCAAAAGGAAGGTGTTAAAATTTAAGGACTACCACTGCCAGTTCAACATGTTAAAATTAAGAGAGCTGCACATTACAAATGGCTAAAAAGATTAAGTGGAGCAGTTTTCAAAAACATGAAATAACATAAAAAGATAACACAAGAAACATAATATTTATCATGAAAATATAAATGACTGTTGTACGAGGCCTACTGATCTCAAGTTAGTGGAGGTGGGGAGGATAGAAAGTAGTAAGATGATGCTTCGAGTGAAATAAATTTAGGAGAGAAAGGTAAAAATAAAATCAGGTGAGTCTTTCAGCTGTCATTGCCATTAGTTTGTGCATTGACACTGACTCAGGCACCAGACCAGGCATTTTATGTTTCCATTATCTTATTTAAACCTCACAACAACCTAAGGACATTGATATCATTGTTTTTCCCAATTGAAGTTGAGCAAACTTAGGTCACACTGCTAGTAAGAGCTACTAAATCACATCTGATGCCAATGTTTTTCCTGCTATGTAGCACTCGCTAAAAATGCACTGTGACACTAGACAACTCTGTCTTTCGAGTAAACCATAGAAAGATCCACAATGATAAATGGGGTCAAGGAATATAAGTTTTTGTGCTGCATTTAGACTGGATATAGGCTGGACAGAATGTTCAGAGAATCAGTAATAAACACAAAGATAATAGAGATACTGAAGTATGGTTTGGAAAAAACCGTAAAGCCAGTACGTAGGGAATACAGTGATAAATGATCTAGGAAATGTTTTGTCGATGACTGGAGATCCTGAGCACTGGCCCAAGGCAGCAGATTTAGAGAGTGCCATGCTTTGTCGCTGAGTTAACACTGACGCAACTTGAGATCCTAATTGTAGCACCTGCTAGTTCTTGATCTCAGAACTATGTAACCTCCCTAATATTCAGGTGCTTCATCTAATAAAAAGGTGCAATAACGGAACCTCCCTCTAGACCTGTGAGGATTACATGAGGTGTCACACATAACAGGCAAGTCACACAGTAGAAATTCTGCAAAATTCCATGACCTAAAAAGAGATCACTTCTTAAACAAAGCCCACAGGTAAGTAGTACTTCGTTCATAACGCTGTGTGGTCATGGTGAGGACATGTCTTGATGACATTGATTAAATCTTTGGATGCTAAACAGACAATTTTCTTCAAGAGAATATGCAGTTACTAGGAACATTCATTAAATATTCAGTCAAAAATATTAGTCGACTTTTTAATTTTACTATTCTTTGTGGTAGATACCGCTATAAATGTTTTATGCATATTAGTTGTTAACTCAATTTGCACGACAACTATATGGATTAGGGATTATTTATTATTCCCATCTTTCAAATGAGAAGCTTAAAACAGAGAAATATTTGCCCAGAGTCACGCAGCTAGTGAGCAGCCTGCTGGGAATCGAACTCTAGCTCCAAGGTGCATGTGTTTAATCACAACAGTCTGTCATCATCATCATGAGATAGGTGATAGAGAAGCAGGGATAGGCAGCAGAAATTGTATTCCAGCATGGGAATCAAACCAAAAGCCAAGGAAACAAAAAATATACAATACAATCTAAAGCAATGATAAGTGTTATGGGAAAACAAGGCAGGCTGAAAGATAGGGGGTATTTCAGATTGAAGTAGAAATAATCTTTATTCACTTGAGAAAGAGTAGGAAAACCATGTGCCTGGGGTGAAAACAAAGCCTTCGTATCTAGAATATATAAAGAATGATTGCAACTCAATAAGAGAAAGACAGGGGATCCCTGGGTGGCGCAGCGGTTTAGCGCCTGCCTTTGGCCCAGGGCGTGATCCTGGAGACCCGGGATCGAATCCCACGTCGGGCTCCCAGTGCATGGAGCCTGCTTCTCCCTCTGCCTATGTCTCTGCCTCTCTCTCTCTCTCTCTCTCTCTCTCTCTCTCTGTGTGTGTGTGACTATCATAAATTAAAAAAAAAATAATAATAATAATAATAAAAAAATAAGAGAAAGACAAATCACCCAATTAAAAATGGGCAAAAGGACTTGAATAGACACGTCTTCAAAAAAGACATACAAATGAACAATAAGCACATGAAAAGGTGTTCAATATTATTAGTCACTAGGGATGTGCAATTCAAAACCACAATGAAATGCCACTTTATACCTGGTAGGATAGCAATAATGAAAAAGACTGACAATAACAAGGGTTGGTGAGGATATGGTGGCATCTTGGACCTTCATACACTGTTGATGGGAATGCCATTTTGTTGCAGAGTCTTTTCCAATGCAACTGCATTGGAAAATAATCAGGCAGTTCTTCTAATTGTTAAACATAGTTACTATATAATTCATAGATTCAACTCCCAGGTATATGCACAAGAGAAATGACAACATGTCCACATAAACACCCCAAATGTCCATAAACTAATGAGTGGATAAAATGTAGTATATCCAATCAAGGGAATATTATCCAGCAATAATAAGGAATGAAGTAACGTTATGTACTGAAAGATAGGTGAGCCTTGAAGACGTGCTAAGTGAAAGAAGCCAGTCACAGAAGATGACATGTTGTATGATTCCATTTATATGAGATTTCCAGAATAGGCATAGCTATAGATACATAAAGAATAGGAATAGCTACAGAAACATGAGGTAGATTAGTAGTTACCTAGAGCCTGGGGTGGAGGGAGGATTGCAGGGTGATGGCTAAGGGGGTGCAGAGTTTCTTTGGGGGAAGCAAAATATTCTAAAACTAATTATGGTGCTGAAAATACTAAAGACTATTGAACTGTACACCTCATATTGTATGGTATGTGGATCATACCTCAATTAAGCTGTTTTATAAAACAGTGGAGCCATACAGACTATTGAAAAGAGTCTGCATTTTAAGTATGATGGGACGTCATGAATGACCAAGCAGAGGAGTGATCAGAAGGAAATCAGTTTCTAGGCCATGGCAGTCATCTGGCTGTGTAAAGGGGGTCTTTGTCTGGGACAGAGGTAGTAAAAGTAAGAAAGCTAACAGTTGGAAGTTCTGTCTCCAGGATAAAATAAGGTAAAAATACCAAAAGAAAAGATACTAAGACCAGAAATGTATCTACTGTCTGTTATGATCTAAACTCATTGCTCCTAACATGTCTGACACTGTCCTGCATGGAGAGAAGCCATTCTCATCCTCTGCTCTTCATCCCTTCCTGCTCCTGGCTCCAGAGGAAAGGACACTCTCCATTTCCCCTTTACTCTTCCTAATTTAAAAGGAGTTCAAATCAGAGAGGAATGTCCCTAGATCTTCTGGTTCCCATTAGTCTTCTGAGTTTCTATGCCAATATCAATTATAGGGATCCCTGGGTGGCGCAGCGGTTTGGCGCCTGCCTTTGGCCCAGGGCGCGATCCTGGAGACCCAGGATCGAATCCCACGTCAGGCTCCCGGTGCATGGAGCCTGCTTCTCCCTCTGCCTGTGTCTCTGCCTCTCTCTCTCTCTCTCTCTCTGTGTGACTATCATAAATAAATAAATAAATAAAAAATTAAAAAAAAATATCAATTATAAATAACACTTAGGAATTAAGTAAAGCCTTTTGTTTTTAATCATATGATGTGAATCTAATGATAAAAACTAGCATGTTAAAATCATTTATAGTCTAAAACCATTTTACACAGAGTTGATATCAAATTTGTTGCCTAATTTTTCAGGGGATGTTGAGGCTATCAACTCTGAATGTCTTGGCCTCTCATCTCTACACTTACAAATTTATTTCTGTCTCCACTGCTCCCTTTGCTCTAGTTTTAGAGGAAGAGGCTTTCTCCTTCCAAGGGCAGGTTCTCCATTGAGCTCTATTGCATTTGCTTCTTACTTCATCTAACTGGTTTTTCTTACATACCTTTAAATTTTTCAGTCTTCTTAATCTCTCTGGTTCCTTCTCTTTAGCATATAAGTATATATTGCTAACTCTGTTCTTGAGAGTCAAACTTCTTAAAGTCCCCAGAGGCTTTTTGTTCTCACTTTCCCTTCCCTACACAACCCATAGCCATCTGGCTTTCAAGCCCTGATTCCACTGAAGTTTCTCGGCTAAGATCACCTGTGACTTCCTACTTGACATATTTTGTGCTGCATTTTCAGTCTGTGCTCTGAGTAATTAGCAGTATTGCTGAGTCTTTCCTTAAGAAATTGTATCTTTGTTTTGTCTGTCACTCTGGATTTCTTCGGTGTTCTTCTTCATTGGTTCTCCTTTTCCCATTTACATATTGATATTCCCAGGGTTCCTAATTTTGGTCCCTTCCTCACTATAGTCTCCTCAGAAGCTACATCCTAATGTCCATCTCTCCATTCCAACTAAATCTCACTCTTGAATTCCTGATGCACTGGCCCACTGTATAGCAAACATCACCACCTGCTTGTCTTATATTTAATGTGCACATCATCTTTTCCTCAAAATAACCTCTTCCTTCTGAGTCTCCTATCTTGGTTAACCATCCACACACTGTAATCCAAGCCAGATGGTTGTCATTTATGACTTGTCACCAGTTTTCAAATCTATGTCCTGGGTTTGCCTCTTGCAGAGCACAGATCCCACTGTATTCTGAATATCAGTATGCTGTGTCACCTACTATGCTGTGATGTCTTACAATGCTTAGGTTGTGTCTACACTGCTTGACGCAGTTGCTGGAACATAGTAGATTCTTCGTGTTTTTTGAATGAATAGATTCAAGACTCTTTAAATGCTTCTTTGAAATCTTCCCTGATGTTACCTCCAAGTGAAGTGGTCATTCTGTTCTTCAGGCCATAAATTTACCTTTTAGAGGAGAAATGGAATTGGCAATGCCTGATGAGATGCTCTGGCCCATATGCATTAGGGTTGAGTGGCAGAGTGGAATTGCATGTGACCACAGACTATTTTATCTTTGCATAGGCCATTATGATACACGAGCCTACATAAACTGTTCACAATGTTTTAGTATTGATATACACATTTTTCACTTGACTCTATTGGAAAATTTAGTACATGTAAAATACAAAAATATCTGAAAACGTATCTAGCTAGAATAAAATGTTTTATTTATTTATTTACTTACTTACTTATTAATTTTTTAAGTTGGCTCCATACCCAGCATGGACCCCAACGAGGGGCTTGAACTCATGACCCTGAGTTCAAGACCTGAGCTGAGATTAAGAGTCGACACTTAATCCACTGAGGTACTGAGGCACACCTGGAATAAAATATTTTAATCTCTTGTGAACTTAATGTAACCCTAGGAGAGGTTTTATTGTAACTAAAACTCTTCATTTTTATATTCTTTCTTTCTTTAACAATCACTTGTGCATTTCTCACAATGTTCAAAGCTTTTTCAGTAGATTCTGAGAATTAAATGATTTTAAATACAGTTTCTCTTCTAAAGCCTTTTTATCAAATATCACTAACTTGACTCCTTTTAGTTACTATTATATTTTCAATATGATATTTGCAAAAGATCCAAAAATGCTTTTACTTTAATATTCTATAGTGATTTAAGGAAACTACATGAGTATTGTGACAATAACTTCCTAATTAAGATCTAAAATGCAAAAATAAATACTATCTATCTATCTATCTATCTATCTATCATCTATCTCTCTATATATCTGCAACTGTAATCTATGTTTCCAAATATTTTTTTAAGTGAAGTGAAACCTTAACAAGCCCATAGATAGAAGGCACAGAGGTCAAATGTGCAGCAGTTAGTGCGCCCTGCCTGAGGCCATAGGTCAATCAGAGCTCTGACCCTGCAGCCATGGATTCCCTGGCAGCTTGCCCCACTGCCCCATGGCACAGTCTTCTCATCTATGAAAAGAGGCTGATAACAGAACTTCACTTTACCCTATAGGCTGTTGCTCTGGTTGTGGCTGTTGTGTGAATTAAAAGAATTCATAGACGGAAAGTACTTAGAAGAGTGGTTGGCACCATGTCAGTACTATCTTATTATTATAATAGAAAAACACATGTCTTCTGCTTGACACCAAACTACTCAGAGGAAGAATTCAATTATCAGACCTTTTTAAGTATCAATGTTGATGCTCACAGATTCTGTGAGCTAAGATTTCTGGCTATTTGGCCAAATGTTTAACTTTTGATCTGATGTTTAGCATCAGAGCTAAAGCTCATTCGGTTCTTAGCGTAGGTTATTTCTGATATCAAGGTTAATTGGCATGCTAAATATGTATGTCTTAGAGAGGTGTAATAAAGGTTTATGCTGTCTCTGAATTATTTTTCAAACTGATAGGATGTTTTCATTATAAAAAGTTCACAGAGTTATAGAATTTGGGGAATGAAAGGACCATAGGGGTTACGTCACCCAGCATAACCCTTACTATGACAAATGTTATCAGTAAGGAAAATAAAGCAACTTGCCAAGTCCCAATCATTCGACTACTAAATGACATTTAACTACGAGTGGAACCCAGACATACTTGAGATCTACTGTCATTTGACACAAAGTTGCTGACATTGTTTTCTGTTTTTTTTTTAATACTTTGTGCTCAGACACCATATAGCATAGGGACACATTAAGAGAATGGATTTAGAGAGCAGTTAGATTTTGGGCTCAAGCTTCAATCCTGGTGGTGACCTAAGGAAAAAAACTTCTTAATGTCTCCGTTTCAGTTGCTTCATCTGCAAAAAGGAGACAGGAGTGGAAATGCTGAGTATTGAATTATATAATACCTATAAGGAATTTAACAGCATAGGTGGCTCAGTGTAAGCACCTGGTAAATGTTAAGGGTTATTATTATTACTGTTGTCATATATATCATCGTTGTTGTTTTTTTAATTTATTAATTTATTTATTTATGATAGTCACATAGGGAGAGAGAGAGAGAGGCAGAGACACAGGCAGAGGGAGAAGCAGGCTCCATGCACCGGGAGCCCGACGTGGGATTCGATCCCGAGTCTCCAGGATCCCGCCCTGAGCCAAAGGCAGGCGCTAAACCGCTGCGCCACCCAGGGATCCCTATATCATCGTTGTTATGAAAAAAATTCATATGCACGTTTGTACCAAAAGTTATTTTTCTTATTTGCCAAACCCTAATAGTTCTTGAATTAACGATTTACCCAAGTCAAGTCAGAATCCTTCAGCTACTTAATGATATTTAACTATGAATGGTGTGTGTGTGTCTGTGCGTGCATGTGTGAGGTGGGAGACGTATATGTGCACATTTCCATTATTTGACAGAGCCAAGATCTGAGATCCCATGGCTTTTTCAAATTCCCCTCATCTCACTTGCAATCTGCTGTGATATGGCCTGTATATCAACTCTAATCTGCAAATCTTGGCCCTTGGAATCCTCAGGTTGATAAGGTTTACAGAAGATAAGGATTACAGAAGAAATGGTTCCAAGGAACTAAGTGAATCAGGTATAGAACACCAGCAAACTTCAAACGTTTATGGTAGCAAATAAGGACCCCAGGAAGATACCTGCCATGGGAAATCTGATCAGTTCATGATTTCATACAAAAACAACAACAACAAACACTTGGAAATTTGACATTTAAGCCAAAAAGTTGGCATCAAAATGTACAAACTGTTTTACAACCTAAAATCTATGCCTGAAAGGTTAGTCAATTGAACCTAAGTATTTTAGAAAAATAAAGCTGGTGGAATATTTTATTAGTTCAAAAAGCCTATGTGAAATATATTTAATTGACCTGTGTAAACCAATGTAGGCAGTATTTGGAAAGGTTTTTTATTTGTTTGTTTTGTTTAGACTTGGAACTTGCCTTTCAGGAGTAAAATGATAGGGCTTTAATCCCTAGGAAAAAAAATTCCCAAATACATCATAGAATCTAGGATAATCCTTCATGAAGTCAGAAGCAAAAAAAGAAAAAAAGGAAAAAATAACTTCCTCTACCATTAAAAATAACCACAACAGCAACCCTGGTCTCCATTCTTTCATTTCCTCAGGTCTGACATTCTGCAGATGACCGCCCTTATTTGTCTCTACATGTTTTCCAAAATATAAAAGTGAAATAGAGTCCCAAGGGCACTGTACTTGAAAGGTTATGAGAGTTAGAGAATTTTAACCATGCCTGCCAAATCAGCAGATGGCTTGTGATTATAATTATATGCATCAATAAAACGAATAATCTTTACAAAATTTGAATTTCTACTAAAGTAAGGGATTTAGTAAGCAGATGCAACAGAATGCATTTTCTTTAACCCTTTTGGTAGACACTGGTATCTTTTACACAAAAAAAAGATCAAGGGATCTGCACATAATAGGTTGTACACTCTAATTTTTGCCCCCATTCTAAAGTAGTCATATTGTCAGCCTCAATCTTTCCTTGATTTCATTTTCTTCATGAGCATATTTCTTTCTCGTCCCCTTTTCACCCTTCAGAATAGAAATGTTTAGACTAATTCCTACCATTGTTTGATATTTGAAAGAAGAAAATTTTAAAGTGGTAAATACCTTCATTCAAATTCATATCAAATATACTATGGAAACAAAAGAGCAAACAGTGGGTGCGTCTTTCTATCTAATCGCATTCTTTACAAATTAGATTTCCAATAACAAAATTTTTCATTTTTTTGTTTTCTGATTCTCTTTAACCTACATTCCAGGGATTAAAATACTGTTTATTCTACTGAAATAATTAACTATTTCATTTCTGTCTGGTTCTGCATAACATCATAAGTAATGATAACTAAGTTTTGTCTCATGCCAAGTCTGAATTTCTTCATATAGAAATATGTTTCAATACATATATGATACATTTGAAAAAAAAGATAAGGCAAGATTTACACACTGGCCTTTAGCTATATTTCCCCTTCATGAGAAAACACTCAAAATTTAGGAAACAAAATTAAACTTTTAAATGTTGGAAATGGTGGAAAAAGTATTACTGAAATTCACATACTTATTTTTTAATGAAATTGTGATGTAAATGTTTTTCATGGAATTATCAAGTGTAACTCTTCGTTAAGACAGTATATCAATTAACATATTTATGACAAATCAACAAATAGAACATTTAGGAGTACTTAGAGAACCTGTATTTTGTGTAGCTATCTCTGGCACCTTCATATTTATACTGTATAAATCAAGTAAATTAAAATGTTCCGATCTAAAAAGTTATTATATATTCTAGGTAACCTTATTTATTAGTACAAATAAGTTACTAATAAGACTTTGAAGGCTTTGACAATTTTGTGGGTCAACACAATTTACTTGTGGATATAAGATTTATGAGATCAGAAATTCTTCTTAGCTACAAGATCCTCTCAAAGGTGCAACTTAAATGTGCAGGTTGAATCCTGTCAGAAAAAAATATTCCTACAATCACAATCTGAAGAATTAAACTGAAAAAGTAGTAATTTTTGCCCAGAAGCTTACAAATTTATGCAAAAGTTGACAAAACAACAATTCAAATACTTAAAAAGAAATTCAAGTGTCTCTTAGAGTTCACTGAAATGGAATTTTAAAACATTCAGCAATAAGCTATGTTCAAGTTTCTTTATCCAGGTGATAAAATAAAATATTTTTCAATCATAACATCCTGGAAGAGGGATTTTTTTTTTTTTTTTTTTACCAAATCCAAAGTGTCAACCATCTAAGCCAAAAACTTATGAAATGAATCCTAAAGAGGCAAAAATTAAATATATTAATTTTAAAAATAAGAAAGAAATGAGGAGTAAACCTAATAATATTATTACATCAAGACCTTTCCTATAACTTAGTACTTAAATTATAGATATTCCACTTTGAAATTAGATAAAATTAAGTATTTCTGCTTACATAAAGTTAAAGTTGAAATTCATGAAATTCTAAGGTATACTTTGGATTGCCATTAATAAGACTATGTATAATAAGCCAATATAGCCATGTATGCTTAATGTGCACTTAGTATGTTTAACTTATTACCTTATGCTGGATATGAGCACTCAGCCATATAAAATGGAATTTTCACAATTCTTCAAGGAATCTCACAAAATTTAAGGCTCTGGAAGGGAAAACATGAGAGAGTTCTGTACTGACGGAAGTGGATGTGTAGGAAGTATATAATATGATACTGGAGTGTCCACTTAACTGTCACAAACTCCAAGTGAAAGTTAAGAAACAAACATTCTTTGAAAACGTACCATATACCCAGGGCTCTAGGTATATTATCTAATCTAATTTTCACATGAGTCATGAGGCAAGATTTACTAGCCTGGCCTCCAACTAACAGACCAGGAAACCAAGGCCCATAAAAATTAAATAACTTATCCAGAACCACAGATTTAGTAAATGGAATAACCAGGTCTCAAACACATGCACTTGAGAAGGGGGTGTCAGAGATTCTCTTATCACTTTGTGTCACCCATATGGCATGTATAATGACTTTTTCTCTAGGAAATGCTTTATAGTTCTTAGATTGTGGATTCTCATGGGTGAGAATGAGGCCCCCCTATTACCCATAGCACCGAGTATAATCTTTTGAACAACATAGTTTTAGTAATACTTATATGTCAATTAAGTGAACCTAAATAAAAGTTCCTTCTGTTGACAGAAGTTAAGGTTCTCAAATTTCTTTAAAGAAAAAGTTATAAATCAAATAAAACCATATTTTAGTGTATTTCCATGTTAAATTTTTTAAAAATTTCTCAAATTCAGGAACAATATTTGTAGAAACAAGTTCACATAAGCCAAAAGTAATGATCTGTGCCCTCTTCTCTTAATTACAACACAGCCTTATTTTGTTCTGAAGAAGGACAACTACATTTCTGTGACAGTAATTCCACTCAGTTTTATCCGCAGTGATCCACCTGTACAGGCTTCAGTCAAGTTTGCACATCCTTTGCTGTATTGGTGAGGAGAAGGGCAAAATATTTATAGCCATTCAGAAGGCTTGTATATTTTCTGAACAACTCACTCCTGTATTTAACATGATGAACATTAGCCAGTACAGAAAAATAGATTATAATCCATAAGATTCAAATTTAAAATCTTCATAACAGAAAAAAGAAAAAAACAAAACCTCTACTATACCTATAATGCCTGAAAGAGTAAACTAGTTGCAGAACTCTATTGGAAACTGAAATTGGTAGGTAGCAATTATGGCCATTTTCATACAGCTTGCTTTTCCCATGATTTCTACCATATTGATGAGATTACATATTAGAAAATTCTTAATTTAGTAAAATCATAGCATATCTTCCCTACATATATTTTACTTGACATTACCACGACACTATTATACCTCTATTTTCACAAAATTAATTTCCTTGTCAATCCTGGTTACTATAAAAATAATAGAGTTTGTAAGACATAATATATGTTATATATAACACACATACAGTCTTAAATGAATTATATAAGTAAATTGAATGTTTGGAACACACTTAGAAGAAGAAAGTACTTTCAGACAAAAAAAAAAAAAAAAAGGAAGAAATATGTGACCTCTGGTCACCCAGACCATATTATAAACCTCTATTATGAATCTCTCGTAAATACTAAGTGATTTATTCTGTATTATAAAATTTCTATATTCTTATATAAATAAAAATGTTTCAGAGCAAGTAATCCAAGTTAGCAAACTGATTTCTACATAATATGGAGAGTTTTAATTTATGAACAGATGATTATGACATGCCATTCTAATATTAAATGACAATGGTTTTAAAAATTTAATCCTGACACTGATATTATGAATCCATCTATTTTTAAAACACCACACTTCTGTTAACAATACTTTTTAAAATGTTTTCAATGAGATTGTCAGAGTTTATTAAACCACTGACAATCCGCTAAGCTGATAGTTCTTAGAATAAAATATTTAATTTACCTGGATGTCTTGTAACAATATCATCCTCTCTTGAGCTAAACATCCTCTGAGTACACAAGTCTAAGGCAGACAGACATTTCAGCAAGGCAAATAAGACTTTCTGGCAACTTCCTGTTGCCATATTTCTCTAAAAGGATCCTGCAATGTTATACTTCAATACTGCAAATGCATTTTTCTAAGGGACACAGTAAACCAATGCTGCTCAGTGTCAGAGAGCTTTGATTTTTTCCCAAGTACAGCAAGCAAATAACCACTAATCCTATTCAATATTACAGATTTGCAGCAATGATTTTATTTGCAGATCCAAGAGAGATGGAATACACGAAGAACAGGCAAGCTTTTATTTTCTTGTTTTGTTGCGTTTGATTGATTGATTTTTAAGATACTGATCAAGGAAATGGTTATGCCACATATGATATTAAATATTCCTTAGCAGATGGGACAATTTTACAGTGACAAGAATGAATCTCACTGCACACAGTCCAGCTCAATTATCTTTTAAAAGCAGTAGGACTAACTAAAATCAAAGTTGCCTCATGCTTTTGAAAGTTTTTCAAACCTGAACCCACACCTGAATAGTCGTCATTTGTGAAAGCACCATTTCTCCAACAAACAGCCTACCTTCTCAAATTCAAGTTCACTTGCATTTTGGGGTACACTTCACTTGTGAAATTCAAAAACTTTTATGAAACGGCAAAACAAAACAACAATAACAACAACATAAGAGCACTGATCACTGAAGCCACATTTCCAGAAGTGATAGCAAAATCCCTTCATTCTGACCTACTTGTAGAGAATCGGACTTTCAGCCCCACGGTTAGGCTAAGATTTGTTCTACTTTCTCCCTAGGGCTTAATTGCCAGACTGACTTACCCGTGCCTCCTAGCCTTTGTTCTGCCTCTCACGCTGACATCAGGGAAGCAGTGATGTAGAATAAAGCAGGGGTGGGCTAGGTTAGTCCAGTGTTTGTGTCGTTGTGTGGTGTGCAGGGACACTCTGTGATACTCTAGTGAGCTGCTAAGCTTTTTTTGTAGGCTTTGTGTCATTTACTTAACGACCAATCTCATTAGCTGCCAGGGTACAATGGGCTGATGCATTTTCTATGTACATACTCTACACAGTGACCCTCAAGGTTGCCGAAGGTCTATTTAATCAGTCAAATGCTGAATATATTTGCAGTAAATCACTAAAAAAAGAAAAAAAATATGGGACTACCGAGGTATCTCACAGGCTTACTATTTACGGGTGGTTATTCACAGGTAATAAAATGCATGCATATTTAGCCAAAACAAGGGTAGAGTGGGCGGAGATGAATGATCTAGCTGGCACTGGTGACCTTAATTTTAGGAAACTTTTGGAATCGAAGATATTTTCTGTTTGCAAGGAACCCAGATTTAGAATTTAATTTCTGTCTTAGTTTAATCATATTAGCAAGACAAAAAAGAATTGCTTTCTTTAGCAGCTTCTCCTAACTCCAAAGTCACCCCACTTCCATCCCACCCCCTGCCCCAGAAGCTCCAGAACTGGCAAAGTTGCATTTATGCCCTCTTTCAGTTACAAGGTAAAAACCCTTTTAACTCCTATGAAAAATGAAATACTGAGAGCACTATGAATGACGACAGCTGTCCATAAGTATCAGGGAGAGTTCTATTGTCCAGCTTGTCCCTGGATAAAATGAATACTTTACAGCAGAGGCTGTTCAGCTTGGCTAAAGAGTATGGGGAGAAGGGGAGGAGGTCACTGGAGATTTCGCACACTAATTTAATCTGGGGAAAGGACAGGCTCTGCATCTCCCTTGAACAGACTGGCAGCAATCTGGGCCCCCACAGAACTATCTCCTTTTGCCTGTGCTCTATTTATTCCTTATCTCTGTTTACCAACCGCTAGGTCCCTTTCATTCACACCACGAGGCCGTTTTCCTACTATCAGTCAGCAGCTGACACTGTGGAAGAGCCTCAAAGGCAAAAAAAAAAAAAAAAAAAAAGAAAGAAAGAAAAAAAAAAAAGATCAAAACTAAACCAAAGCTGTATAAACAATGCAACAGTACAAGTAAATGCATAAACCCTGATTCTTAACCCAACCCACAGGGTGCAAACAGAATCTTTATAGTAAATCCAACAAACCCACCACAGTGAGCTATGGGCCACAAAGAAAGAAAAGTCAAAAACCATTCATGAAATCACCATCCAAAAAGAAGTACTAAAATGTAAGCTGGCTGCTGAAGCAGCCTAGCTTCCAGGGGTGTTCTTATCTCTATCATGGATCAATTACTGGCAACCAGGAAACATTTACCTTGCCCAAAAGGTGAGCTAAATATTTCAAAGGGAAACCTCACTCTTATTAAAATGCTGGCAGACAAAAAAAATCCACCAATGTGATTATAAGTTAAAGGAGGAAACAACATTAACTTTTCTAATTCCTCATCATGTTGATTTAAGTGAAACAATTCAAAGAAGTGGGCATCGGATCTCCATTACTTTTATATAAAAACACTTAAAAGTCCTGGGCAATCCAGTCAACTAAATCTTTTTTCCACATCTTATGTCAAAGTAACTAACAACAGAGGAGTTGAGAAAAGCCTACTTCATGTACAACTTGGTATCTTTTGAAAACCTCTGCAGGGTGTGAGTGAAAACAGAGACTGGGGCCACTAGTTTGAAGTGTAGAAAGAGGAGAAAAGGAAACAAGTGTTATTTTGAACCTTGCAACTTTTGAGTAAGTATGAATTTTGAATCTAATATGTGCTTTACTTACATTCATCTTGAATACTACATAATTTTGAATATTTCAACAAATGGAAAGATGCTACCTAACGGAAGTAGTTCACTGAAGTGATTCAGAATCTATATGATTCAGGTATATATGTGCATAAATTATAGTATGGATGCATACAGTGCTATCCATATACACAATGCACAAAATCAGAAAGTGCGTAATTTCTATTGCCTACAGTTCCCTACATTAAAAACGGCAACCAACTTTAAATCTCCCTGAGTTTTTCCTATCATTGAAATGATTGGAAATTATTGGTTATTGCCACAAAAATCAACACCGTATTGACTCAATCACTAAGACCTTTACTGAAAAAGGGAAGACAAAATGTAGCTCATTATCTAGGATGATCAATTGGACCAGATTTTAGTTTGTGTTT